>NW_027122682.1:600000-977794 GCF_030686945.1 Centruroides vittatus
GGATGAGGAGGAGGAAGAGGAAGGGGAGGATGAAGATGACGAAGATGGGGAGAGTTCTAAAAATGATTATTACTGTGAGGAGGATTGGATTCCTGAAGGAAATGATTCTTTAGGATTGAATAATGGTACCTTATTTATCAAATCTGCACATAATATTATATTTAGTAAAATATTTACTCTTTAGCATCATTGTGGGCTAGTTAATGTTAATGATTAAATTAATAAAACTAAACATCAACTGAAGCTTTAGGCAGAGGTTAAAGGTTTGTATCAATGATAATGATGAGCCATTTTTGCTGTTATGCCACGAGTACGTCGCTGGTTGGAGATGGACCGACCGTGGGGTGGTTCTGGCAAATGTCACGATCAGCTGGTATCGTTAGAAATTTTGGGGATTATATAGATTACTCCCTATGGAATTTCGGGACTTTGAGTATATATTTGAACTCGAGACCGAGACGAGTTCAACGATACCCTACTTTTGGACCGGAGACCAAAAATAAGAAAGTTATCATATTAACGATTTCTTGCCTATCACAATGCATTCTACACCATTTTAGAGTTTTCCACTAGATGGCATTTGACTGTTCATGCTCCCGACAGACAGTGGCCTAGCAAACATAATTGGCGCCCGACACTTTATTGGTACCCCTCCCCCTCCGGAATCACATATAGTTTGTCTTGGAGACCATTTGGGTGCCCCTCTGCGAGTGGCACCTAGTGCATGATACACCCCCTTGCACCCCCTCGCTACGCCACTGCCGACGAACTCCTCCCGGAGGAGAACCACTGGCAGGCTGCAAAGTGTTTAATGTCACTAGTTATTGATTCACGGTAGTTCTTGAACAAAAAAAGGAAATGTATACTGAACTTCAAGCAGCGCCACCTAGTGGAAAACTCTAAGATGGTGTAGAATGCATTGTGAAAGGCAAGAAATCATTAATATGATAGCTTTCTTATTTTTGGTCTTCGGTCCAAAAGTAGGGTATTATTGAACTTGTCTCTGTCCCGAGTTCAAATATATACTCAAAGTCCCGAAATTCCATAGGGAGTAATCTATAGTACCACTGAAATTTTATATGTAAAAGTGCTATCTGTTGAAATTTCCAAATATTAGCAAGGTTGAGGCCAAAGTTTTAAACACAAAAACGTGTATGTCGGACGTTCAGCGCCACTTTCCTGTAAGCCTAGAAGTTTGACAATGGTGTTTGGAATGTCGAGAATGATTCCACTGACTTTCCAAACATTGTTGTCAAACTTCTAGGCTTACAGGAAAGTGGCACTGAACGTCTGATGTAAACATTTTTGCGTTTAAAACTTCAACCTCAACCTTGCTATTATTTATTAGGTGTATTCGGATGTAAAATGCTTATACCTGGTCAGGTAATGCTTTTATTCTAGGAAGTGTTATATTCGTATGCATACTTTGGTTAGATTATTGCAGCATATTGCACTTTATTTCATAAAAAGTAGCAATTGACAACATGATAACAGGGCTGTGATCTTGATGTTGCCAGACTGAACGTCGAGCGCCGCTTACAAGATAGCGATGCTCGACGTTCACGTTTTAGAGACGAAAACTTTAGCCACAACGTTATTATTGTGTCCAGTTTCACTGCTGATAGGATTTTTTCCTAATTAATGGATAATTAAATGTGATATAATTGAAAATAATTGAATAGAACTTACGTCAGAAACTTAGCAGTTCAATATATGAATTTAAAATTTTCATAAATTAAATTTTACATAATTTTGGATTGCCTGTGAACAAATCAGTTAAGAAATTGCTAACTGTTGTAATGAAATGAAAATAGATTACTGGTGACGTCATCGTTGTATGATTATGCTGTTTTAGAAGACGAGATTATTCTTGGAATATGTGTAATTAAAGCATTTCTTTTTCTTTGAACAGTGAATCTAATGATATATATGTGATTGAAATAAACTCTAGGTACATCTGTATTCTATTTAATGGAACGCCAATGTTCTGTTTCTCACGTTAAGCCTGAAAATGGCCTATTGAGTAGGCTGAAACGTTAGTTTTTCAATAAAACTATCTTGGCAACACAAAAGGTGTAGTGTGGTAAATTAAGTTATTTATTTGCTGAGCACGTATCTGTTTAATAAACTGTAGGGACAGTATAATCCTTACAATATGTTGGTTATAAATGTACAGTGGAAACTTGATTTAATGAAGTTCAAAAGACCCATGAAAACAGTTTATGAAATATTTTTTTGTTAAAATAATGAAATTTTCCATTCCAATTTTTCTAAGTTTTAATGGCGAAATTGATTGGATGATTCCAGTGGCGTAGCATGGGTGTCAGCCGCCCGGGGCGGAGGAAAATTTCGCCGCACCCTTATTTAGGTATTCTTACAAGATATTATTTATTGTGAAATTTTGCCGTCCCCTATAAGTGCTGCCCGGGGCGGGCCGCCCTCACTACGCTATGCCACTGGATGATTCATACACTGTACTGTATCTAAGCTTTACTGTAATTTTAAAATACGGAAGTTTATCAATAAATAATCAGTTACAGAATATAAAATATACAGTACATGAAAGTCATACAAATATGCATATCTATTGATGAGTAAAGTATGATGTAATTAAACCTTGTGTGCATTTCTACAGAGCATCCATCCTTTGCCCAGTTGCCTATATAATATTTAAGGAGCCATTTGTATCTTCTTTGTAAATAATGTATCTTTCTTATGCACTTGATGATTTTTGTTGGTGATAGAATTTCAGATGCATTAATGTTGTTTTCTTCTTCATCATCCTCACATTTGTACAATGATAGCCTAATTATATCATTTTCTAAAAAATGCTAACTACAAGAAATGTTCAGAATTGGCAAACTGCAAGGGTATAGTCTTCCATCAAGATGTCAGATCTCACTCATCTTTGCAAACACAGCAAAAATTATTGAAGCTGGACTGATAGGTTCATTCCTATTCAAAATTCCTTAAATGGACAATACTTGTTTCCAAGGAAGTAATCAAATATCACTTGAAACAGTTTTTTGTCATGAAAGACAGGAAGTTCTTTGAGCAAGGAATTATACCGTAAAGATGGCAAAACATTGTAGATTGAAATGGCCTATTCAATAACAATTGTCTTTCATTAACACATTAAAAAACTGCATAGACTTATTGGCCAATTCTACTGTTCTAGATTTTTCCTCGTCCTCTCAGCTGCTCGATGTGAATAATCTTATAATCTAAATATTACTGTATTTACTTGGGTATAAGACAATCTCGTGCATAGGACGAGGTATGACTGTAGAGATCAAAATAAAGAAAATTAGATTTATTAATACATCTCTAATTTTATTTCGTTTAATCACAAATAAAATATTAAATGCATGTATTAAGGCAAACAACCATGTTTGCTTTAATACGTGATGAATGGAAAACAAAACCAAAACATTATAATGTGCATGACCGGAAAACGTTTATTTTTAATGATTCAGAATGTGTTAATATTCGATAAAAATAACAATTTAACTAATATAAAATAACTACATTTATAATCATTGCTAAGTGACCATTAATGTTTTTATAAATAACTAGAAACTATTTTCTGCAAACGAATGAGATGCAATGAGATTTTTAATTAATGGATGTAGGATTAAACCAATAAACAAAGGAAAGTGTGCCTTAATTTGTTTATGGTCTGTGCCAACTTACGATAAATAGACTGTAGACCTATAATGACAGCATGAAGTATACACGGTTCACAGAAATTATTGCAAAAACAAAAAGAATTCTTCGCTTGCACGTATAGGATGTCCTTGGTTTTTGAAGCAGTAAAAAATGAATAAAAATCTTGTCTTATATGCAAGTAAATACGGTATATTTAGTAAGTAATTTTAGTAATATCTAAAAAGAACAGTTGTAGAATCCAGAAATGACTTTTCACAAAGTAAGGCTTCCTCAGAACTTATGCATGTTGAATAGTTCCTAAGGAGCTATGGAACTTTAAAGAAGAAGAAAAAAAAAATTGGAATAGTAGCGAGGTTGAGGCCGAAGTTTTAAATGCGAAAACGTGTACGTCGAACATTCAGTGCCACTTTTCTGTATGCCTAGAAGTTTGACAATGGCGTTTGGAATGTCGAGCATGATTCCACTGACTTTCCAAACATCATTGTCAAACTTCTAGCTTATGGGAAAGCGGCACTGAACGTCTGATGTACATGTTTTCGCATTTAAAACTTCAACCTCAACCTCGCTAGTATCTTAACATGGTGCTTTAAAATTAGTATTTTTCCTTTTCAAAAAGGCAGTAAAAATTCTGATGACAGATTTTATTGATACACAGGAGGATGCAAAAGTAGGTATACAGTTGAGAATCTCAGAAATACAAATGTTTGGTGTTCATTATTTTTATTGTCTTTTATTAGTTTGTATTCCTTATTTGTGATTTGTACATAAAGATAAGTATTTTTTCTTCCTATTTTCTCCCTGTATTTTTTTTTCCATAATAACAACTGTATACCTACTTTTGCACCCCGCTATATATTTAGATTATGTGGTTGACTTGCTGTGTTGTATTACATAAGCCTTATTTTGTGAAAAGTCATTTCTGAATTCTACAACTGTTCTTTTTGGATATTTGTTCATATTAGGATAATCTTCAGTCTTTGCAGAGTACCAGTTGCATCTGACAAAAAAAAATTTTGCAGAAGATCAAAATTTAGCTGCTTTTTATTTATTTATGTATTTATCAATTTCTCTGGTATAAGTAATGAGTTGCTGGCTCTATCAATTTCTAATTATGCGAGGATTGCTCTGGAAAATTTTAAAATATTGCCAACCATTTGCCAGTTTTAAATTTTTTTCACCACTTCAAATCATTTATTGCTACCAGTTTACTTATTAATTAATGCAGGTGATGGTAGCCTTATCAGTTTGGTGTCTGGAAAGCAAAAGTAAGCTGTTACTCATAAAGAGAGGGCCAGATGAAGTTTCGTTTGAATTGGAGACATGAATGAAACTTGGTAAGCATGTATCCTTAAACACAAACAGCTTCTTGTCCAAATAATAAGACCTACTTCTAAAGCATTTCCAAAATTTGGGCCTCTGAAAAATTTAGTGTTTAGCTTATAAGTCTTTAAAAGTTTCATGTCTCTGAGTGGTTACGATAGGCATTGCACTTAAACAATGTAGGTTTGAATCTCCAAAATTTTAGTTTAGTTTTTTTGTGTAACAAAATGATTTTATTATTTTACTGCATCATTAGCATTATTATTACTATTGTTATTGCTCATGTTTAAAGCTTATAAAACAAGAGATTAAAATTGTGACCTCATTTTCTGTATAGCAAAAACAAGTCTCTTAGATTTAACTTTTTTATGTTATTAAATAAAATTTTTATTTCTATATATTTATTTTCATATATGGTTGTATTGTGATATTTGAAGTGTAACAACATGATCACATGAGGAAATTCTCCATATTATTAAGAATTAAAAAAATAAAATGTTACGACTATGCTATCCTATTTTCTTATTGTCTCTTTCGTCCATGTGTAGTAATGTCTGAAGCTTATTCACTTGTGAGGACATAGTATATAATCACGAGTGAAAATGTCTGAAAATAAATGTGAAGGAATAAAAATTTTATTTAATAAGTAAAAGAGTTAAATCTACAGAGACTTGTTTTTGCTAAACAGGATATGACATTACAATTTTAATCTCTTGTTTTATAAGCTTTAAATGTGAGCAATGATAATGATTTGCATCTACACCCTGTAAGTCCAATGCCTAGCACCTTAGCCACTCGGGGACATGAAACTTTTAAAGACTTATAAGCTAAACACCAAATTTTTCAGAGGCCCAAGTTTTGGAAATGCTTGAGAAATGGGTCCTATTATTTGAACAAGGAGCTATTTGTGAAAAATGGGACTACATGTTTATCAAGTTTCACTCGAATTGGAAACCTGAACGTCCGGCCCTCCTTGTTGGGCTGTAATTTGAAAAAGTTGTAGACCTATAAATTCCCACTCTCCTCTGTCCACTCTTCCATCTGTCTTTCCTTAATTTCAAGAACGAAGTTAGATAGATGAAAGGGGAGATCAGATATGGAAACCCAGAGGCAGGAGGCCCCAATTAACTATATACGAACTTCTGATTCAAACTGGAAGTCATTTTATTTCAATTCAAAAATTTTTCCCTGAAAGGGATTAGGTGATCACATGATTCTATTGCTAACAGGAAAAGTATTATGTACAGGGACAAGACTCTACTAATTTGAGGTAGAGAGCTCCTTGGTCCAATTGGTTTAACTCCCAATTTTCTGTACTTTTGCCACATGAACGGTCATTTCTTCCACTTCATATTTGTTTACAAAGAACATTACAAAACAATAGAAGTAAATTGATTATTGGTTTATTATGATAGCGTATAATAATAATTTTACCAAAAAACAGTAATAAAATAAAAAATAAATGACATTTTAATAATGTTGTAAAGGATATATGCTACTTGTCCCAAAATGAGAGGGGCATCTCTGCTTCAGTATTATATTGCAATTGATATGCAAAATAGCATATGGGATAGTATAAAATATAAGATAGATGACAGTGGAAAATTAGGAGTGAATAGTACAAAATATAGTTGAGAAATGTGTGATAAATTAAAGATTTCATCATGGGAAGAGGAAAATCACTTTCTCAATGTAAAATAACTGAACTATACAAATTGAAACTTTCAATTGAAGAAATTTCTAGAAGACAATCATTCTTGTCATGTTGTGGAAAATTAACTTAAATTAATTCTAGTGGAGAATATGAAACAAAGTTATCTGGAAGACCCCCTACACCAAATTCTTGTTAAAAGTAGTAATTTTCAAGAAATTTAAAATTTAAACTCAGACTCTTCATAGAATTGCCATCTCCTACTCATGTGTGTGTAAATATCAACAGTATACAGCAGGGATGGCCAACATGTAGACCACGGTTGACTGGTCGACCACAAAGGTTTTGAAAGTAGCCCGCGAAGCTAAAGTTGAACAGTTTGCTTTCACTTAAATTAATGTTTAAAAATCTTAATTCGATAATTTATTCTTACAATAATAGACTGTCTGTGCAACATACCCATACTGTTTGTATTTATCCCGATGAACAATGCAAATGAATGTTACCTTTTAAATTAATTGTAGTCGCAACCCATGCGCATATAAATGACAATCGCATAAAATGGCGCAAAATCGTGTCAGACAGTAATGTGACAGCCCATGGCTTCAATCCACTTGTTACTCCTTGTTTGTGCACTTGTATTTACTTTCAATTTTAGTTTTTTTTATTTATTCATACAGCGAACAGAAGCAGGTATGTTAGTTTATTAATTATTGTTTTAAATGTTATTAATATTTAACCCTATTATTTTAGAATAAATAAACCAAGTACAGGCTGGAGAAAAATAAAAACTTATCATTATTAATTATTTATTAAAATATCTATGAAAAATTTGAAAAATCTTAAAATTGTTTGTCCATATTCATAGTCACCCGCACACTATATTTTACCGAAAAAGTAGCCCCTAAGGGATAAAAGTTTGGCCACACTTGATATACAGAGTTATCAGATCATCTACAAAATAAGCATATATTTTAAATTAAATAAATTAAAAATATGATTAAAAATTGCATTCCAGCATTGTGACATTGTCACAATAAATATTTGCTAATTAGCAATAGGAATCATTTTTGAATAACTTTTTAATGAATAATTCCAAATAACACATTTGATTACAATGCTTAAATGACATTTAACATGTTCTGTCATGTCAAAATTTTTGTTTTAGTCTACTGAAAAAAGATGAAAGTGAAAAAAGTTATCCCAAAGAATTCCCAAAATTTTCTGTCAGTCAATAAAAAAATCCCCAATCTGGAAACGTTGGGCGGCATTGCACAAAACTGCTGTCGATTCTCAACGTTACTTCCTACTTTTCTGCCCGAACTTGCCGCACGACATCATGAAATCGCTAAGTGTGTGGTACCTGGGACTCCCATCACGCGGAAGCTAGACATTCTGCTGTTTTTCCTGAAGTGTGCTTTGGGGTTCAATTTCACGCTGAATGTTGTTTTAAGCCGACTAGGGATTTATTGCCAGTATTATATTTTTATTGCCACTTTAATAAAAATATTGCAAGTGGCAATTTTGGTGCTATGTTAGCGTGACCCCTGATTATGATATATCTTGGAATGTTAAACAGTATCATATCTTTTGTTGTTGATCATTTGAATGCTAATTGACTATGATGATGATTTTATTGTAGAAAGTAAAAATATTTGAAATGTCTGTTTCATTTAAATTTTTTTTGACATTGCTGAAATTTTTTTTCTAATGGTAGAATAGGAGAAAGAGACAAAAATATTTAGAGTTGCTTGTAATGATTGATACTTATTTGGAGTTTGAAGATTGTATAGTTTAACTCTTCTACTCCAATAAAATTTTTTGGATGTAATTATCTATTTTTGTACTAAATTTAGCATTAGAACTTGTTAGAGAATCTTCCGAGTAAGAAAAATTTGAAGATAAAATTTGACAAGATGTCAACATTGAGCTTGTAGTCTTTATTTCTGTTTATTCATTTGAATAGAAATATTCACTTCTATCATATTCAAAGATATTTAGAGTATGTTGTTTAACAATTTATAATAAAGAAATTAAATTTTTCTGGAATAAATATTAGAACTAAATTTTAATTATATTAGTTGTATATTAGATATCAATCATCAGTCTTTTAATGAATAATTATGTTTTTTATTATTTCTAGATGGTCCAATTGGAAATACATCTAACAAGAAGGATTATTTGTCAATCCTACAGGTTAGTTACTATAATTAGTATGTGTGTATATAGTAAAGTCCCAATTATCTAAGGCAGGGGTGACTGACACGTCAACTGGCAAGCCACGAGAGATAGCCCGCGGTGGTCTGTGTAATATTGTCTGTATCAAAAATTGTTATTGTTGTTTTGACTGTTTGTCTGATTATAGACTATAGAGATAGACCAATGATGGCAGTCTACTTTATAGTCTATAAAGTAGACTGCTGTCATTGGTCTGTGGTCTATTTCTGGAGTATTTTACTGTGGAAACTCCCTACTTTGGTATTCATTCAGCAGAATGGTGTAAGTTCAGAAAAAACAAATGTTTGCAGTCTTGTTCTAAGACCTGCTTCAGATCATAAATTTCAAGTACACAGAATGTTTAATGCTTTGGTATTTGAATGTGTTAGACACAGAAGAATTTATACAAAAAATTCAAATTTAAAATCCTTTTAAAATCAATCAATGGGATGCATCCAAGTATAGAAGTTATAAAAAAGTTTTCACAGACACATTTCACAAGCATGGTAAGCCCTAAACATTACGCAACTTCTACACTTGGATGCATCCTATTGGTCAATTTTAGAAAATTTTGAATTTGAATGTTTCATATAAACTCTTCTGCATCTGACATGTTCAAACACCAAAGTGTTAGACATTCCATCTGTTTGAAATTTATAACCCTGAAGCAAGTCTTAGAAGAAGATGAAAATGTTTGTTTTTTCTGAACTTGCATCATTCTGCTGATTTGAATACCAAGGTAAAGAGTTTCCGCAAATGAATAAGCTCTTCTTTAAAATTTCATTTCTTTTTCATCTTTTTACCTCAACCAACTTGAAGGAAGAAGGAAGTATTCACTAAAACCTTGATGTAAAAGTTGCATGCATCAATGCATATATCAGCATACCAACTTTTTTGAAGTATCTATAAACTTTGCAGCTTACCAGTTTAAAGACTGATACTAGCTCTTCATTCATTAATTCAATTATTATTATTATATTATTTAAATTTTTTTAATAGTATATTTGTAAAATTGTGAGTTTTTGTCTTGGTAAGTTTAACTTCCATATTATAAAACATTTTTTTAAATCATTCATAATTTATTTTGAATTTGAAACATTATTTTAAGAACTATGGTGTTTCACAGGAATCTTATTAAATTCAAAGTGTGTTGCTAATCCAAAAAGGTTGGGAAATACTGTTCTCAAATAATACATTTTGACCATAACAAAATTATTCAAGTTAAATTTTAGAACCCTTAACCATGCTTATATTTCATTTGTGTTATACAGCAATATACCACTGTCCCTAGTGTGTTGTGTAGTGAAGAATTTACCTGTCATATTTGACAGCCTGTTCTGGAATCTCACTTGATATTTCAGAATGTATTAAAAGGTAATAGTATGTATTTTTTCATATGCTACAATTTGTAATAGACAATGTTACCCTATTTCATTAGGGCCTGAGATTACAGCAGCCTTCTTTGATAGAAGGGCTGGAGGGAGTGGAAATTTAGTTTCCTAGATGTAGTATACATAGACAAAGGGTCTATAGTGATTACTCTATTCATTTTTGAAGTAATTGGCTGGGGAGAGACTTCTGTTACCACCCTGAATGTATTTGAATGGTTCTAGCAAAAAAACTAGCCTTATTCAAGCTTTGTATCCATTGAGCTAGTCAAGAACTAAAATTTCAGTCAATTATGCCAAGAATCGAAACTCATAAGAATTTAATAAGAAACTGAGAGCTCAGTTTGGTTAGTTTGAAAGTACTCGAAATAGAAGTTGCTAATAGGTGACGTCAACAGATTTCAGTCTAGTAAAAAGTTTTATGTAGTTTAGTTAAGAAACTGTTAATCATAGATAGTGCTAACTTAGCAGTAGTAATTTATGCACCCAGACCTTATTATTTTATATTGTTTTTATTACTTTTTCTAGTATATTTTATAAGAAGTAATATTATGGTGGCATTTAAAAAATAATACTAGTAAATAACTGTTTTTCATCAATTAGCCAATTTATATATAAGATCTACTTCAGTTTAATATTAAAATGTTCATGTCATAACACAAGTTATATTTAAAATACTTGATAAAATTTTAACTGCTTAATTAAATAATAATTTATTTTTAAAGTAAGAATATATTTCTGAACTTCTATAGTTTATTTAAGAAGTTTATAAGTAGATTTCTAAATAAAGGATGATAAAACTTTTTAAGAATTTACTAGGAATTTCAAGATTAAAATACTAATTATTCAATGAAAAGGAGATTAATTATGAATAAATAGAATTAAGTTTACTAAATATCTGATTTTATATTAAAAATTTTTAATTTTACATATATTTTGATTTAAATTATTATTAGAAGTTAAAGCTTTTGTACATTATTATTTAATTTCACTTTTTTCTTTATTTAGAATGATTTGAATTTTATGGCTCTAGAACCCAATAATGATCTCAGGATGTGTCTTTTAATGAATCAATGTTATCAGAACGCATTAATGGATAAAATTTCACAGTTGGAAATAATTTTGGAAAGTAATTTAGAGCATCAGGTATTTAGTTTCTTAAATCACTATTATAATTTAAATCTGTTACAGTAAAAGTCACTTATTCTTTTATTTAATTTTATCAGAAGTAGCACATTGTAAAGTAAATAAATTAAAATATATAATTTCATTTATTATAATCAGAGTTTTAAGTATAATTATCATTATCTTCAGGTAAACAGGAATTTTGTTTTCCATAAGTTGGTCTCAATATGTAGTTGATTATGTATATTGTATTTCCACACAAATAACAGCATTTTCTTATATGTGAAAATCTTATTTTTTAATTTTTGAAAGACAAGTCCTGCTCTACTTTTAAGAGCATATCATGCATATAAGAGCATGCTCTTACGTGTGCCAGCTTGTTTCAACTTATAAGAGCAATGCATTGTTGTATTGATATAAATTAAATATAGATGTACTGATATACTACTATTCAGCGACAGTTCTGTGATATTGATATTTTGTAGGCTGGATGGCCGAACCGTTAAGGTGGCAGTCTACCACTCTCGGGGACCCGCAAATTCAGATGGGTCGATAAGTTCCCAGAAATTTTTCAGGGGTGGTCTGTCTGGATATGTCGGGCCCCATCCCTCACCACTCAGCCACCCCATTGTGGGCCTAGCCGAACCGATAATGGGTTGCTAATGGAGGCCCTCTTAGTGCCCAACAGGGCAGAAAGAGTTTTAAAAAAAAGCTCTGTAATAAAACATTATTCAAAATAAAAAGCTGGAATGAAATAATTCTTCCAATACTGTAAAAGTTTTTTAAAAAGTTTTTTTTAGGCACTTTGCAGAGTATAGTACTGATTTTGTTCCATTTCCATAGGTCATACTGAGAGTCATTTGTGAATTTGTGTGGCTTTTTGTGTTGTAGTTGCAATAATCTTCAAATTACGTCAGCTACCAATGTTTTTGGGATATTATTAAAACAACTTGTAATGTCATATACAGAAGGATTACTAATGTGTCATCTATTACCCTCCAAAATAAAAAATTGTAAAGTCAATTCCAAATATCATATTGTTTTTAAATGTATTACTATTTCCAAGCAGATACAGGATTTCACTGTAACTTTCAGTTACACATGCATGCATGATTTCAAAAAATGCTAAATAACTTAAGTACCTAAATACTTCTGATGATATAATATATTTATTGTTGTTTGTGCACTGAAAATCTACTAACATAAATAATAAAATAATCTTTACTGATAATCTTCAAAAATCATGTGAATTAAATAATTTAAAATTTTTATCTTAGCTCTCAATTTTTCGTATGGAAATATTTAAATAAAATATATGAAAAATTTTTGATAATTAAGTATAATGATGCTTCTGTTAAATTTTGTAGAAAATTTGAATGTAATATAAAAGTAAACATAGAAAAATTTATTAATTTATAATTTTTTTATATGAAGAAAAACTTGGTAGAAGAAATTGGTGTTAATGATAAAGAAAAAAATACTCCAAGTGGACGTAAAACTCTTCTTACATTTCAAGCTCCTTATTTTAAAGATATCACTGGCCAGGTAAATAATAATAATTTTTATTTTAAATTAAAAATAAATAAAAAAATAAATATTTACTTTTAATTTAAAAGCTTCATAAATACGAAGGCTATTTTTTAAATAAGATTCGTTTGTGAATGAGGATGATGCGTGATTGCAGCAGTATGCATGAGCATCTGCTTTCAGCATGCTTTGCGTGTGTTTAGATGCCATTTGCAGCCGTATCATCTGTTTGTGTGCTGAGCTGTAAAAGTTTATAATGTTTAAGAAAATTGAGTCACCCGCCGACTGTAAGATACGATCTGTTATTTGATTTCAGCATGAAAGATCATGGTAACTGTCTTTTGGGACAAGAAAGGAACTTTGTTAGTGGATTTTATGCCAAGAGGCACAACAATCAATTCTGATGCTTATTGTGTGACCTTGAGAAAACTAATGTCTAATGTCTTCGCCTAATGGCCTAATGTCTTCGGGCGGCAGGTGGCAGATTTCTTTGAAGTCTGAATTTAAAAAATTTTTGAGCGGTATGACAAATGTTTGAACAAAAATGGAAATTATGTAGAAAAGTAGATAAAAGTATGTAGAATATGGGGAAAAAATATATATTAATGATATTTACAGTATTTTTTTTCTTATCAAAAATGGATTTTATTTAAAAAATACTCTTCATATAATGTTTCAATATACATTTATTAATTATTATTAGATATTTGAAAAACTATAGATTAGTTTATAACTATATATATATATATATATATATATTATATAGGCAATCTTTGGCTTTCAGGTAACTCACTCTTTTGTACATAATGCTTTTATACTCCTAAATCTCTTTTTGTTCTCTAAATTTGAACATTCATATATTTTCAATTGGCAAAGAAAAATTTCAAGCTCTCTCTGTAGGATGCTTTATGCCAGTTTTGGTTTAAATAACATCAAAAAAACTTGATTGCTTCTTGTGCTCTTTCTTTTGTGGGAGTAAACATAAAATTGCTAAATTGTGTTAATTTTAAATTTTTATTGCATATTTTTTGTTTAATTTACAGTTTTAAATACTATTTTATGCATTATATTACGTATTACTGTAAAAATCAAAACTTTTCTACCTTAAGACAAGATAATTTTTTTTAGGCTCTGGGAATAGAACTCACTCTATAATATGCAATTTTGTTACTCAGCTTTCAGACTGAACTTTTGTACATATTTTAAGGAACATGTTATACAGACTGTGATTTTTAATATAGTTATTGTCTCAAGGTATAAAAATAATATAAACAAATCATATTAATGAATTCATTAATAAATATACTGTTTTTTAAGATTAAATTATAAAAAATGTACACATATTCAAAATCAATACTTTTCTTGTTAAAATATGCTTTTTTGAATGATTCTTTTAGCAAGAATAATAAAATTATGGGATTATAAAAATTTAGTTGTTTTTTTTTAATAATGACCATGGACAGAATATAAAGTCTTTGAAATACAACTAGGCTTGAAAAATATTAACTGCTTTTCTACATTGTGGTCAAGAGTTCTTGACAGCTTAGCTTCCATCAAACTCACCAAGGTCAAGACCAGGGGTCCCCAACCCTATGGTTACCATAGCGCTCGCCGATCGTTTTGTGTGCGCCCGCCGCTGTGCGACCACAATAAAAATAAAAATATTTCAGTTTTCAATAAAATGCTATGTAAAAGTTTTTTCATTTTTAATGATTAACCACACAAAAGTAGAAATGGCATCCAACACAGATAAAAGCACAAAGCGAAATGCGACCGATCTCTTTTTCCCCTCGCGCGAAATTTTCGCCAACCAAATTTCCCATACCTAAAATGAAATGAATCGAACCGTTTCTATTGTTGCTGTGACAATGCAGACATTTGTCTGGAGTCATCCAGCGTTGCCATATTTGGCCACTTTGCCCCAAATTTGGCTACCCTTTTTTTAGTTTGGCGTAAAAAATATCATTTGGCGCATAGGCTACTTTTTGGGTTACATAAATTTGACATGGCTACATTTTTGGCTACATATTATTTATAAATATATTACTTGAATAAAAATCACTTTAAAATGGTGTTTTGTCGTTTTTGATTAATTACAGACCCACATAAAACAAATATTTGCTTTATTATGTTTTTCAAATTATGCTTTTTTTTTAAATACATTTTTGTTTGTCTCCTTTATAATAAATGAATATATCTATTTTTAAGTAAAAATTGAAAGTGTCTGTAGAAGTAATTTTTTTAAATATTCTTTTTTGTGACAAAATTTTAATACTTATTATTATAATCTAGACATGTTAATTTTTAAATAATAAAAGTAGAACAAAAATAATAATAATTTTCCTATTCCAAAGAACTTCTCAAACCACAGTTATTTAATTTGAAAGTTGACTGACATTTCTTTATTAAACTAATATGTGCATTTTGCATATATCATGCCTCTTCATCAATTTGGTTTTAGGTTTTTCTGTTTTAAAAGATATTTTAAGCAATTTTAACTTTTCCTTTTTTAAACTTCCCCCCCCCTGTAGGCACTAAGGCCTTTTTAAGCAAGCCCATTATGTACTCGGCCACCATACAATTGGGCGGCCAGGAATGAGGGACAGAGCCCGACATATCCGCTTGGATCATCCAGAAAAAATTCCTGGGGATTTTTCGACCCGATCGGATTTGATCCCGGGTCTCTCCAGAGGGATCGGCTGGAGGGGTAGAGATAGAAATTTTGGATCTTCAGAACGACATTATCCTAAAATCCATTTTATCAGATGAGAATTTCTGGAATATAGTTGAAAGAAACATTCTTTAAAAAAGCAACATATAAAATAAAATCGTTTTTCAGTTCCACATACTTGTGTGAATCATTGTTTTCGACAATGAGCATTATAAAATCAAAGTACAGATCACGACTTACAGATGAACACCTTGATGATTGCTTACGAGCAGGAATAACATCACACTCTTCTAATTACAAAGCAATGGCCAATGAAATGAAATGCCAAAAATCACATTGACTTTGAGATTTACATTTTTTTATAAAGAATTTTTATACTTTGTAGATTTTGTATGCATTGTTTAGTAATTACTTGTTTTATAAGAATTATTGTTAATATTTTTGTATGTTAAATTACATTTTTGGAATTAAATGTTTTTTGTATATCATGTGTATGTATTATTAACTATGTCCAATTCTAAATTCCCCTTGAAAAAATAAATGGTGCCCGCCGTCCGACCGGTATTCTAAAATGTGCTCGTAGGTACAAAAAGGTTGGGGACCCCTGGTCAAGACATTTTTATATGTTTTTGAGATTGTCTTATTCCTTCGCTTTGTTTAATTACTTTTTTTCATTCCTGCAATATTCTATTTATTCTCTATCATCATTAGTAGTTCCACCCACCAGATTGATTATTTATTCCAGATTATGATCATCTTAGCATTTGATATGTTCTTTGTAATGTCTAACATTCTTTACTTTTACATAATTATTTTGAAGCAATTTTTTCTTATTGGTTAGTTTATATGGAAAAGTTAAGACAAAAGTTTTATAAATTTATCATCATTATTGCCCATTCCTTTTTCCTCTCAAAGAATTTTTAGGTCTTGACGTGCTAGTCCTCCAAACTATCCTTTTTTTGTGGTATCTTTTTGTTTAACCATAATACCTTTATATCTTTCCTAATTGCTAATTTCCAGCTTTTCTTCAATCTACTTCTATTTCTTTTAGTTCCTAAGTTTCTAATTAATAACTTGAATTTTTAACTAATTCATCTTTATCTCTTCTAACTACATCTCTGAGCCATCCAAGTTTATTTTTCATAAGCTTCTCATTAATATCTATTTTTAAAAAAATGTTTATAGAAAATATCAATTAAGAAAGTAACTCTTTTTTATTACTTTATTTTTCATAGTATCCACCACTGAATGAAGATGCTAAAATTAAAATTAAAAATAAAGAGATTACAGCTTATGTTATACCTAACAAACCTTGTAAGTAAAAATTTGAATTTTGATATAGTAAATCATTTAAATTAAATACTTTATAGTTTAATTTGCAATAAATAATGTGCTGTTAATTTTTATGAAATTTTAATATGGAAATTATAGGGACTGATTTTGAAAGATCAAGTCTAGAGAAAGCAGTTGCTTCAAACTTTAAAGAAAAATTATTGGATCCTTTATTTATGAAGTAAGTTTTTACTTTGGATGTTTCTATGCTTATTAGTTATAGTTTAGTAAAGTATGGACTGTACTTTATAAAATGTATTTAAAAAACTTTTATCTACCATCCTCTACTATTTTAAATATTTAAAATATTTAAGAGCTAGAGGATGGTGGAGGTGATGTCACCCTGATCATATTCATCATTACAATGCACTTAATGTACATGCATATATGATTAAATTCTAGATTTGGTTCTGTTTATCAGATTTTGGAGTGGGCAGGATGGTGATGGTGGGAGAAGAAATTGCAAATATAAAAGTCTGATATTTATCAGTATTTCAGTGATGATATCTATTTATGTATAAATGAGGATGTTTGTTTGTTTGTTTGTTCACTATACACTCCTAGGCCGTTTGACCAATTTCTATGAAATTTAGCAGTTACATTAACATACTTCTAACTTAGATAATATTTTACATATCACCCCAAAATATTGATTTAATTTTTATATATTAATTAATTTGTGCCTAAATCCAAGTTTCTGGCTTTACGTGTAATGCCATCGTGACATTTTAAAAAAATAATAAACTAAATATAATTTATACAAAAAAGAATATAATTTAAAAAATATATATTCACTTGATTACTGCGACAATGATATGATGAAAAGTAGACACATTACATCATTACTGTGATGGATAGTGCAAAGCACTTACGTACAGTACATCCAGTTGAAAGTGTTACACTGTCAAAACTATATAAGTATTTTGTTCTCTACATCTAACATTTGGATATTTTCTTCTTATAAACCTGGACAATGCTGGGTGTAACAAACTAGTTTATTGATATATGATACATTAGTGCTGAACACTAGTCAATTTATAAATTTTAGAGATAGAAATCTTCATACTCAGGCATCCAAGATATTTTTGGATACTTGAAATACCTGAAGTAACTAATACAAATTTTTGCAACTGGTTTCAACAATTTGTAATAGAATATTTTTTTCTTAAGATTTAAATGAAAACAAAGTGGTGACATGAAATTTAACACTAATTACAGTAATATTATATATAAAATTACTCCTAATATTTTAATAATGAAATGTTAATTTAGGCCAAGTTTCCATGTGTGTGGATTTGTTGGCACCGTCTATTTTTTTCCATGCCAGTAAAAATACTTCCAAATGTAAAGATGACAAGCATTAGTGGCATCATTGCATGCAAAGATGAAAAAAGTGGCATTTATTAAAAGTAATGTTGAGAACTAGATAGAATTGGTCAGCTCCAGGACAACATTACTGGCAAGGTATATCTCTGTTCTTTCTTTTCCAAAATACACTATGGTATGACTTTCAAAGGTAAAGTACTTTGAATCATAAAGCCACCAAATCTTTTATTCCATACTTGTCTGGCTTGGAAGGCATATATTGTTTGAAGGAAGGGCCATTTCTTGAAAAGAGTACAAGCTACTCATTATATTGAATGTAGTATTCAGGCCTTGGAATGAATCACTATTCTCACTGTTTTTAAATTAGTCACTTTTTCTCAACTGTTTCAGTGATAAATCATTATCTCTAACTTTTCTGCCATTATGGGCAATAACATTTTTGTGACGCCATTCATTGATTAATGTTTAAATACTTAAATTGCAACGCTCATAATGTCTTTCTCTTGTTATACATTAAAAACTTCATGTTATTACATGACTTTTAAGGTCTTTAAAATATTAGTTACACAATATTATAATATTATAATGCACCACTGGACACTAAAAGAAGACTTTTTTCCCACAGTCTAATATTGACAAAGTTTTTTTTACCAAGTACAGTATTTTAATTCCTGAGCCCCTTACAATTAATTAACCTTCACACTTCCAATTTGAGGACAGGTGTTAATAAACCAATCTAAAATGAAAATCAAGTGCAAATAATGATAAATAAACATAATTTAAAACGACACTATTTTTCAATTTTTGTTTTATTAATTTTGACATTGTTACAAAATTATTGATCAAATTTTTTTTCAAGTTTGTTAATATTTTATAAAATTTGGAAAGTTTATTAAGGGACAATTTAATAAATTTATAGCTTTGTGACAGATTACAGGATTTATTGATGACTAAAAAATAAAAACAGTGTTTTACTTTTCCAGCTTGTTACGTATATAACACTTTTATGTGAGATAAATAAAGATATAAGATAACCTTTGTAGTTATATAAATCAAATTCTAGAATATAATATAATAGATGGGTTAGAAGTGTGAAATAAGCTAATAATCTTAATGATTGTTTTTATTTTTTGCCTAGGCAATGCTGGGCTTATCTGCTAGTTAGCTATATTCTTTAGATCACATTGTGTAATTGTTATTTATTATTATTATAAAAATTAAAATATCTTTATTATTATTTTTACATATAAATTATTGAATACTTTAGAGTTGTTATATTTTTAAAAAATTTATTAATTATTTTAGGAAAAGTATAACAAAAGAAAAATTGGCTCTCCAAGATTTAAATGATGAAGAGTATTTAACAACTGCTAGAAAATTAGAAGAAATTCAAGCTCAAATTACAAATATTAAGTAAGTAAAATATTACTAATTATGTTGAAAAATACTTTAACTTTGAATAAAATGTTTGTTATTTTGATACCAATGTTGGAAGTATGTTTTTAAAATTGAAATTTAAACCTCAAAGTTTTTATAAAAATTTTTGGCAAATAATTTAAAATCTTTTACTTAATTGTTGAACACTATTTCTTTTAGGTTTATTATTTTAATAATCATATTTAGAGATGTAATTATTTTTAGTGTAATACAAAAAAATTAAAATTATTTTTACAAGTATTCTTTATTCTTCATTTAGAAGAACTTCTCCTCATAATACTATCACACATATTGTCAGAAAAAAATATTGATTTTAAAAATATATATAAATTTTAAAATATGAAATTGATATACAGAATAATTACAGTTGTGAAAAGTAAAAGATGCTAATTCTGGACAAATTAAAAATAAAACTAATTTATAAGTTTGTATTTATTGTTTAATTATTCAATTAATTTAAAAGTAAACGTTTTTAGCTATACTTTGGCTGTGAACTTTTTCAATGATATTGTGAGATAGACAATGTTGTTTTGGAGTGCTAGATGGCAAAGACAATGCATCAGAGGTGTGTAAGGCAAAATAACAAAAACATCATTTGATAATAGATGTTAAATTATGTTCTTTCAATGGATTTATGTCTATTGCCAGTAACTATGTAATGTTGCTATGTGAACAAGGCTTTATTTGTAATGATGCAATAAAAACATAGATGAACATGTTCACGTAACTTTAAATATACATATTTTAAAATTATGCAGTAACAGATTTGGGAGTTTGATTCCAGATTCACTCTGTTTGGGAATGCATTTCTTAATAAATGTCTGCCTTGTACTCCACCCCTAGTCTAAAAATGAAAATCTTTTCCTCTCTCACACCCAGAGTGATCTTCCATTATTGCCCCAAAAGGTACTGGTTTTCAGCCATATTCACTTTTAACAAACATAGGATATGAAGAATATTTGATTAAAAATCTTTCTTTAAAACTATCTTAACTTTCAGAGTTTTATTCATTATTAATGTCTGATTTATTCTTTATCTAATATATAAATAATGCTTTTAATACTGTTGTAAGGAACTGAGTCCGAGTGTTATTTTTATTTTATTATTATTTTTTCGTTTTATTATATTTTGTTTGAGGCTTATGTTTAGTTAGGACGAAGGTTCCCCACCACTCTCTTATTAGTAACCAAAAAAGAAGATAATAAACCAACTCACGAAAGAACGAGCGCCGTAGGAAAAAATCACACGCACTTGCGCTGCTCAGCGGAAATAAATAGTCCGCAGAAAAAAAAATGGAGGAGGAATCCCCACACTCACTAGAAAAGAAATACTTACTAAACCGTCATAAAACATCCCAGAAAATTGTGCTAAATGCTTTGTAAACGGTTTATAAGCTTTTGTCGGAGAATTGAAGCTGCCAGAAAGAAATTTGATGTTAGAAAAGCTAAGTATGTAAATAAGGGGAGTAACCTAGCTGAATTGTGACGTCACCTCACAGCATAAAACCAGCATGCTAACCGAAGACGATCGAGGTGATTCCTGATTGAGGTGTACTACTGAGTGAGAGATTCGAGGTGAAGTCCAGATTGAGAATTAGGCGATCCAAGGTGTTTAAAGAGGAATTTGATTTGACGATAGCAAAAGGATTGAGGAAACAGGTTCCTAGTATAGTGAGGTGACGGATAGACGTTTAGTTTGTAAGAGATTTTGTTCATAGTTCTTAAGTATTTGATTTGTCGAATTTTCAAAGGGGAATTAAGATTAAGTTAAGCTAAGTAGCTGAGTTTTATTATCGGGTTGACTTGTTGATTTTCGTTAATAAATTTTGTTTTGGATTATAGAAAATTGTACATAGTTAAATTCGATTTACTAATTAAATATATTTGAAACTTTTGCTTTGACTTGATATTTGTCGTTATTCTTACTAATTTTTTCAGTGCACACATTAAAGCCCAGGCCTGGCAAACTAATCTGGAATCCGCGTAAAGTACCCATTAGGTTAATGCAAGTTTTACTGGCCACAGTTAGTGTCGGTTTCCTAAGATACTAAAAATAGTACTTTACACTGTATCTTTATAAAAATATGTTACTATCTTATATGAATAAAAAAAATAAAATATCTTTCATAATAATTTAAAATCTTAATATTTAGAGCAAAATCGAACACAGAATGTATTGGACAAAGAGGAAGTAATTTGGATTGGATGAAAATATCAGTTATTGGTGTAAGTTAAATAATTTTATTCTTTATATAAGTAAACACATTTAAAATTAGCAATTAAATTATAATAATAATAATAATAATTTTATTTGCATTAAGGCAAGCCTTGTTAAAGGGGGTTATTTTACCAGTAATTTAATAGTATACATTTGTTAATCAACGTTCATCCAATATACATTTTTTTAAAGATTATAAGTAACATTACAGTAGTACATTTTGTCATTGATTACATTTTGTTTACATTTAAATATTTTTCTTTGATTTACATTATAATTAGTAAATATTATTTTATTTCTATTAATTTTTCATATATTTTTTTTATTCATTAGCAATTTGATTGAAAAAAACCATTAATTCTATACATTTGATTTAACATAAGATTGTTTAATTTAGTTCTGTAGTCTTGATTTTGTTTTGTATGTATTAGTTCTTTAATTTCATATTTTTGATGGTATTTATTTAATTTTTCACAACCTCAGTAAATGGTTCAAAGAATAGTCACTTGAGTTGCACCCATAACATCTGTCTTTGGTAAAATCAATATAAGTATTATTAATAAACAGTGAATATTTATTGTCTTAATTGGATTAATAATCTTTTTATGTTCATACTGATATTTGAAGTTAATGGGATATTTAAAATGTTGATGTATCATGGATGGTATGCAGAATGAATTAATGAGTTTTGATCCTTAATTATAGATTGAGAAAATGCCGATTTAATCATTAATGAGTAACCATATATTTGCAATTAAGTTATTGTAACTTGACATCATATTCAGTTTTAAAGTGAACTATTTCAAATGATCAAATAATTATTTTAAATTTTTATTGCTTTAATTGCATTCAGTGTATTACTTAATTGATTTGAATGATTTATGAAATGTTGCAGATTATTTAAAACCTTTGAGTAAATCATCATAGAATTTCTATATATAATTTTTAAAAAATGCATTACTAGTTATTGCACTTATTAAAAAAATACAGATTATCGTATTATTCAAATATAGTAAATTAGCACATTATCTTTTGTTAGTTGTATGTTTGTTTAGATTATTTTTATAAGGAAAAACCCATACTGATAAATGTATTCACACTTCTTGATAGTGTTTTAACATAATCATTTCAAAATATGATTTTATGCTTTTGTGATATTTTAGTTATATTATTAATAAGTTTACATATTAGTGTATTTGTTACAGGAGTTTTATTAATATAAAAATATAATTGCTCTTCTCTGTGATGTTTAAAAACTTCATGAAGTTAAAAGGATGTTTATATACAAATGCAGTAATACTCTAGGTTTTTATTTAAAAATTTTATATATATTATGAAGGGTTCAGGTTTAAAAGATGGTTTCCATTATTAAGTGTAATGCACACTAATAGCTAAACAGAAATGTATTTCAATTTAAATATTATATGTATTTTTAACTATAATATAAACAAAAACAAAGCAGATAACTTATGATGTTTAATTTTTCCATTTTTCTCTAAACATCCATTATGGTGCTTACTATCTTCTACATCTGAACTTTTCATATGTATAACTACAGTAGTTTTACTATAGTAATTTTCTGTTTTATTATTTATTTTTTTGTTATATTACATGCAAATATAATAATTTAAAAAATTTATTATAGTTAAATGGTACCAGACAACCAGAAGAATGTGAATTAATGTGGAATAATTTAGTTCATCCATCAATTAACAAAGAAAAATGGACAGAAGCTGAAAAGAAATCATTGCTGACTATTGCTGAAAGATATCAGTATAAAGATTGGGATACAATTGCTGAAAAGTTACAAGTATGTTTTAGTAATATATTCCTATAAATTTTATAGTTTTACATATAATTATGCAATACTTATTAGTATAAAGTAAGTTTTGTATAATATATCAAGATATTAGATTATTTAATCGGTGCTTTTTGCATAAGTCTCGCTTTAGAACTTTTTTAAAAATAATATTTTATTAAAAAAATATGTAATAATAATAACAACAAACAGAAATAGGATAAAAATAGTTACTGAGATGATATAGTTTTTAAATTTCATTAATTACATTGCTTTTTTCACTAGAGTCCTTAGTTTCTGTTTCTGTACAAAAACAGTGCAAAGACAATGATTTTTAATAAAAATTCTGTCATAATGAAAATAGATAACCAAAAAATCCATTTTTGTGTTTAATATGTTGTTACATGTCTAAATCAGATTCGTGGATGATGATTATATGTGATCTTAATTGAATTTTTATTTAATTTACTATTTATGTAAAAAAATAACTGTTAAATTGATTTAATAATTTCAATCTTGTTAATTGACAATTAAACTATAATTAATAGATCTTAAATTTATGTATACAGTTCTTAATTCTTTAAGCTTGTTTTTATTTTGTTCATATGCATTACATATTTTTTTATCTTTCAAGAAATAAGAAAATTTTGATAAAATTTTACAATTTGTAAACTTTAAAAAATGTTGTATATGAATTATTAAAGTTTTATAATAAGTATTATAAAAAACTTACTTAAATTATTTCATTTAGACAAATCGAACAGCTTGGCAGTGTTTACAAAAATATCAAAAAGAAGTATCCAAAACTAATGCCAGTGGGTTAGTAATTAAAAATGTATTGTTCTAATATTATTTTTTGAAACTTGCAGAATCATTTTTTATATTTAATGCCCTGAATATGTAAGAAAACTCAAAAATTTATAAACTTTATCAAAGAAGTATTTGATGTAATATTTATGAAATGAAAAACATTGCATAAATGTTGTATTAAATAACGTACCTACATTAATATTGAACTGTAAAATATAAGCATCTATAAATATAAAATACAAATCATTTTATACTTAATAAATGGATTTAAACTATTAAGGATTTCTTTTCCAATAAAGTATAAATTTACAAAATAAATGATTTATAGATAATTTAATAAATACGTATTTTCAAAAGTAAGGAAAAAAGGTCATATGATTTTTTTTCTTTCAGTTTTAGTTTTCTGTTTTTATTATTGTGTTGTGCTCTTGCTGCATTTATTTAGTTTTCAGTTTTTTTTTTCCTTTATTTATTTTTTAATTATTTATTATTATTTGTTTTATTTTATGCATGTTGAAGGCTTTTATTTGTATATTTATTTTATGTGTCTGTTCAGTGATAATTGCATTTAAACTGTTAAATTGAAAATTTATTTATTTATCATAACTGATTTATAACTATAGTAATATGCATACGAAATAATCAGAATTAAATTTTACCTGATCTAATGCTTTTGTATTACTCTAAAACCTTGACTATAGGCTATCCTCATGTATAAGCTGCAAAACAAAAGTTGTAAAAGATGGTTGACTTTTCCATGGATGAGCTGCTCTCATATATAGGATGCAACCTGTAGGCAATGTATTAGGTACAATTTCAGAATAAAAACTAACAGGAAAGGAACAACATTAGGAATAACATTATTTATGCAAATCTCACTGTGCTATTGTATTAGAGTTGATTGTACACCATTTTGTTGATCATTTTTGCCAATTTTTACAAATGCTTTAAAATCATCATTTCTAGTATATTATTGCATTTTTCTTTATACAGGGTATCCACAAGGTCTGTGTGCAATTTAAAAAATTTATAAATTTATTAGTATTTGTGATAGAAAAAAAATCTTTAAAAGTATTAGAAAGCTTAATGTACCTAGTTTTAAGTAAAATTGGATAACAGATGGATTGGAAGAGGTGGACCATTTTCTTGGCCTCCACGTTCACCAGACTTGCCTCCATTATATTTTTTTTTTATGGAGACATGTGAAAACAATAGTGTATGCTACCAAACCTTGATCATTAGAAGACTTGAAAGCCAAAATAACTAATGTGATTTCAGGCATTACTTTAAATCAATTGGCAAATGTTTTTAGAGAACTACAAAATCATATTACCCATTGTAATACTAAGTAGAAATATAATAAAATGATTAAAAAATATAGATGTTCTTATTTCTAATACATTTACATAATTTCTCTATCACAAATACTAATAAAGTTATAAATTTTTGAAATTGAACACTGACTTTATGGACACCCTGTATTGTAGTTAGTTTTAACCAATATTTTCCTTTTACACAGGCCACACACAATAAATTTTTATGATGATAACCTCGAATAGGCTGCATACTGTAACCAAAAGTTTTAGTGTAAATTATTTAAGATCTTCAAATTTGATAGATTTATAAAATGCTGGAGAATGAATTTATTCAGAAAGAAAAATTTGAAAATTACTATAAGATAGGAAATAAAGAAACATTAGGTGAGAAAAGATGTTGAATGAAGCTTCCTATTAGTGTACAAATTTTTTCAAAAATCACAATGTAGCAGTATGAATGGTTGCCTTTTTACTCTGATTAATTAAGCCTTAACAATACAGTTGAGTTTCTGTATTCACTGATTAGTGTTTTACGATAGTCTCATGAAATTTATTATACTAAGAATTTGGCTGTTTCTCACTGCATTCATCCCAAATGATTGTGTAACATGCATACTTTCAGTCTCATGGTGAACGTTATACGAGTACGAAGACCAGTAACTTTTGTATGTTGTGTGTCTGGTGAAAATCCTGGTACATTTCTCTTATTCTCAACTTTGTAATAAAATTTCGATACATTGTTGTCAGAAACACACGACAATTGAATGATTCTGCAAGTATTTTTCTAATTAAGAAATTTTTATAAATATTTTTTATTGCATTAAAGAAAATGCTATTTATATTTAATTAATTAGAACTAAAGTAAACAGTAATTAAACTATCTCAAGAAATTAAAATTTTTAATATCCAGCATTTAATTTTTCTTTTCCAGCTGTTATATATAATAAGAAAGTATGGCAATTGCCAAAAAATGGTCCCTGAAGTTTTTTACAGTTTTGGACTTAGGACCCTGAAATGTCAAGAAATGCAGAAAACATTGGGGCTTTTTTCTGTATGTGTGTGTAAGACACCCACTTTGAAGCTTAACTCCTGTACCTTTTGTCAAAGATTCTGAAATTTTGCAGGGAGATTTGTTTATTGTGGTATTGGTACTATTAAATTTTGTTGGTTAAAGATTGAGGGAGTGAGGAGATAGAGGGGGTTCGTGTGTCATATTTTGAGTGGGGTCGGACTTAATGAGATTTTATTCATTTTTAGCATTTACAGTTTTTTATAAAACTCATCTCTACTCTCATAATTAAGCTTTTTGCCATTTTATAATAATTAATAATATAAAAAATTTTAAAAATAAAATTCTGTAACAGATGAAGCCACGTACGATTTTAACTATTGCTGGGAAAGTTACACAAAGTTATTGCTGGATTTTTTTCACAAATATTTTCAGTATATTTAATTAGCCATCATCAGATTCTAACTACATAACTATTATATTTTGTAAAAAGCTGACTTTGCTTAACTTGAACAGGAGGTTAGGAGACCAAAACGGAAGTCCAATAATTTTAAATTATACTACAATGTAAAATTTAAATAAATAATTCTTAAAAGGACTAATTTTATTCAATTATGATAAGTTTCTATATTTAAAAAAATATATTTAAGTTTAAAAAACACTTAAGTGATTTGTTTTTTGATAACCTCTGTTATGAGATTTTATTTAAAAATGATTTTTATATTATTAATTATGATAAAAAGGCAAAAAGCTTAATTTTGAAGATAGAGAAGAATTTTTAAGAAAACTGTAAATGCAAATAATGAGTAAGACTTTCCTTAAGTCTAACCCTTTCAAGATATGCACATGATCCTCCTTTATTTCCATCCCCTTATATTCACACAGTAGACTTGGTAACTAGGTTATTGTAACTCACTTAAGCAAAAGGAGATTTATGACAAACAGCAACCCATCCCTTCCCACTTGCTGGCTGTCATTGAAAGTTTCCTAATAACAGCATGCTGGAGGCAGAAGGTGCTGTAGCTATTGTTCTCTCAAAGAAAATTTAAAAAAAAAAGAAATGATTGTGGACATTATATCAATAGGTGGATTAATTACACTGTGAAAGATACTTAAAAGTGTTTTTCTGTTTAGGCATCTTGATTAATCTTTTAGTTTCATTGCTGTATTTAGCAGAATCTAGATCCCAAATGGCATTTTTGTCTTTAATTAAATAGATAAACTTTTCGGTGTCAAAAAAATTGTTGGAAGTAGCCATTGTGACTTGTCTCCCGTCTTAACTGTGCTGTAAAAGAATCTTCCTGAAATCTCACAGTCTCTAAGAGATAGTAAGGGATAAGATACTCATATTTGGTCTACAGCATCATCTCAGCAACAAGTCTCCTGTCTGAAATACAATACTTAACCATACGTGTTTTTGGTCACTGGAAGATAAGTCTCTGGTGACCAAGTCTATCATCTGAAAGAGAATCTTTAAAATTTATAAACATCAAAGTCCTGAAATATAATGCAAAATAGATGCTGACACATACACATACAGAATCTTTATTTCACATTTTTGGGCTCATGGATTATCAAAATGCTGAGAAATGCAAAAAAGAGGGATCAGATTTTGACCAACCACCATACTTATATTTCATATTAGCTGGAAAAGTAAAAATTCTGGAATACTAATTTAAAAAAGTATCCAGTTAGTCTCTCAAAACTAATTAATTTTTTGATTCTGTTATTAAAATATGAATTATTTTTTTATATGTTATAGTCCCTGGACAAAGGAAGAAGATGAACTTTTAGCAGAAGTTGTAGAAGCTTGTAGAGTTGGCAATTACGTTCCTTGGCATCAAGGTATATTTTTATAAATGATAATTGTATTTATTATATTGTAATACTTGAGTTTTTATTTTTTAACATTCGCATATTCAATTTATAAGATTTTTATTAAGAATTTCAATGCATTCAAACTGTAAAATAGTTATAATTATCATGTATTTCATATGAGTTTGAACTCTGCAAAAATTTTCTTATTTTTTTCTTTCATTATCTTTTCATATAACAACTATAGTTTTATATAGAATCATTAAGTATAATTATTTATTTTCTGTAAATTTTTTCAAAAAATTATATAAAACTTAATATTTATTTATAAATTTAAAACTGATATAGTTTAGAAGAAAATATTTTAACTTTTCTTAATTAACTAGAAATTTTTAAATTAAATAACTTGCTACTGTTTAATATGTGTTTGCTTTTGTTCCTTATGAATTACTAATGTTGGAAAAACAACTTTTTTTTTATTTTCAAATTTAATATGATATTCAAATAAAGAAAAAATATATTTCTCTTACAGACAATACATATAAAATGTGTGTTTTATCTAGACGTCCTTTCTCACGCAGTTGAGGGATAAGACAATTTCACGGCGGAGTCGACCTTTTATTTGAGGCTTCTCGTCCGCCTCACAGCGAAGAAGATAATAAATAAGAGAAATATATTTTTTCTTTATTTGTATTTAATCATCCTGGCTTATTTTAAAAATTAATATGATATTTTTTAATATGCATTTTACAAAGGCTGGTCTAGATTTATAAAAAAAACAAATTGTCAGGTATACTTGTACTCATCACCAGGGGCAGATCTAGGTTTTTTGGGGCCTAGAGCTTATTGAAATCTAATGGAGCCCCATTTACAATAAAATAAATAATACTATAAATTAACATTATTATTATATTATTAATATTAACTATTTTTCACTATATGATAAGTGCTCATTGTTAATGAAAAAGTATTAAAAATTTATGATGATAATTCAATTTTTGTGGGCCTTTGACACTTGGGGCCTAGGGCTTAAGCCCTATTAGTCCCTATGTAGATCCGCCCCTGCTTGTCACACATTTCAATGCCATTATTATATATGTGTTAGGTCATATTGTAATGAGTACATCTTTTCACTCAATTCTCACAGGCTATCAAACAAACCAATATAACACATACCTGGACATAGATCTGGAAGATGAACAAACAGTAGCATTTAAATTCTGAGGACAAATTCTCAACAAAAAACTTTCAATGTTATTCAAGAAGCATTTAAGGAACATGCTTTATTACAGGCACAGATGTTTGACTGACCTAAGAAATTTTGGGATGGACAGGAGGTAATTGATGATTGTGTGGGTTGTGCCAACAATGGAAGACAAGACTGTAATATAGACCAAATTAACCTGTAATGAATTGTGGTTTCATTAGTTTGAACTGACAGTGAAAATGGAGAGTGCTCTGTGGAAGCATCTCAGTAACCACTGACTAAAGAAAAAATTGGAATGAAGTGCAGGCAAGTTATGCATGTGGGTTTTTTTTAGAAAAGAAAAGCTTCAATTATGACGTTTTGTGTTCCAAGAGATAAAACTATTACTAGAGAGTATTATTCAGGAATCCTAAAGAATCCAAATGAAGAGGAAAATCATAAAGAAGCACTCTGATTATGAGCAAAACAATTCCTGTGATTGTTCAACAAACCATTTCTGGTCTGAACATTGAGCTAATGGCCCACCCTTCTTACTCTCCAGATCTCACATCTTGTGATTTTTTTTTCCCTCTTTCCGAAGTAAAATCTCATGTGCAAGGATGGAAATTCTGTAGTGATGAGAACAACATGACAGATATACTGAACAGTATCAAAAAAGGACTTCACATGGGTTTATGAAAATTGTATTTTATGATGGGATAAGTGCATTGAGTTGGAGAAGAATATTTTAAAAAATAACTAAAACAGTTTTTGTCCGTTGTCATTATATTGGCATGGAAGAACTGGCTGAGATTTTGCAGATGAGTTTTGGTTCAGCATACCACATATCCATGACATGTTGAAGTATAAAAAGCTATGCCCTAAACAGATATCAAAGCAGTTGATACTAAAAATAAAAGATCAATGGTTTGAGTGTCTTCCACATGCACATATTTTCTATACCTTGTGCTACCATATTATCACATCTTTGCATGAAATATATGATAGCAAATAGAAATTTCATTTAAATAGAGATATACAGAAAAGTGATGCATAAATGGATTTGCATCTGTCTTAAAGATTTCTTTTCTGCTGGAATTCAGACATTATCCAAAATTTGGCTAACTTACATTGAATGCCAAAGGGTCTACTTGAAAAAGTGATGCCACATTTTCTGTCATATAAATTACTTAGATAAAAATTAATTAAGGGACTTACTGAATCATTTTTATATATGTGTAATATACAGAGGAATTTTTTAAAAACATTACAAATGTTAATTAACACAAGAACCAACTGGATAGATAAAATAAAAAATTAATTTTGTTGATTCCAAACTCTTGGGCTACACTCATCACAGTATGTTCCCTTTAAGCTTGCTGATCATTCTACCACATGGAAAGTTGTCCAGATGGTTTCTTCTAGCCATATTGCATGTACAGTACAAACTTACTTGAACTTGCAGCAAATGTCTGTAATAGTGCCTTTTGTCCTTTTCATTGCAGTCTTGCACTGCTGCACGTGTTTTACATGCCCTCACGTCACCTGTCATGTCTTCTTCCTGATATTTGCATGCGAATCACCTTTCTACTGAATTAGGTGTTTATTGTACTGATCACAAAAAGCCCTTTTCTACAATTTCATGGCCATCTGCTTAAAAAGTATATCGTTACAATGATGTAATTTTTAAGCAGATGACAGTGATGCAAGTTTTGCACACCAGTGTACATGAAAGTTATATTATTGTATTTAATATCTAAAACATTCAGAAGGTAATGTTTATAGATAAAAATTAAGCTAATCAAGTAACTAATTTGTCTTAACTTAAAATACCATATTTACTCACATATAAGACAAGGTTTTTATTCATTTTTCACTGCTTCAAAAACCTAGGTTATCCTACATGTGTGAGCAAAGGATTTTTTGCATTTTTGCAATAATTTTTGTAAACTATATAGTTTCATTTTTTACCGGATGCTCACCCTCTGGTGTTTAAAAACAAAAGTATTTTATCTGGGCCATTTCAATCATTCTTGTGTATTGTTAGGAGTAAAGATGAAAAGCAATAGGAAAAGCAAAGCTTTTGAATTGAATTCCAAATTGAAATTCCAAAATCAAACAGGAGCCCGATATAAGTTTTAATCCATTCCCACATGAAAACAGATGATTGTCCAGAAATCAGAATTCGGAGAAATTCATAAGTGTAATCGATGGATAGTGGATTCTACTGTTAAGAATTGAAAAAAAATGATTCCCGATTGTTCAGCTTTACACGAACAAATTATGTCAATTTTACAATATTTTCCTTTAAAGTTTAAAATGCCGGTAATTTTTGCGGGACAATGAGTGAATTTATGTGCATTTGATATTTTATTTGTGATTAAACGAAATAAAATTAGAAATGTATTAATAAATATAATTTTCTTTATATTGATCTTTAAAGTCACACCTCATTCTATACATGAGATTGTCGTACATGTGAGTAAATACGTACATGTCATATAAATACATTTCTATGTTATAGATATTTCACAAATAAGATTTAGAAAATCATTTTCATTCAGAATTTTCAATGCAATATTAACTTATATGAAAATATTTATACATTTTAATTTCATAATTATTATTTTTTCATTGTTGTTTTGTACAGTTGCATATTATTTAGAGGGTAGAAGCAAATATCAAATTCAAGAAAGATGGAAAAGAACAAAACTGACGAGAAAAGGACAGTGGAGAATAGTGGAGGATATGGTTTGTTTGATTTACAGAATTTGTAGAACTTATTTAGTCTTAATATTAGTTTATTTATGATATTACACAATCATATTAAATAGTTAATAAAGTTTTTTAAATAGTTGTGTAAAAAAAATTAAAATCCAGTAAAGCTTATGAAGTAAATTTAGTCATTGTTGTTTATTTGAAGTTTATGTTTTTGATTCTTTGTCTTGTGGACATGAAGACAGCCTTTTTTTTTAGCAAGCTTATTATGGGTTTGGCTAAACCCATAGCTGGGTGCTCAGATGGTGAGGGATGAAGTCCAACATATCTGGACAGACTGCCCCGAAAGATTCTTGGAATTTATTGATCCATACAGATTCAATTCAGGGGTCTCCCAGAGCAGTAGGCTACCATCTTAACCACTTGACCATCCAACCTCAACCCATTCAAGAGTAATGTAGACAATGATATGTGGTTCACAAAAGTTCTCAAATTATGCCTGGTGCTTGACAATCAGTCTGACATATGTTTATATTTCCTAAAAAAACAAAATTGTTATAAAAGAATGAAGGAAAAAAAAGCCAAAAACTTTGTTTTTTCCCCTTTTTCCTGTCTGTTTTTTAAGCATTTTTTAATTTGTTAATTTTTTAAATAACTTAAGTAATTCATAATTGAAATAACATAAATAATGATTTGGATATGGTTGTTATTTAATTTTGAAAAAAGATTTTTAATCATATTTTTTGGATTTTAAAATATTTTCTCATTATATCACAATGCAGAAAAAAATTGAATAATTGCCTCTGTATTAAAATAAAAAATATGTTTAGTTTCATACATTTTCAAAAATAAATCATTGAACCAGGTTGCCTTTTACCATTGCTTTAAACATTAGTTTGAATGACTCAGCTACCCATCATTTATATATATATATATATTAATATATATGGTTTATATATGCATATGTGTATGTAATTTATACATAACTTCTCATGGTTACTTTTGTGTCAAGTAGTTACACGAACAATGATTTTATGTTGTTTAAATAATTTCTGGATTTTAAATTACAAATATACATAAAATTTTATAGAGATTAATATAAATTTTCAAAAATAATTGATAAGTTATAAAATTAATTCTGCTTTATTAGGTGTGTAAAAAAACGAACAAATGATGTCGAAGCTGTGATGTTGATTTCAATGTCAGTTTTTTAAAATACATATTTTCTTTGCTCTTAAATCAAGTCAAAATGTCATTTTTATGGTATTAAAAGGATTTGTACTTTCAATTGAATTTGTTGTACAATATTTTCAAGTTTAACTGTATATTTCTAATGCAAAGTTTTGCCAAATACAGTAGAGCAAGGATTATCCAAAACAATTCAGGACTGAGGTTGTTTGGATAACTGATCATTTACAAAAAAATATATTAAATACAAAACTGTACTGTATATATTTAGTATCACACGTCTTACAAATACTTACCTTACATAAAGTAGTACATTAAAGTAGGCCTACAGTTTAGATTGGCAGGGAGGGGTAGAGTGCTGCAGTGCCACAGCACTAGTGGAAATTTGAACTTGCCTACTGGAAGGCTTTTGGTTAACCGATGTTTTGGTTGATCGGTATTCAGATAATCAATGCTCTACTGTACTTGTAAAACAGGATTAATTGATCAGCACACCAAAGAACTTTTCTGTTTTAACACTAGGAGGAGTTTTATTTTAATGCATACAAATGTTTTCAACCTAGTGATAGGTCTTGTTCAGGTCTTCAATCTTTTGTTTTAGAATGTGATGATGACAGTTACAATAGTTTAAAATTGGAAATTATGGCAAAATTCAAATTTGTTTTCCATGTTCCTAGTACATATCAACAAATTCAAATTGATGTTAAATAAATTTACATAAATTTGACATATAACCCATGTTTTCTTAATTAATGCAATCAATTTTCCTGAGTCCTATTGGACCATCATAAAATATTTGCCAAGTGCTTGAAATCTTTCCATCTTCATTAAAATTGAGACAATTGCCCATCAATCCCGTTTTCTAAATTTCCAAGGCTTCCAGAGCACTGGCCTGTTCAGCATAAAAGGTCTGTCTGATGAGACAAGCTTGCTCTAAATTTGCCTTCACTCTTGTTTTGGAGGTATATATGAATTCCTGCCAATGTTAAAACAAGGTTTTTTGTATGTTGCTGCAAAGTCCATTTCTTATGTATATTATGTAAAATGATAAAATGCCTTCTTTTGAAGTGGAAATTGAATAAGCCTACTTAACTATCAAAAAGTGGACAATTCATATATCAGTCGACACAATAATTAAATAAGCATTTTAAACTGATAAGCCATTTGTTAGCACCTGTAAGGCAGGCCTGCCAGAAGGTTTTTGTTAAAAGTATCAAGTTTCAAAGTTGAAAAGTATCAAAATATTTTAAAAAGTACCACACTATTAAAAATACAAATAAAAGTGCTAAGAAAACATTTATGATAAAAAAAACTTTATTTACAATCTAGAAAGTTGTTTCCTGGTCATTTTCTTTCTTATATAAGTCTTCCTGCTTCATCATTTCAATTAAACTTTGAGATGGGTCCCATTTTGTGCAATTGGTTTCTTTGAGTAAACTTTTAGAATATAAAAGTGCATTTATAGTGTCAGTTTTCAACATAGAGCAATTCTTCATTTTTATGCTATTTAATAGAGCAGTGGCGTAGTGAGGGGGGTGCAAGGGGTGTATCATGCACTGGGTGCCACTCGCAGAGGGTGCCCAAATGGTCTCCAAGACAAACTATGTGTGTTTCTGGAGAGGGGAGGGGGGTGCCAATAAAGTGTTGGGTGCCAGTTATGTTCGCTACGCCACTGTAATAGAGAGAATATTTTTTCGGCACAAACCTGAGAATGAGACAGTGAAAGGAGGCTGAACATCAGTTTTGACAATAAAGGATATCTGTATTCATCTCCACATTTTTCTTTTGAAATTGCAAACCAGAAATTTTCAGGCTCTGTTTCAGTAAACCAAGCTGTATTTTGTAGTGTAATTTTGCTCCACTCTGTTTAAATTTTCAAAATCATCTTCTGGTATAATGTTAGGAAATTTCAGAACAAGAGGAATAATTGAGCAAGGTTTCGTTCATTGACATTTACAGTATCCATTACTTCAAGCAGTTATAGATTTGTGAACATATGTGTTAGGAACCAGTTGGACATCTCTTTGATCAGTTTCACATAAAAATTTAATGTTGCAACTCAGAATTCATTAAGCTGCTTATCAGTTATTTTGGAGACATTTTAAATATAAATAGTTTCTACTTTGGCTCCATGATAAATATCATTTAGATGAAGATAAACTGATGGATTACTAATATTGATCTTGATCATATCCCGATTCTTGATTACTTCTTTTTTGACAAAGTAACTGAGGATAACTTTAACACTTTTCTCAATTGAATGCCTTAGTTTATGTATTCTAAAGCTCTCAGCTTGAAATTAAATATTAAGGTTATTAGCACTGACAAAATGAGTGCTAATAAAGCATAGTACATCTTATTAACTAGGTTCTGTAAATCTTCTGATATTCTACTAGCTGATTTAACATTACCTTTTAATACTACTGAGGTAAAGTATAGTGTAAGAGCTGCCCATTGATCCAATATTCTCTTCACTACTTCCTCAAGCGACAGCCATCTAGTACAACTAATGAGCAGTCCAATTTCCTAACATTATACCAGAAGATGATTTTGAAAATTTAAACAGAGTGGAGCAAAATTACACTACAAAATACAGCTTGGTTTACTGAAACAGAGCCTGAAAATTTCTGGTTTGCGATTTCAAAAGAAAAATGTGAAGATGAATACAGATATCCTTTATTGTCAAAACTGATGTCCAAAATTTTGCATAGATCTATATTAGTAGACTTGAAACTCCTTATACCCAGCTAAATGCTTTGGACTGTTTGAAAGATATGAATGAATACTTTGAGCTAACTCTTCTAAATGATTTGGCAAAAATGAACAAGTCTTTGATGCACATAAATGCATTGAATGACATACACAATGTTGCACAAAAAGTGATGGATTTTTTTTCTGTGTAAGCAATTATGGAACACCACTTTCGCTGCCCATTATAACGCTTGCATTATCACTTGCAAAACCAATGATATTTTCAAATGTTATTTCATACTTTTGAAAGAAAGAAGTTAAAGAATCAAAGTTTCTTTAGCACTGCAATCTGTTATCTCTAACAGAGTTAAGTAATTTATCCACTGTTTTTTTTAACATCATAGTCATAATATCTAGCTAGCTACTAATATCTAGTAGATACATCAGTTGTTTCGTCTAAAATTAATGTAAATCTTGTTCCCTTTAATTTTGCAATAATTTCATTCATATAGTATTTACCAATAACTGAATGAAACACACCAGTGCCCTTTGTTCACGCACATTTAAGAGACTTAGCAACAGTAGAAACATGGCAAATAATATAAACACCACCTTAATATTTCCAGCAATAAATTATTTAATAAGATGATGATGTTTTCAATTGCTGGAAATATTAAGGTGTTGTTTATATTAGTTGCTTTATTTTCCAGTAAGTTGTTTGTTTATCATGGCAAATATTAGCAAACCTGGTAAGTGATCTAAAATTGCTATTGGTAGACTATCTTCTGCAACAAATGTACATAGTTTTAGTTCTGCTGTTGCTACTTGATTTTTATGAGCAGATGAAGATGATCCAGCTTCAAAAAATTTGGTTGCCTTCAAGCATTGTGTAACACAATCAACATTCTTTTTATGCTTATCTGTCTTCATATGTCTTTCAATTTGTGTGACACTTCTAGCAATTTCTGTATTACGAACTTTACAAAATGCTTAGTTCTAGCTTTTTTTTTCCCTGATCTCAATCCACGAAACAAATCTTTCATCATGCAGCCATTCTCTTTTCATTTTTCGTTCATAAACTGTAGTTAGTTTTAACTTTTTTACTTCAGCAGTTTTATTTTGTTCATCATCACTACGTAAAACTGCTCATCTCTTTTTTCACTCATGATAGTTGGGTTATTTATATAACAAAAATAAAAACTGCAGTGACTTGCACAAACGGAACAAATAATGATCTGCGAAGCCTTGAAACATGAGTCCGCAGCTGATCACTGGTGACTCAGACTGGCTGCTGCTGAATGAGATTACATCATTATGAAAATTGCAACATAGCCAAATTTGTTTGTTAGGATAATTCTTGATTTAGAAAATGTTACGTTATTAATAAATGCCAATAATTATACGATAGAGGATTAATTTAAAATTAAATATTTTTGTTAAAATAGTACCAAATTATATTGTTGTAGTACCAACAGTACCAAAACATCCATTTTTTGAGCAAAAGTATCAGTTCTGGCAGCCCTGCTCTAAGGGCCATTTCATACCTAAACCAAGTCAAAGATTCAACTGACACGTCATTGAAAACAAAGGAAATGTTTCAGTTTGGTTTCGCAAAGAATGTGTCAAGTCCAGTCCAGTTAAATCAAGATTGGCTGTGATTCAGTCAATAGTAGGAAAATGTGTATTTCGTGTTCTTTTAAAACAGGAATATGGAAGATTTAATATTAGTACGGGATAATGAAACAATCTACAATCCAAGTTATTCCATTTCTGAATTTTTTCAAATGTAATATTTCTTAAATTAAAAAATTAATGTGGGCCCATTCTTCATTTGTCAAAAATTTTGCTTGGATCACCTAATAAATTCTAGAATAAGTGACTGAATGACCCAAAATTATGTTTTCTAGTATTTATAGGATGAGTGCAAAATAGTTTTTTGTCACCTCTTTCTTTTTGTAATCAACATATAATTATTCCTTGAATTAGTATCAGTACATAAGTATATTAAAACATTAAACGTTACAGGTTAAATTTGGCACAGCTTGGCCTATATGTGCCATAAAACACCAACTAACCAACCAACCGTTACAGGTTAAATAATAATCTCTTTACATAAAACATTATAGACAAGAGCATCCCATTCATAAACCAATAGAATCATATTTTTGATTATAGTATAATTTGATTACAGCTAAACGATAAAAGCAGTAAGAAATCAGCTGCTGTTCTAGGTTACCGAGGATCAAAGTCAAACAAACAAGTAATCCCAGAAATTTTTCATGGGTTATCTTGGATATGTCAAACCACATCCCTCACCATCTAGCTGAGTCCATGATGGGTAAGATTAAAAAGGATCACTTAGTGCCTACTGGAAAAAAAATTAAAAAAAAATTAATTATACTTCTTTCTTGCTGTATATTTTATAAAATGATTTAAATATTTGTTTTTATTTTTAATGTAAAATAATTTATAATTTTTATATATAGATTCTAATAACTGCAGTAAAAAAGCATGGAGAAGATTGGATTAAAGTAGCTCAGTATCTTCCAGGAAGATCAAATAATCAGTGTCGTGAGAGGTATTTCTAATACATATAAATTTTATTAAAAATTGCTTATTTGTCATATTATGACACTATATATTTGACTACTGTAATTTTTCTAATGCTCTATTTTTACAAAATAAAGGATATTGTTACAGTAAATTGAACATTTAAAATTAATTAGTTTTTTGAATAAGAGTTCTCTTCGGTGTTAGTTTTATCATTTATAAGATGCATAAATTATTGCTATAAGGAAATGTGATGATTATCTTATATATTTTTAAAAATTTTAATGTGTTCAAAGTAGTAAGTTATTTTTTTACCTTAAAAGTGGTATAGAAACTCCTCCACTTTTTAGACCATTCACTTTTCCGTATGTACTTTGATACTCCTACATTACTTTTACATACACAAGATTCAGACTTTCATTAATTTTTAGCTGATTAAAAAAAAAACTCATAGTATTAAACAGTTGTGCTTTCTACCAGTTTTGATTTTAGATGAAAATCATTTGTAAAAATTTTCATTATTTGTTTTCTGTTTAATTTATGATTTTAACATAAATAATAGTTTGTACGTTATAACTAAGGTCCGGATTTTTGGGTGCAGTTTTAGAATGGATTGGGTGCTCGTTTGGGTGCTTTTTTTCTCTGTTTTGGGTGCCAGTTTGGGTGCTTTTAAATGCTGTGTTATTAAGACAAAAACCAACAATATTTACAAACTACATAATTGTTTATTGCAATTTAGACATAAAGATGAGCATTGTAATTTACAACAGTAACCATTTCAATGTTCTTAAAAGTGAAGTTTTCTCGTTTAGAGGATAGAATGTCTTTATATAAGGAAAAAGATTTTTTTACGTTGACCAAGACTAAGGGGACATGTTTCAGTTTTACTTAGAATTTTAGTTCAGTGTAATCCAGAATATTTTTCAAATCGGGATTTTTTGATAAACTAGATTTGAGTTTGTCCAGGGCTAAACCGTCCAGTACATCAAGCGCCCGACTTGCAACATTTCACTGATCCCACATTTCAGTTCCACGTCTTTCCAGCTCGTTGATTTTATCCACCAATAACTTGTACGAATGCATGGAGTAGAGCTCTGTGGTCACTACTGGATCAGCGACCAGTTTCTCAACACTGTTGACGGCCGCAGAATCACCAGGAGGAAGTTCGTTGATAAATGCATTAATTTTCTCAAAGTTCTCTCAGTAGAATACCATACTGTTTATCCAAGACCCCCAATGGATGACCAGATATTAGAGTTCATTTTTTCAAGTTGGTACATTTTGAACAACATTGGTTGTATATAGCACCTGGTCAGTGGTGCAACAAGAATGTTCAGCACGTACCATTTTGTGGAATCCATTGTTTCTTCCAGTATAAACACTACAGGATTGTCTCCAATAATGTCCAGGTGCCCCTATAAATATATGCTCGAAATTTGTCCTTTTTTGTTTGCCTTCTCTATGCTTTTCCAAACTTATGTGTCGTCTGATTTTCATTTCTTAGTTTTCACATCAACTGAAATCACATAATCGCAAATGGAACAGCAAAGAACTTGTCCGTGTGCATACGCCTTCATGTTTAAACATATTTGCTAAAATGTTCAGTTTAGATGCGGACAATTTTGCCATTTTCTAATGTCGCCGACACCAAAGAAAGGAAATTGGAACTGTTGTGCTCACAAGTCAGAGTAAGGTGATCTCAATACAGAATTTTCTAGATTGTTCTTTTCTTAGAAAAGAAAACACGTGTTGCAGATTTTCAATGAATCATTTTATATTCTTAAAACAACCCTAAGGCTTAGTTGTTTAGTCCAGAAAATTCCACTTCACCTCCTTTTCTCTCAACAAAAGAAGAGATTATGCTAATTATTGTATTTTTTTTCTCAGCATACGTGATCTGGTTTAACAAATTTGTTTTTTCCCCTCAAGTGAATGAATAAAAACCACCAAAAAAAAGAGATAATTGTCAACATATTCTTTGAAAATGTAAAAAGGGGGGAGCTGGGTGCAAAATATATAGTTTGGGTGCTAGTCACTGTTTTGGGGGCGGGTTTGCGATTTGGATGCTAAACAATTTGTCAATGAGTGAGTTTACGGCACTAAAACCAACTTAGTTTGTCTTTTTACACTCTGTCCCTTTCAAAAATCGAGTGGTTGCAGCACCCAAAAATCCGGATCTTAGTTATAACATCTATGACTTTCTTATCTTAAATTTTATGATTTTAGTTTTAGTATTAAATATACCATTTTGAATTATGTTCTTAGTTCAAACTAACAAAAAGGAACGCTCATAAACTTCGCTCATAAACTTGCAATATTCGGTTAATGTTACCCTAGGTATACAAAATGGCGGCTCATCTCCAATTCCAGCAATCAGAAGACAGGGAACAGCAGGGACACACGTTCTAACCTCGCCTAACCTATTCTAATAAATTACCATAATTATTAGCAACCAAATTATTATAATAGGTTAGGTTGGGTTAGAACGTGCGTTCCCACTGTCCCGTCTTCTGATTGTTGGAATCGGAGACGAGCCGCCATTTTGTATACCTAGGGTAACATTAACCCAATATTCTTGATTCAAATTTGACTAAATAGATTAGCATTGAATACATTTCTTATATATTCTTTTTTTAAAAGTATTTTACAAATATCTTTTTAATAAATTCAAAAGAAGAGAAAATGATGAATATTATGAACTAATAAAAAAACATTAAGGAAGATAAAGTTGTCTACAATTTCAAAAATACAGTTTAAGTATTTACTCAAATTTTGTTTGGGTAATTTTTAATCAAAATTGCAATTAATGATTAAAGTATAAAGAGTTTTAATGCTTTCTGAGATATATATATAAATATAAAACATATCTAAACTTTTGTAAGATTTAAAGCATAAAAATTAAAGTATGTCATGAGTGATGAACAAAATTTTGTGCCCTAAATGCTTTTCTGTTCTCATGAAATATGAATTGTTGGGCTAACATTTTCAAATTACAGACCAGTAGATTTCCACTGTAGTCCATCCTTCATTAATCTTGAGAGTGGAGTTTGATGGATTAAAATCAAGACCAGATATGGAAAGTTGGAGGCCCAACTAATTTTTTAATTAAAATATAATTAAAAATTGTGACAATGTTACAATAAATGATTAAGATTTATTTATTTATTGGATTTTGATGATATTTTGGAGATTTATCTATTATTTATTTTATTTAGATATAAAAATTCTTTGAAAGAAAATTTGATGTTAGGCTCCTGGACAGCTGATGAAGATAAAACACTCATGAAAGTGGTTAATGAAATTGGTGAAGGTCAGTTTTAAAAACAAATTACGTATTATATATAATAATTTGGAATTAGAATTGTTTATAAAAATAGTTTTTTAATGTATTGCTGATAAATATTTTTATAAACTTTTTCATGAATATATTTAGGTCTTTGAATAATTGAATATTATAATTATTTTTTAAACTATCTTAAATATGTGCTATAACTTTAAATTTAAAACTATATAGGCAACGACAGATAGGTAATGATCTCAAACCTTTAAAAAAAAAAGTTATAACTTTAAAATATAATACATAAAAACTTGTGTAAACTGGATCACAAAGTATCAAATTATTTCCATTTTTGCAGGTTTACATTTCGAACAGGTTTACTTTTTTTTATATCTTTAAAATGTGCTAGACAAATGGCATGTAGTTTTGTCTTTTTTTTTTTCTATAATAAAATTACTTTTACTTACATAAAATTCTAGGCTTAATCCAGATTAATCCAAAGTGGTCCAAAGAAATTGAAGTATTTGAATGCAAGAATTTAGAACTGTTTGATTGCAAAAAAATTCTTATTGTTACTAAGAATTTGTGTTAAGTAGTCAAATACTTCTTAGATGTAATTTTTATAAGCTCACACGTCAGCAAACCTGCCATTTCAAGTACAGTGGAACCTTGCTTAATGAGCATAATTTGTTTCAGAATCTTACTCATAATGTGAAACACTCATTAAGCAAAACAATTTTTCCCATATAAATTAATGTAAAATATGATAATGCGTTCCATGCCGAAAAAAAATACTCAAATATTTTATGTATAACGTTTATTCATAGAAAATTATACAATATACATTGTTAAGGAGCGTGAATCATCATCTTTTCTTCTAGCGCGGAATGAACCAACCTGCAATGCGAATTCAATTTGCAAGAAAAAAAAAATTGAAATTTAATTTGGAATTAGTCATTAAATTTAATATGAGATGGCAGCATAACTGCCTATCGCTAGTCAAATTATTTAATTTCCAATATTTAATTATAGCCTTTACATAGCCCAAGAATTTGGCATATCGTTTGGCAGAAGTGCTAAACACAGACTGATGTAGCATGCGCACAATCCGGGATCCCTCTCCTTGTTGCTTGTTAAGTGAGTCATTTTTTTACAATTTGTTTTGCTTGTTATGTGAACTGCTTGTTATGAGAATTACTTGTTATGAGAGGTGCTTGCGAAACGAGGTTCCACTGTACCAGAAATCAGCATTTTGCTCTCAATCAGAAATTCTAATTTTACTCAAATATAAACATCCAATAACATGATTTTTAGTTTAATGTTAAATGATTGGCAGATTACATCAGGCTATAATAAAACATAATCTGGAAATCACTTGGCATTAATTTTAATTACATTTTTAGTAATATCTCTGTATTACTAAAATGCAGTTAGACTAATTGATTCTGTGATCTTGCTTTTTGAGGAATTGTAATGCCTTAATTAATCATTCACTTCAATCTCTGTAATCATCAATATGTTAAACAATTTGTTTTTGAATTTTTTTATTAATTAGTTACTAACTGCTCCGTGCAAGGGACACTGAGAGTGCTATCACTTTATTCTCATTGTTTTGATTAATTTCATTTGTTGCTGGTTCTCTAGAATTTGATTCTTAGAAACTCATTTGAAAGTTCTTGATTCTTAAAAAGTATTTAATTTTGCTCCTGATTAATTCACATGAAGACTAATATTAGCAAAGACCTTCTCTCTGTAGGCACCTTGTCAGATAAACAAAAGTCCTATGACAAGGTTTGAAATTGTTCTTGGAATACAGTTTATTATGTTCTGTGCTGGTTGTTATAGCTGGAGGTGATTTTATTTGTTTGACTACAAGTGGTATTTTAATTTTCCACTTTATTTAGGTTAATTAAGTTACATGTTTGTACCCGCGAATCTCTTCTGTTTCAGTGTAAACAGATTTTCTTCCCGTTTATAATAAGATTTAACATAAAAAATTGCTCTTTTCCAAAGAATTTTTTCTATTTTATTCAGCTTTCATTTTAGACAGGTTTTACTGTAGTTAGAAAGTTTCATGTTTACTTACTCGATGTAAGTGATTATGGAGTATTTTACAGATGGGAAAAAATTTATTGGGCAATAATTGCAATTTTTGTCATCAGAGAACTAGATATACAAGGTATGATTAAAAACAAACCAGAAATGTTCTGTAAATATTTTAATATTTAACTAATTTAAATCTGTTCACCATTCTTTTTAAAGTAGTCTGTTCACTTGAAATCCCATTGCTTCTGTCAAGCCTCATTATTTCAAAAATTCCAAAGTATCTTTGTGATTTGGACTTGGATTTTCTTGATTGTTTCAAATTTCCACTCGTTGAGCTTCAGTTTCATTCTGGAGAAGAAAAAGAAGTCATCAGGAGCTAAATCTAGCAAGTAAGGAGTGTGAAGGAAGACTTTCATGTTGTTTTTCACCAAAATTGCTCTTTTTTTGAAAGCTGTTTGCACAGAAGTATTATTGTAATGGAACTAGATTTGGTTATGCCACAGTTTCAATCTTTTGCAACAAACATACTCATGCAATTCAGTCAAAATGTTACAGTAAAAGTCTGAATTTATTGTATGACTGAGTGGAATAAATTCCAAATACGCAATCCCCCTTACGGTAATAAAAAGATCTGCATGGTTTTTGTTATGCTCCCGACTTTCTTTGCCTTTGTGGATTTCAGAAATTGCGATCTCTCCCATGGCTTAGAAACTATAGTCAACCCAAAGCATTTCATAGGTCTCTGTGGCATATTTTTTAAGTTCAATGCAAAATTTAACATTTGCTCTTTGCTCAGTTTTCAACTACATTCTTGAAGTACAGTATGACACTAACACAACATTACAAAATCATGTAACAAGTGTTCTGGTTTGAAGATCTCAACTCTGCTTGGCAGACTGCAACTGAAATGTCTAAGGCATCAAACTGTGATGACAAAAAGACTGTACCTTTTGATATTACTGGACAATGAAAATAGTCCAGTTTTTTTAATCATACTACCTAATATAAAAATAGATACTATAAGACATACAATTATGGATAAATACAATTTGGGATAATTAGTATGAATTACCTTGCTGCAAGACAAGGCATTATTAGTTTATCTGTACCATAAAACTACTTACGATATCATTAATGCTGTCTGATATTTCCAAGTTATGAAAAATACAGATTTTTCACTTTCATATATGCCAAATACTGTAAGCAATGGCTAGAGTTGAAACAAGCTGGAAATTTGTATGATGGACTGTAAGATAGATGTTCAAATTGTCTGATGGAAAACCAGAATAAATGTGTTGATGATATATAAGTAACAATTATCATCAAGAAAGAAATTCATGTACACATATGTTATCATAGATATTCTTATCAGTCTTATTAGAAACATTGTTAAGTCTGTTTGTCTGTGATGAATAAGCTATTATGTTATATTGCATCTGTTATATAAGTAAAATGATAAAAAAGTAGAAATATCTTTAATTTCAGTTATCTCATATACTTAAAAGTTTTTTAAAATAAAGTAAAACCTAACAAAATTATTCTCTTTAGAAATATAATTAATAAAAATATTTCTGAAGATAAAACTTAGAATGACTTAAAGTTCAGTAGATCTTTCCTTTATGACTACAGGGTGGACGAAAAGTAACTAGGCATTGAGAAATTGCAATAATTTATTTGTAATGCAGTGATGATGGTAAATTATTTTACATGTACTTTATTAAATGCATTATCAAAGTCAAAATTCAATGTAGACACTGACGCCATCCACCAACTTCCTCAAATGACTAGAAATTGTGATGCGAATGGACAGATGTTTCGTTGTATGTCTGCACCCATTGCCTGTGGTCATTAGCTTCTATTGGCAATTCTTGATTGTTTCCAGACGAATGTGGCATGATGTCCTTTTGCCTTATGCCACTATCTCTGCGCAACATCCACTGATTTCCACACCTCATAACATGCAGCAATCTGTGCTTGCTCTTGAACAGACAAGTGGTTGGGCATCTTTTTTACCACTGTGTGTGTAGCCTGTCTTGGTCACTGCCCAAACTACCAAGTTAGGAATTATAAAATTCCATTGATTAATGTACATGCACAAATAAATTTTATTATGATTGCATTATTATCACAAAATCATAGCATTTCTCAATGTTTAGTTACTTTCCACCCACCCTGTAGTTTTACAATTTCTCACTACACATCTTTAAATTTTGTGTTATGACTGTGTGAAATGTGATATTTAAAGTTTTTGTTTTATTACCTAATTAAAACTGTGTTTCTAGAATAAATTAGGTTGTAAAATTTGGATCTACTGTAAATTTTTCAGATGTCTTACAAGTAAAATATTTTAAAATATTTAGAAATAATATATAAGATAGATTTAAATTTTATTCTATATTTTTATAAAAATTTAATTTCAAAACTTGATTTTTATTAGGAAAGTGGTCAAAAGTAGCTCGCTATTTACCTGGGAGGACTGATAATTCTATATACCAACGATATCGTCTGATCAAATCGAAAGTTCCAAATGCATTAGATTCAATAGTAAGACCCAGTTTTTAATAAAAGTTGTATTTTAAATTTATTATATAATGTAAAACATTAGTATTATATGCTAGCAATAAAACTCAAATAACTTTTAAGTTATTTGAGTTTTAACTGGATAAAGCCTAACACAGTAGAATTTGCTTATTATAATCACTTTGGGTACTGATAACAGTAAGTAAAATGAGTGAGTAAGATTGCAAATTAGTGAAAATTTTGATTTATTGACTTCAATATTAACAGAACATGTTAAAACAATTAAAAAATGTATAACTTGACAATTTACTAATTATAATAATTATAAAGTAATTGTAATTCATCTAGTACTGGTTACCCTGTATGGTTTTAACAACAGCTAAGCAAATAATTAAAGTAAGAAATGCCAGCATTTTAAAATACTCTACTGCAAGTAAATAACAATTAAAATGATAACTAGTGCTTTAAACATTAAATATTTCAGACTAATAACAATAATTGAAAATCTAAATACAATAAGCCAAGTATTATAACGATGTTCTATCGTATATGTTTTTAGTCATATTAATTCTAACAACACTAAATGATGGATAACAATATTTGTGGTTACAATAGAGTCTACCATATTTATATATGAATGATCTAATTAAATTTATAATTTCATTTTAATTATTTATAACTTTGTAAAACTAAAATTACCACAGAAATTGGAACTTTATCATAGAGTAAAGTTATAACACAATTTCCAGCATCTTTGTTTCTCATAAGTACCTATGTTTTCGATGTCTTCAGAGGTTGAACTTTTATGTATAAAAGTAATATTTAAATCACTTTTTTAAAAATAAAAATCCCGACTTTGAAAATTATCATTAAATATTTATACAAAAATATTAAATTTATATGCACGATAATTTAATAATATGTATATAAGTTTGTTCAAACTTCGGTCTTTAGTAGTTTGAAAAAATATTTCTTCTCTATGTAAATAATATATTTGAATACATTTTTTATCATGCTTAAACAAGCTGTTATGAGACGAATGCTTATGATATATATAACATGCATTCTGTCACATTTGAATTCTACTTGCCTGAGCAATTTTTTTTATTAAGTTAAAAATAAATTTTATTTGATTAAAGTTGTACTTAATTACAAGAAATTAATATGATTAAACTATACGATATCACATATTAAATAGAAGAGTTTAAGTTTAGTATAACTTTTTCAAGAAATTTTCAATGTTTTTATAAGATTTCTAAGTTTTAATTAATTAGTAGATAAAAACACTGAAAACTTTTCATTGGATAGTAGGAAAGATGAGAAAGAATTTGAATTTAACAGATTCAGAAATTATCTAACATACAGTGCCATAACTGGATGACATGGAGAAAAATAAAGATTAAAAAATATATATATATATATTATTATTATATTTTTCAGTGTATCTGAAAGTGGAATATTGGGATATCTGTTAATCAGATCTTGTTGTTATGACAGTATTCTGGAAGAGTTTTTGTATCTAAAAATTTTCATCCAAAAAACAATAAAAGATAAATGATAAGTTTGTAAAATTAATATTTGAAGCGTGCAATGCCATAATGTTGTAAATGCCAAAAAACAAACTTTTCAGGAGAGAGAAAAAACACTTTTTCTAATGAACAAACTTTAATCAAATGCTATAAAAATTATTTTAACAATTTACACTTTGGAATAAAACATTGGGTTTAATTTCAAACACCTAAGTATGATGGTAAGGAAACAAAAAAAGTTTAAAAACAGGGTTAGAGCCATAATGTTGTAAATGCCAAAATTGTGCAAGTGCATAAAGTTGTAAATGCCAAAAACAATTGCAATCATAAAATTAATGTTTCTACAGCTGAAAAACAGTTTTGAATACCAAAAACTTACATTTAAATTATTAAACACAATTTACAAATTCAATATCAATTTTAACATTAAAAACTGGCAATAATCTATTAGTGACTGCTTCCTGGCTTCAACAATGTTGGGCCCACAGTTTTGGTACTTGAACTGGGCTGTAATCTTTATCAATTGTAATATAATTATGATAAATAAAGGAAAATATAAACAATAAGGTATTAATTTAGTGTAATAAAAGTTAAAATGTATTTAAAAACTTCAAATTTAAAAGATTAATGGAAGTCCGAATATCATTTTGAAATATCAAATAATAAGGTGATACAGGTTAACTATTAATAAACTGGGATTCAGTTATCCGGTTCTGCATAAAAAACTCACTGCATTACAAATTGGAATAACAAAATGATGTAAATGTAAACCGTAACATTTTACGTGCCAAAAGTCACGTGGCTTGCACTTTGGCGCTTAAAACGTTATGGCTTGCACATAAATTCATCTTCAAAATATAGCCACTTAGAGTGCCACTATCGCCACAATATTTTTTTGTAGGAAAAAACATTGCATTTAAAATTCATTTCTTCAATAAAATGTATTTTGAGAAAAATGGCATTTACAACCTTATGGCATTGCACGCTTCATTTGTAGTTTAATACAGTGTAATAATTTTAACATTCGTACCTTTTTAGTTATTGAAGTATAAAATTACAGACTGGCTTTAGGAAAACCCTTTATATGTTTAAAATGTTATACATATTAATAAATACACACCAAATACAGCGTAAAAATCTTTTTTAATATAGGCATTTATTACAGTTCTTTTTGATTTTCTTATCTTTATTTATAATTGTACTAATACAAAAAAACTGTGTAATAAATAGTTCAGGAAGAGAAATTTTTTAAAATATAGTGAAGTTTTAAATTTTGTAATTAATTGTTTAAAAACAATATTTAAAAAATTTGTTTATGTTTTATATTTTATACATTTCTGTAGAATACTGAAGAAAATGAAGAAGTAAGCTGTAATAAACCTCTTACTAGAACAGTTAGTTGCCAAAAGAAGATAGAAAGAAGAAATATTGTTTATCGAGCACTTCAAGATCAAATTCTAAATTTGAAAATGGAGGTAAGATGCATAATTTTTCTTTGTGTATTGCTTTGATAAATATAAGTTTGCCTTTATTTAATAACAGAAAAGTGTTTAAACAATGCATTAACAAAAATATTTTCAGGTCTTTTATTTATTTCCTAGATTTAATTTACAGAATTTTTCATGAAATTTGAAAGTTACAGTAATGAAATTTGGTTTCTCTAAAACTTTTGTATAGAATTTTTTAATTTTAGAATTTTCAAAATTAATAATAAACGAAAATAAATTAGCTGAGAACATTTCTTCATAACTTATTTCTGATTGTTTTCAAATGTTTATCTCACCATATTTCCCATTAAGGCTAGTTATGAACTTTCCCATTTTCTTGAAAACCAAATGCAACTTGATCAAAATACACACTTAAATTTTATTTTTTACTCTGTGCTCAGTATGTTTAACTATTAGTAACTACCTTACTTTAACTAAATATTAAGTTTAAAATGATTCAAAAACAATAAATCATAGTTAGTTTAATGTATTTTGTTAAAATGCATTTCTGACAAATAAATAAATGCAAATTTAAAATTATAATCCATCTTCAATTATCCTTTTTTATTGAGGGTTTTAAAGTACAGACAAGAACTCCAACAATTGGTTTACAATATTTATGATTAACTTTGAACAAACTATGATACTAGAGCAGGGATGGCAAATCTTTTTGAGTTCATATGCTGTATACTAATCATGCTTATCTATAAAAAGTTTGTGTGCACCGAAGATTTAGACTTTGAATAACGATATTTAAATAAATGAAATTAGAGTAATAAGCTTCTTTATAATTAGAGTAATTATAAAGAAGCTGATTGAAAAAAAAAGGATTATTGGGTGATAAATCGAAAGAATTGTTGAAAAAGATAAGTGATAAACTGAAATCATATGATACATTACATGCCAGATGATATCTCCCAATGCGTGCCACCTCAGGTACACGTGCCATAGATTTGCTACCTCAGTACTAGAGTATTTTCTACATATTACAACAGAAATTATAATTAATAAACTTCTAGTTAATGATAATTTTGGTTAATATATAATATTCCTTCTCTTAAATTTATCTTAATGCTGTTTAATCTAAATTATAAATATTTAAAGTTACGTATGTAATTGTTTTAAACAGTTTCTAAAAAATTGCTTGCATTCTGTTTTGAATACAACTGCAGAAAAGATTTAATTGTCTACATTAAGAAATGAGAATGGAGGTCTGACTCTGGGAAATATGACATATAACCACCCTCTATATCTCCATCTCCTCAACCTTTAACCATAAAAATTTAATAGCATCAATGCTCCTTTTATACAAACTACCATGCCGAAGTTATTTCTTAATCATTATCTCATCTTGAGATATTAAATGAAATAGATGCCAAGACACATGCGCAATGCACAATGTTTTGTCATTTTTTTTTTACTTTTTCAGTTTAGGAGGTCTCAAAATGTTGAGAATTGCAAAAAACTACAAAGGTGAAATTTGACATGATTTCAATATTTCCAATGTTTTGTATACATAATAGATATAAAAGTAAAATTAAAAAAAAAAAAAGAAAAACTGAATAAATAAAAAGAAAAAACATATTAATAAACAGACAAAATATTAAAAACTTTACAGTACATGAAAAATTAGATTTTATCTATCATTTCTTAACACAAAGTAGAATAATATATCATTTTTCTCAATTAAAAAAATGATGGCATTAAAATCTTAAATATAATTCTACTTAAAATGCTGACATTAAAATGTACAATTCAAATTTGATCTTTGTTACTTACTGTCAATTACAGCATTTGAAAATGATGAGAAAACTTGATAAAAAAACATTTAATTCTTTTGCCTTTGTAAAGTTTACATTTCTTTAAAGTAAATTGTGTTTGGTAGTGAAATAACTCGTGAAGTACTTTACAAAATTGACCGAGAATAACCTTTAGACAGAACACTAAAATTCAAAGAAAAAAATTTTTATATTAACTTCTTATTAAATTATTGTCCTTTAGCATAATACATTGTTAAAGATTTTTTGAGTGTGATGGAATCCGTTTTTGACAAGACTATATCTTGTTTATAAAATCGTACATCCTGCTGTCTTATAAGCTTAGAGGTATGAAGGAGTACATGTCAGGAGTTGAAATTTGGCAGAGAGTATTAGGTACCCAAATCATGCACATATAAAATAAACCTGATGAAGATGAAATATGGCGTCAACGCAGGTGACGCTGTATTATTTTGATGCATATGATCCTATATCACGATTGCATCAGCTAATGTTCAGAACGCGTTAAGGCTTTTCTTAATCACCACAACATAGTGGTCAAATATCATGAAAGCCCCCACACAAATTTCGCTTTGTGGTCGTTTTTTTCGCTGAATGAGCGATTTCGGTCTTTGAGCCTAACAGATACACTATGTATAAAATTTTAATAAAATTACATCTTAATTCTCTGATGAACAATTGAAAGTTAACTTAATGTAATGAAATTTTAGCTTTTAGCTTAAAAGATTGAATAATCATAAATTATATTAAATTGAAATTCTGTAAAAACAGATATGAAGCAATTATGCAAAGACTAAATACAACTATTACTTACTTTACATTTAGGACAGATTCTTACATGAGAGAAAAATGGCATTAATAAGAGTATTAGAGATTAGCTGAATATATTTTCTACTGTTATGATACAACAGATACAAGAATTTTAAAGTTTTTATACTCTATAAAGAGTATAAAAACTTTAAAAACTTATGTTAAAATTATGTTAAAATAACATAATATAAACATAATAAAATAAAATTTTAATAAGATATTAATACATTATATTGATTCTGTTGTTTGGAATTTAAAACATGATCTTAATATATACTTTCAATATTTAGGATCCTTCAACTTCTACAAATTCTATATCTGAAAATCTGAATGGAATTGACATAACAACAATTAACAAGCTTCTAAATAAGATGATGCCTTCTTTGAAAGCAAAAGTTCCAAATCCCAAGAAGAAATCGAAAAAAGAAAAATCTATAGATGCTGCTTTAGATGCATTTTTGTTACCTTTGACTCTAAATATTTTTCAGAAACCAAAAATAAAAGGTAAGGATTTCATACTATAATCTGATTAAATTTATTGTTTGTTTTGATATTACAGGAATCTCCCTAAATTTAATATCAGTATATATCAAATTTAGTCATTTGGTTGATGGCTACATATTTCTTCTAATTAGTTTATAATTATTATTAGTTTTTATACTTATGTTTGTTATTGTTATATCATTGTTCTTGTTTATTGTATATCCTCTGACACAAGTTGATTTTGAATATTAACATTTTAGAACAACAAAAATTTAAGTTTTTTCGTTTAAAAATGTTAATATTCGAAGTCATCTTATTTTGGAGGACATTCCAGCTTTCATTCTTATTTTTAAATTAAATTTATTTGTTGTATATTTATCATTGTGAACAGTTTCTCTTTATATTATATTCTCTATGAAATATGATTGCTATTGAAAATATTGCAAAAGCTTCAGATTTTTTCTAGAAAGTGCCTATTTGTAACATATTTACTGATTTTTTTCTGCAAATCTGACTAAAAATTTTCATTTAAAACATTTTCTGATGTAATGACTAGAAATTGTATTAATATTACTTTCTTAATTCACGCATATTTTGTTCATTGCCTAAATTAGTTCAATATTGGTAATACGAAAGATTTTGAAAAAGTATATCATTTTTAATTTATTTTGAACAATATCAATCATTATCTAACTTAAAATGTATCAAGAAAATTCAGTAAAGGCTGTTTATACTACATGAGAATGGAAAAGAGAAGAGAAAATGACACTAAATAGGTTTAGTATGCAATGCTTCACGTACTAGTGACATACTTCCATTCTCTATTTAGTTACTGAGAAAAATCAACATAAGTTCTACTTTTTTCTCTGTTGGTAGCCCATAATTCTTCAACATGGAGACTGATAAAAATGAAATGATTAAAATTAGAGCAGGATTATTTTTGATGAATCATAATTTATAAATTTTAAGTTAAACACATTCAAATAGATACTACCTTTACATAGACCTACATATTTAAAACTTAACTAGAACATCAAAAATTTGGAATTAAGTTTCTTAATTTCTTTTATAAGATTATTATAATTTCCATTTTCTCTTCTTGAATTAATTAAACATATATAATAAAATTTGAAAATGAATTTTATGACTCAGGTTTCACTTTTTCCATGCTTTCAAAGCTTAATTTTAAACTGCAATTATCAAAAGTACATTTATGGATTCTCTTACACCTTAAACAAGAAAATAATAATAAGAAAAATATTCTCTTCTCTTTTCCACTTTCACTAAGTATGAAGTATAGTTTAGTTTAAAATATTCGAATTATTAATTCTTCTTGTTTTTTTAACCAACAAACACAATTTATTATTATTATAACTTCTTTCCTGCAAATGTCCTGCTCATCTAATATTGGTACAAAGTGTTATGCTGAACTAAAGTCAAGGCATAGCTACCCAAACAAGTGTTACATTAAGCTTCTGTTTGTCAACATCTAGAAACTTCCTGACAATATGATGTGTTCAATATTGCAGCTTTCTGTAGTGTCATGTATACGTTTTTATTAAGGTTTAACATTTCTAGACTTTTGTCTAGTGTACGTGGTATAATACTGGTAGAAGAGTGGACAACAGGTACAATAAATACCTTATCCATCCTCCAAATCTGTCTTATTTCTTGTATGAGTGGAGTGTACTTGTTGATTTTTTTCAGTGTGAGCACTTTTTATGTTATGAGTGTTTGGAATGGTGATGTCTATTATATAAGCAATCTTACTGCATTTATCAATGAGAGAGATATCAGATCTATTGTGATGAATTGTTTTATCTGTGATTATGGCTCTGTCTTAGAATATATTGTGTGTGTGTCATTTTCTAATACTGCCTATGGAGTATATTTGTAGTATGGTACCTGGGTGTTTAATAATCTGTGTTTGTGTGCAAGCTCTTGGTATATTGTATTTGCTATTTGATTATGCCTATGTAAATAGTCTGTTTGTGCTAGGAGCTTGCAACCAGAAGTTATATGTTATATTGTTTCTGGTGCAATGTGACATTTTTTTCAAGAGTCATTTCTAAGTGATGTATTCTTCAGAATGTGTTTTCTGTAGTTTTTAGTGTTTATGACATGAATGGCAACCGTAAACCCCTCAGTCTCTCCAGACAGACAGCCCCTAGTCAGCCAGTAGTTTGATGCAATTTTGTCAAAGTAGTCTCGAGCTTGGTCGTAGGCATGCCTGCCATGAAGTGCTTTTTGAGTCCATGACTGCTTAGTGATGTCTATGTTGTGTATGTGCCGGGCTATGTCCAGATACTCTGAATGTAAGTTTAAAAGTGACATTCCAAGCACCTGGACTTGTGTGGTTATTATCTGCCAGAGTTATAGCTTTATATAATCTTGATGTTTCTTGTTTTTTGTGGAAAAACTTCTACCGTGTGTATAATATAGTTATATTAGTCAGACCATAGCCACCTTCTTTATGAGGAAGAGTTAGTCTTTCTATGGATGATTTTGGGCTATATTGTTTATGCTTAGTAAGTGTTGTTTTTATTCGGAGTTACTTGAGATCTGTGTGTGTCCAGTGTATAACTCAAAAAGAATACACGAGTATAGGGACAACATATGTATTAATAGCTTTAACTTTTTAATGTCTGAAATCTCACTCCTTCTCTGTTGTTGACTAAATTGTTTTTATTGCTAAGCTACAAGGGAAACTTGTATAGCAAAACTAGTCTAATAACTTTTCAATCTGCTGATTTCATTTTAAATGGATAAGGCTGATTTTGGTTGATTTAATGTTTAAAGAGTTAATAGTATGTTTTGCATTTGTCTAGACCAAACTCCATTTTTATATCATTTGAATATGTTTGTAAGGGCTGTAAGGGTGTAATGAAGCTGATTGTGTGTGAATGCATAAAGTTTGATATTGTCTATTTACAGTACATAAGGTGTTATAATGTTTACAGTGTTGTTTTGTTGTGTCTGATATTTTAGCCATATTGTGTTAGATCAGTGATTCTCAAACTTTTTCGATCCACTGCCCCCTTTGTCTATAAAGTTATACCCAATGCCCCCTAACCCATTTTCTCTTGTGTGAGAAAGGATTGGAAACATTCTTAGGAAAACTTTTCTATGAATCTCACACATTGTGCCCTTACCGTACACTGTTCTCAACATCTGGAAACCATTAAACGCAATGTTTTCTCTTATCCGTTTAACAGAGAAAAGGGAATGGCTGTCAGTGACCCCAACTTTTGCCATTGGTAACTGTTCAGTACCCTGCCTCCAGCGCCCCTCTAGATTTACTCACCGCCCACAAGGGGGCATTATCGCCCACTTTGAGAAACGCTGTGTTAGATAAAAGGTTAAGTGCAAGGCAGAACCAAAGAGAACTCAAGGAATCTCTTTGAAAAATTCCTTGCTTGATGTATTCCTTGCTTGCTTGATGATTTGTTTTTATGTGAGTGTTATGGAGGTTAAGATGTGATGTTGTTCTCTAATGTAGCATGGTAGAACCAAGGAAACTCATGAGTTGGGGTGAATTTTGTAGATGCAAAGTGTGTGGGACACAGTTGAATGCTTTTCTGTAATCAGTTTATCCCATTTGTATGTTTCTGTGTTGCTAATGAACTTACTGTATGATTTATTATTATTATTTTATTTAAAGATATTTTTAGAATTTTCAGTTCATTCTCAGTTTTATTTTTAAAAAGCTAATATGTTTTAATTTATACAATCTTATTTAATTCATAAATTATAAATTATCCAGCTACTAGATAATGAATAAATGAATAAAGAAACGTATTAAATATTCTAACTTAAAATAATATGTAAATATTTTTTTAAATATATTGTTTTTAATTTAGCACTGGGAGTTGCAGAAGCCGAAGAAAGTATTGCAGCACAATCTCTGCTACACAAGGTACAGTAATTAATTTGAAAATTTTATTTTATTTTTGCTCTAAAGTTTTAAAATTATTTACAATGAAAAAGTTCATTTCTGAATAATGATTTATTTTGCGTACAAAAATAGTATTTAAAACAGTTTCATTTATGATTAAAATTACATTTGTTGTTGCTCTTTTATTGCATTTTTATACTAATAATAATACAGTCAAACCTGTTTTTATGCGGGGGATAGGGACCGCATTAAAAAAAACGCATAAAAAAAATCTCAAAAAAACTTCACGAATGGCTGTAAATAATAGTTTTCACGACACAATTAAAAAATATTTTTTTTATGCGGTCAACAGGGACCGCATAAAAAAAGTCTCACATAGAAAATAACTCAAAACTGTACGAAATAGAATTTATTGACAACAGATGTCAGCACTTGACTGCATCGTCTGGTCTATCGTCTGTTTTACATATTTTTGTCCAGGTGGTGTTTTGTTGACTTAAAAAGTAAATTATTTCATTTTTCGCATATTCATGCAATAATATTACTATAATAAGTGCATTTATGCTATAATAAGTTTATTTACCTATAATAAGTCAACGTAAGACATGACGAATCGCACGAGACTAGTCGCCAACTATACCGCACAAATTAAAAATTCACATTAAAAAAATCGCACATAAAAAGAGCGCATAAAAACAGGTTTGACTGTATAAAATGTTTTTATTTTAATTAAATTTTGACATAAAGTAACATTGTCATCATAAACTCTGGATTATTGAAAAATTCCTTACGTTGTTCAAGAACAGCTTAGGCCAACATTTCTGAAATGAGACTTGCTTAAATTTTTTTAGTTCATCTGTATTTATTTCCAAAAGTTGTGATCTCTTTTGTATAATTTTTGATGTATTTTTTTCTAACTTAAACTGAGTACAAAGAATCACTTCTTCATTGCTATCTTTTTATTATTTGTGACTTTTTGGTGAAAGCAGTCGGTGACGGAAAGAATACCTTATCACACAGACACAACAGTTGTGGAATTAAAATGTCAGAATCAATAGTGACGATTAAGCCTAGAATTGGGACTTTTGTAAGCTTTTTTATGCTCATATTAACCAGATTCGGGTGAGGTAAAATGTCTACCATTTCTATCAGAATGCAAGTTAAATACATGTTTGATTCGGCTGCTGGCTTGCAGCCGAATCAAACATGTATTTTATGAATCAAACATATATGTAGTGGTATGTATCCCAATCATACCAAGAACCTTCAATCAAAGCTTAAAAGATTGAACATGATGATGATGATGTTCGGCAATGGCTTAGAGAGTATCTCTAATTACAACGGACAAAACAATGAAATGAAGCTGGAGACCATTTATTTCTTTATATCTGATGGTTCTGTGAACTATTCAAAGGCACTTCATGTTCTTGAGACATGGATTTTTATAGATCAGGTCTCTCAGTTTGACATTCTGATTGGTGTTGAGAGTTCTTTGCTATTCAGTAATATTTTTTTTGTTTGGAAACAGGAAATATCACTGAATAGCAAGTAAAATTGAGATTTTTCTCATTTATGAGAAAGGTCAGTGGCAATGTTAATTTGACACCAACTTCATTCTCAACCTAATATGATGCCTAGTGTGAGTTTATCTGTTGACTTGTGCGATGATTTGAGAAGTACCACTTGCTGCTGATGAAATTGTTGATATTAGGAATAAAGCGATGTGTGATGGGGTGACATTGCTCATCCCAGTCTCGTTACAGGCAGTGAGGAGATGCTTCCAGAGAATGTGCTTTACGGTGTTGATGGTTATTATGTAATAAGCGGTAGGGAGATTGCGGTTGATTGCAGCAGACTTTGCCAGGGCATCGGCCCGCTCATACCAGGCGTACCCTGGTGTGTTTTCAAGGAACTGTGTGAGCCTATTTGCAACCAGCTTTTCCAGAATCTTTCCCAAGACCAGAAGTAGAGAAATTGGATGGACTTTGTTGCTGTTGTTGCCTTCTGGTATGGGAATGATTCTTGCTACTTTCCATAGGTTTGGGAAAATGCCAAAGGTCAGACAGTAATTACACATAATGATGAGATGCTCAGGAATCAGACATCATATTTTCTGAGCGATTTCAGAGAGAATTCTGTCCACGCCTGGGGCCTTACCTCTCTTCAGCTCCCTGAAGCTGATATCAATCTCTCTGCTTGAAAAAGGAGGCCATCAGGTGTCTGAATTGGAAGAAAACAGTCATGCTTAAGCTGAGTGTGCCAGCTGCAGATGTCATCTTCTGGATCTGTAGGACACAAGGTTCAAGGTGCACCTTTACTGTGTCGGCCAAGCAGGAGGAAGTGTTGCCTTCATTTATGGCATTAAGAGTAGTTAGTACACAGCTTATTACAGCACATTTTAGTTATATATCCCCCTGATGATAATCTTTCAATCTCCTCTGTCATTTCATTGAGACATTGAAGGACAGCCATATTTTCATATAGTTCGCTTATTCTTTTAACACTATTGATGATCAATTCTGGATGCTATCTGGTACCAATTTGTATTGGTATTGTCTGCTAGGTACCCTTTCAGCTGGCCTAGGATAGCAAAGGCAGCAAGCCTGAGCTCAACCTGCATAGTCCCCTTATCACAAGCCATCTTAGCTAATGGAAAATGCCCCACTAAAGCTAACAAGAATTACCAACTAAAGTAAATATGCTACCAAAGGAATTAAAATACCTAACAATAAGTCTGAGAAGAACACAAAACCATTATAAAGTAGAACAAAATTAATTAATTAATTAAAATACTACTGAATAATAATAATAGCAAAGGTAAGATATAGGCTAAATTAATATTACCAAGTGAAAACAAGACTAAAATACGTTAATTCAACTAAAAAAGATGAAAACAATAATAAAATTAGAAAAAACTGTTGCATGAAATGATTCCGAAAGTTCATTACAACAGTAGATCTGTCCAACAATAAAAAATAAGAAGCAGGTGTGCAACAAGAAAAAAAGAAAACATTTAATGGTTGCTTGTTGGTTATAATGTCTTTTTAAGTCCATTAGAACTGTTGGATACCATTACAATTGTTATAAAATTTGAAAATTCCCATTACATCTAATGCTAAAAACTAAAAACTGCAATAACTCAATTAATAACTAATCAATTTCTATCTCCTTTACAGTGTTAATAGACTACCCCTAATACATAAATCCCCCAGTGCCGTCGCCTGAGAAATTAATCCTTCCACCTACTAGGCCTGATTGAAATATAGAAAATTAATTACATCATCCCTAATTAAGATATGACCATAAATAATAGACCAAATGAACCACTATCTGGAGCTGAACAAGACGGTGTCCACAAAATTGTCCAAAACCCAAAACTTCCAGCATAGGGAAGTAAAACTACAGAGTTCACAGCCTATTACCATTGGAATAATATATGCCAATCTACTACACTTAAACTTTTATTAGACAGCATGATAGTTTGTACAAGATGTCACATAGTTGAGTAAGACATAGTATTCATGGTTACATGCTATCACTGCGGAGAGAGAGAGTTCACGAAGTTTTGATACCTTAACCCTTTCCATGCTGGCGATCTACAGCAAATAATTGAGTGGAATTTGTCATGCGGCGCATTTTTTGCAGTTTTTGGATAATTTTTAAATCGCGATATTTCGCTTCAAAATCGCGCTATGTTCAATCTTTTTTTTGTGTTTGATTAAGAACATATCACAGTTTACGATTGTTTAATTTTTAGTTCAATAGAAATTTAAAATAATAATAAAATTTGAAGCTTACGAACAAAAGAAAAAAATAATTAATTTACAGAAAATCGCTAAATTTTGTACATTTGTTAGTTAGATACATCTGTCTTCTTTTAAATAAAAGAAACCGCAGCTCTCTAGCTAGAGCGGGGGAGAAGTTATTGCCGTTATTTACACTATGTCTCTAATTACTTGGCAGGGAGAGGGGTCGATTGTTATCGTAAAGCAACACGTTAAAGTTTATAATCATATATTTCTGCTTAAAATAGTGAATATTCGACACTTTTTTATATTTTTTCAAGGCTTTATACAATAATACACTAAAATAAGCGATTAGTTAAGTTTTCCTGCAATTACGCAATATCCGGAAGTAATGAGTTTTTCGGTAAATTTTTCAGATAGAAGCTTTTGATAAGAAATCTCTGTCTAAGTAAAGTCAAATAACATGAAAACTAGTAGAATTACGGCTCTAAAACGATGAACATAGCTATCTTTTAACGTTTGTTTACATTCTGACTTTAATCACGTGGATTGGTTCTTCGCGGGAAAATCCCGACCAAATGGTTTAAAAAAAAACTCTCATTCGTTGAAGTTGATTCAGTCATAATACAAAATTACCAATTAGAGCGTAATAGGCGTAGAAACAAAATTTTTAAAGCCAATTAACAGCAAGAAGATCTTCCATAGATTTACTATTGGGAGGTGGAGTTTCCTGGGAATATTTATTGCTAGATAGTTTTGAAAACATATTTACTAGCCGAAATACTGTAGAATTAGCTAATTTAATGTCTAAGTACATTAAATTAGTTAATTGATGCTAAAAAACGATTTAAAAAGCGGATTTATTGCGATTGTTTACATTTTACTTGGAAGGTTGAAGACGGGACTTTTCGCGGCAAATTTTTCTTTCACAAGTCTGTGATTAGTTAAAGTAATGTCAACAAATACAGAAGATACCCAATAAAACTGTAGAAGGAGTTTCCCTTTTGATTGTGTAGTTAACTGGGAAGATTTGCTGTAGAATAATAGGGGGTCCATTTTACCGAAATATTTATGGCCCAGGGGTGATCAGAAAACACTTTTTGGCTTAAACAAAGTCAATCGACCTACAGAAGAGCGAATCAAAGCTAAGATCGCTGGAAAATCGAATATAACGCAAAATAATCGAATTTTTTGATTAATTACGCCTAAAGGCGTATGCCGCATCACGAATTAACGGCAAGTCACGTGACATACGCCTAAAGGCGTATAACCACATGGAAAGGGTTAAGATTTCTAACAAATAATATCCCATAACAAGAAGCACAGGGGACAGTTCTTGATACATAGATCTTCAAAGTGGGATGATGTATATTGTGTTAGATAGTCCTCAAGTAGAAATTAATTAATTGATGTATAAAAATCCTATTGATATTTTCATGTGAGATGTATGACATTATCTAAGTTAGAAGCATGTGAACATAACTGCTGAGTTTCTTAGCAATTGGTCAAACGGCCTAGGCATGCATAGCAAACAAACAAACATTATTTTCCTGTTGAAAGAACTCCTAAATTAACATGAAAAGCTTAAAGATATTCTTGAAGAATATTCATCAATATAATTAGTTTTTAATAATTAATACAGTATTAATCATATAATTTAATTTTGTATTAATTAGCAGTTTTTTAGTATTTCAGATCAGAGAATGGCAATGACAATGATGAAATTGTTGATGTGAGTGAAGAAATGAAAAAGGATATGGCTAATTTATTTAAAAACTTTATAATTGGTAAAAGTGTTGAATCAATAGGAAATGATATACCACTTTTTCCACCTAATCGAACTACATTAAACTCATTCAAACTATTTCTAAGCAATCGAAAACAATTAGTTTTATCTTCTAAACAAGTTCAAGACGTTAATGCTGTATCAACTCTGACTGGAAGTACAGCTCATACACAAGCTAAGTGTGCAAGTTGCCTTTTTAATGAAAGTTACAATCTTTCCCAACATATGAATATTCAGAGAACAAATCATTCTTATTCTGCTCAGCAAAATCAGTCAAAAGATGTAAATAATACAGAATTCTCGGCAAATACTGAATGTAATGAAAACCATATTTCATTATCTTGTAAAAGAAAATTAAATGACAATCCTGAAATGGTAATATATTTATTTTATTAGCATTTAGTGTGTAATTTTATGTTATCAAGATATAATGTCATATAATAATCTTACATATGTTACTTTAGATATCAAAGAGAGCCAAATTACAGGAGGTTCAATCGAAAGAAGATATTACACCAAATAACGATGATACTGATATACGAACGCCACTGTGCCATAACATAGTATCTTCAGTGTGTATAGAATGTGAATATACAAAAAGGTTGCATGATGATTTTCAACTATTGAAGAAGAGATTTTTAGCAACATACTTTTGGCCAGGATTGCTTTCAACTGTTCGTCCAAATTATATAAAACCAGTAAGACCTAAAAAGAAAAAAAGTTCACACAGGTGATGATATTATTTTGTTTACATTTTATCAATATTTTAAATATTTAGTACGGTTTAAAGCAGTGTTTCTCAACCTTTTTCTCATTGCGGACTGGTGCGGATCAGTAATTATATGCAACTGTGAATTATGCTTGCTTATTAGGTTTATATGCATATCTAGAGTTACCGTACATAACAAAATATGTATGGTAACTCTAGATTATTATTTAAATATCACCTGTAATCAACTGCACCAGTGCCAGTATGGTCATTTTTTCTGTGGACCAATGGAATTTAATTGCAGACTGGAAGTTGAGAAACTAAGGCTTTAAGATTGAATATTGATAGAAATTTGATTAGTTCCAAATGTAAATCTTGGAAAAAATCTATCAGTAATATAATTTTAGCTTAGACATTATATTTTATCTCTAGGACAAATTACCTTCTTCCTTAATTAAATTTTCTTTGAGTCAATGTAAGCAGAAAGAATTTGCTTTATGGTAGAATAAGTTACTTTAGTTCCTTTGCTCATTTTAGGCTATTTTGATTTATGTTTAAGTAATGTTTATTTACAGTATTTTGTTTGTTTGAAAACTTAAGTTTCAAAATGGGTAGAGATGTGAAAATTAATGGATACATGTTTTTGATACATTAACATTTTCTCTTTAAATAAAATCAAAATTTGTGCCATCAGTTGATCAAATTTATTTTGTATTATACTAAGCACACGATGAGTTGTTAGCTATAAAATTTATATTAAACTCAATTAAATAGTTTTTGAATTAGATAAATATTTCTCAGACTATATATACTGTTAGTTTAAATTGAAACTAATGCATTAAATCTTTTTCATTAATTTTATTTTCAATTTTCAAACAGTAGAATATACAGGGTGGTTATAATTAAACTGATCCTATTTAGACCCCATTCTGCTTATTGGATTTTGATGAAACGTGTACGTAGCATGTACGTTAAATAGACCAAGGGAAAGAGATTTCTGCAATAAAAAAAAAAGTTCAAAATTCGACCACCAGGTGAAAATGTGGTGCCTAAAGGAAAACAAAAACAAGTCAGAAACATTGAACACATTCTGTGACTGAATAAAGTTTAATGTGTGCTTCATTGAGTTTAAAGCAAATTACAGCATGTTCGATTGTAGTACAAAGAAAGTCTCCAGAAATTTCAGTAACATTGCTTGAAGTGAAAGCAAGCATTACAAGCCAAGTTCTAATTTCTCCTCCATAAACACAGTCTTTTAGGAATCCCCACAACCAGACACTGGTCGAGCCCTTATTGAGGCTGGAACTGGAGGTTCTGAGGTTCTGCCAACCGCAGCAACAGCAACTTCTTCAACAATTTCTTTAGCAATCAGTTTCTGCCCTCTTCCTGGCAGCACATTTAAGACTCTAATCTCTTCAAATTTTGTTATCGTGTTTTTCAAACCATTCTTTGACACGGGTTCATTTTGCAATCCCTTTAAATGTCGATATTCTCGCAGTGCATCTAAGCTATTGCTGCCTTTCTGACAAAACAGTTTTAGTGGCAAAGCGTGATCTTTCTTCTGTAAGGGCATGATTAACGATAACGTAAAAAGTGCACAGAATGATTTTCAGGCTTTGAATGCAGTCTTTTTCAGTAGGTCTGCCTTCTTTGCATAAGTATTTCGTGAAAAGTGCCATCTGACAATGATTTTTTTTAATTACAGAAATCTCTTTTTCGTGGTCTATATGTATACCAGTTTCATAAAAATCCGATAAGCAGAATGGGCTCTGGAGGGGTCTGAATAGGATCAGTTTAATTATAACCAACCTATGTATCTACAGATGATCATTTTCTATAATAAAATGTTTGTTTTTTCATAACAGTTAATGACAGCTAAGTTTTATAAAAAGCACATACAGTAGAGCACCGATTATCTGAATACCAATCAACCGAAACATTGGTTAACCACAAGCATTTCAGTCGGTAAATTCAAATTTCTGCTAGTGCTGTGGTGCTACAATATTTGACTGTGTCTTGGGCTCTACTCCAATATTATTTTTGTTGGTAGCTCTGGCACGACCTCGTTCAAATACTGGTGCACTTAAGGATGCACCAGTATTTGTACGAGGCTTTTTTTCCATTGTGAGTGGCGAGTTTTTCTTGTTTTGTGTGGTGTTTTTCTGAAGACTGTGTGTCAGGATGTTTTTGATATTAGATTAACTTTCAAAATATATATATTTTTTGTTTTTATATTTTTTAACGATACAATAGCCACGATTATTATTTTAAAAAAAGTTTTTGTTAAGCTTAACATAGATGGAAATTCAATGCGAAGCAACATGCAACAGATAAAAATTTCAACATGTTAATGAATTTACGACTTTTTTTTTATATTTTTTTTTCAGATATCGAGGATATGCAGGTGCACCAAGAAAAAAAAGGAAACCTTGGGTCACCGAGATTTTGAGAAAAAGACATATAGAACAAAATCACAAATTGAAAGATGAACAAGATTCCAGGAAAAAATCAAGTATGTTTATTGTTAAAATAAAATAATGTTTTGAAATTAATTTCAGTAATTTCTCATTATAAATAGAGAAAAATTCATCATTCTTCTGATTTTATGAAAATTAAATCTCTCTATTTTATCTTGCATATAATATTACATTTCATAATTGGTAATAAAAAAAAGAGAATGTCAAAAATGACACACGCTATCAATTTAGAAAATGCATCGAGAACTAGTTAGCTTTATTTTTGAAGCCAAAAAGAAAATATTGGGTTGAATTTTCCATTCAACCCCATTGGGTTTTTGTATTATTGTCTGAAATAATATGGTTGAGTGATTTTTGGTTTGAAATGGCCATAAAATGTTTTGGTCTTTCATTTTCTGTATAATTTACTTAGATTTAGCATTAGAATAACTAATGCTCTGAACAGATATTTGAAGTAGTACAGATAAGTTTTTTTGAGAAAAACAAATATTCAATTTTAAAAATATTTACTGGAATGCTTTTTATTAGCAAAAATTGTTGCACCACAGATAAAATAGTTTTTAAGAATAAATTTTCACTACAGAACAATGTTTATAAATGATTAAGAAAATTGATTCAATGGAAGTAAGCCTTTTGCTTATTTGAAAAGTACATGCCAAACATCAATTTATTCATCTAATGTAATTTATTTTTGTATTTGAAATCTAATAATGGCAGATTATCATTTTAGTAAATGTATTGTGATAGCAGATTGATCAACAGACAGTAATGTTCAGTTACTTCCATTTTGGAAATTATTAATTATCATCTTTATTTAGAATACTTGTTTTTAATAAACCAGCTAAAATTGGTCATTGTGTCATTACCATTTAATCAGTGCTCCTTCATACAAATACAAAACAATTAATGACTCATTAATATTTTTAAATACTTTCATGTGTTTTTTGGAATAAAATTACTGCCTCCTTGAAACATATCACTTTAAATTGCTTTGCTACAGCTTTTTTTTTACTAAGAATTATTACTCTTTTCATCATTTGATAAATTTTTAACCTTTTTATTTTGCATAAATATTTTTAAAGGATATAATTTAATTTATATAAGAGGATCAAATTAATTCGTAAAATTGAAATACATAAGTTTAAGGGGAAAAAAATTATGATTTAAATTTTTGTCATAGCTTGCAATTTAATTTTATAATTTTCCTTGCAGTTTAAACTTGAGATAACAGATTATTTTCAAATCCTAAATGTTTTTATATATATATTTTCATGTAATTGGTAGGTTAATGATAGCCATAAAATCTGGAATATGCATTGTAAATAGTTATCATCATCACATTATATATATCACATGCATTAATGCAACACACACACAATGCAGTATTTCCATCAGTGAAGACTTCATAGCTATTAGCCTATGGAGTAATGACCTTGCAAATTAGTGTTTGATCCACAGGCATTGGCTGTCGGTCTATGGACTTTATTAATGCAATTTAAAAAAACATGCCATTTATCTAGACGTGTATGTTATAAATATTGATAATTAAGTATACTATAGCAACGATGACGATATGTTGTAAATATAAACATCTGTTATTGCACTCAAGTGAAAGGATGTTCATACAATATATAATCTAGCAAAAGTACAGTGCAAGTCTTTGATGAATTTAGAAAAAAAATTGCCAGTCTGCTATATTAACTAGTTTGAGAAGCTCTGATAGGGAGTATATTGTTTAAAAATTAATGGTTCACTTTTTTAAAAGTAATTTACAACATAGTTTTTCTCTCTGACAGGATATGCATTTAGAATTTCCGTTACAATTTTTTTTCAAATTTTGAATGGTTATGTTTACAAAAAAAGTTTAAAGAATCATAACTAAATTATTTTTGTAATGTAAAGATGGTCGGATGGCCAAGCAATCAAAGGTGGCAGCCTACTGCTCAAAAAATCCTCAGGAATTTTTGGGGGTGGTCCGTTAAGATATGTTGGGCCCCCTCTCTCTCTACCCAGTTGCCCCATTGTGGGCTGGCCTAATGAGGCCCTCTTAGTACCCACAAGGCAGAAAGAGTTTAAAATATAACATCTTATATAAATATATTAATTGTATATTTATATAAGATATGAATTCAGTGTTGAAGAAATAAAATATAATGGAAATAATATATATTATTTGTTTAATCTCATATTAAATTAAATTTCTTGCTGTTTTTTGAAAATAGGAACAAACTCAGGTAAGAAGCGAAAACCTAGAGAAGTTCCAGAACCTACTAGAAGGAGCTTGCGCCAAGCAGGAAAACCACCGGCTGGTAATTTAAATTTTTCTAACTTACACTAAAATTATAAAAAATAAAAATGATCTATGTATACTTTATGACAATGTTTTGATAAACTGCTACTAAATTTATCTTACTAAAAGCAATATAATAAAATCATGCAGAAATTCTAAAATGTAAATTACAGTTGTCCCTTGATAATCCGACAGGTATGGGACCAAAGAGGTGTCGGATTACCAGAAGTGTCCGGATTACTGAAAGTGATTACATATTTGGCATTGTTTTGCTAGCAGTAGCCTACAATATTCCTACATTTTATGAGTAAAATGCTGCCTAGGTTAATATGGAAATGAAACACCCATTTCGGTTAACTAAAACATGTTTACTGTATGTACATTTTGGTTTCCATATTTCTTTTAATATTTATAGGCATAAATAATACAGTATGTACAGTAATTTTTAAACATTATAACTAAATGCCACAACGTAGGTAGATTAATTATGTACATATGTACTGTACATACTGTGCTCACACTTTGAAGATGGAGACTATGGTGACCTTGACGGGAGGTGCGTCGGACTACAAAACGTTGGACTATCAAGGGACAGCTGTATTACCAATATAAGTAAAATATATTTTATATAGCTATAGTGCATTTTTGTTAATCTGAACCTGAGAAAATTCAAAACCCCACTTTATTGAACAAATGTGATTTGTTTTTCTGCCATATATTCTAACAAAAAATAAAAAGTAACCATAAATTACTTTTTAAAAACATGTACATAGTAGTTTTATGAATTTTTCTATACATTTTAATATAAATGCATGTATCAAGTATTTAAAAAAAATTATATATATATACACATATACACACACACACATACATACAGGGTCCGTACAGACATGGAAAATCAGAGAATCTGCAAATACTGCAGAATCCATCTGTCGCTGTCACTCCTTTTTGATCCAAACGTGTGTCTAAATTTGGTTCAGTATAGAGAGGTTACGAAAATTGGAGCGACCAAACAAATGGCAAGATTTGTCATGCTTATATCTTGTAAACTATAAATGATAATCTAATGATTTAAGTTTAGTTGTATAGAAGGTTTATGCCTGTATTTAAAATGGTGGGAAATGGAGGTGTGCAGCTGTGCAGGGAGTAGCAGCAGTTATGCATGAATACTGAAAATGTTGACATGGTGTGGCATTTGGGCAGTGAAACTTAGAATCTACGTTATTATTTAGCAATAATAACCAATAAAATAGAATTTGTAGTTATAAGCCGATACATGTGCAAGTTGAAGAAATTGCAAAGGAAATATGTAAGAAATGTATATCATTAGAAAGAAAATTTAAAAGGAATCAGAAAAGCCCAAAATGACTACATAATCCACATCGTTCGGTATTAGAGAGCATAAGAAAACTGAGCGCATCAACTCCAGTGCAAATACTTCAAGTGCACCTGCATCTGAACTGATAGATATTAATTTGAAATGTAATAACATCAGTTCAGATTCATAATAACCACAAAGACTTTATTCATTTACATCTTATCCTTCCTCCATTAACACAAAGACGGATTCATGCTTTAAACAATTTCAATTGTGTCCCGTACACAACCCTCCCAATTTTTTTTGACCAATTGACATTTGATTAACTCATTACAGTCAATTGATGCCATGAGGAGAAGCAAAGAACTGTCAGTTGGCTTAATGATATTGTGTATGGCAGAGGTTCGTGAAGCCACTTCAAGTGTTCTGCGAAAAAACAAATATGCAATTAAAAATTATTGCAAAAGAAAGATCAATACAATGTAAAATAATTTTTGTATGGGGTGTAATCAGCAAATGCCAATGTCGTCATTTACTAGACCGAGTGCACTTTGTTTCAAAAAGGTTTGCCACTCTGTTTTCTGTGGAACACTTACAATACATCAGCTTTAAAGCAATGTGAAAGTTTAGTGTTCCTGGACTTCAAAAAGATTGAGAGCCACTGGTGTAGGGATCACGTGGTGGACCTCACGCAATTTATGTATTTTTATTTGTTGTATTCTTTGCTGCTGACCACATACAGTATGTGGAGATCATTAATCCAACAAAATTGGCAGGATTATTATTTTGATGCGTCTTCTCTCTAACTGCAAATTTCCATCTTCAGATGGCCTGTGGAATTTTGGAAGTCCACATTTTTTCAAAGTATACCAAAATATCACCATAGAGTTAAAATTGTGTTTTCAAAAACACCATCGACAATGACCCACTTTTCCACAAAACTCTGCCACTATAAGTTTCAGGGCGGAGTGGGAATAAATGTAACTATCTTGAATGGGTCCATGCTGGACCAAAAATAGCAAACGATAAGTAATTTCTCCCTAGAAGTGTTGAACACAAGATCATGTTAATAACAATCACATGGCTTTTACCATCTTTATTTAGTTGATACGGTACACGTTACACGTTTCGGGCCTTGTGCCCGTCATCAGTTAACAGTCTTCCCCCAGTATGGCACTTGCACACGGTAAGTTTGCACATTACAAACCCGAGAATTAGAAGGTTATAAAACCATAAAATTCTTGCACATTATTAGTTGTCTTCTTTCTCCTATTAGAGACGATTAATGTACTGTACGTTTTTCAAGTTCGTTTGAACACTTCCTTTGGTACAATTATGTTGAGACTAATTTCAGAATTTTTCTTATAGACAAATTTCTAGACAAGTCAAGTGTAAGCTTTAGTTTAAACTTTCTTCTATTGAGCAGTGTTTGGATTGTGCGATAGTTGAAATTGAATTGTTATTAACACGATCTTGTGTTCAACACTTCTAAGACAATACAACACGGCTTCACAACAAATCAATAATTTCTTCCTCTCGTGGAGTGTGCAATTTCTTCTGTTTAAATTATTTTGAATTTACTGTCTCCTTGCTTTAAGAAAATTTGATTTTATGAATTATAAAAAAAATTTCACAATTTAATTTAAATTATGACCTAGTTTTTTGTAAGTAGCTATGTCATTTCTGTGTGTAAAATCAATTAAATGCTTTTTAATAAAAAGTTTATTAAGCCCATTTTGTACACAATTATATAGACTTGGCCAAATATTACATGATGGAAAGGGGAAATGCAGAGACCTTAATTGGGCAGGAAATGTCAGGAAACACAGATGGAATTACCTGTATGGATCCTGTATGTAGTGTCTGTAGTCCTTTTTCACTTACATTTTTTTTTTTATAACCCCACTAATTGAAACAATCATAAATCAAATTATTACGTAAAATATAGTCCTTGTACAATAAGTCAGACAAGATTTAAACAAAAAAAGAACAATTTTTTTTCTTAGAATTATTACATTATAAAAATATTTGCTGTATTCAGTTGATATATATAATTCATATATAAAGCATTTCATTTGTTGGAAATTTTTTTAGAGCATAAATTAATTAAAGAATTTTTCTGAAAATGAAAAAATTAGGTTACACCAGAATAGAAAGAACTGCATCTTTGTGTTCACAAAGACATTTACATTGGAAGTTGACTAAAGGAAAATGTTTTTGCTCCATTTTATGAATTAATACATATATAACATTATTATTATTTAGCTGTATATACTGTTGATCCTTGATATAACAGACTAATATGGATGGAAGTGATGGTCAAGAAAATGACAATTATCCATTGCATCTGAGAAGTTACAGTTGACTATACTGTAGAACAAACTTTACAAGTATGTAAGGTGTAATGAGAAAAACAGCTTATAGAGGGAGGAAAAACACCATGCTTCCAAATAGATTTAAACAATAACTTGCCAATGAAATTTCACACACTAACAATCACAGTCTGATATTCTCAAATATTGTATTTTCATTCCCATAAATGCTTGTGTAACAAGTGGATTTGGTCCATTGTTTCTACAGTCCATTATGTCAGTCTGTAGAATCTAGGATCAACAGTAATATATATTGTTATATTTTAGAGAAATTAAAGGTTACTTTTTATATTTGCATCTAGATCAATGATAAATCTGAATTCGTTTGTTTTATTTTTTCTTATCATCATTCTTTTGAAAAAAAGGAGAGAGAACGAGGGAACAATCTAGATTGCTTTTTCTTAATTAATCTCAAGTATCTTTTATGAATGGAGAGGCTATTGAAAGATATAAATTCTTAATCACTGTTTATATTCAGTTTATTCATCAATTTCAAAATTAAATTCTAATAAAGGAGTTGTGATTTTAACTTGACAGCACGTTAAATTCCCACAATAACTTGACAGACCTACGACAACAGAATTCTGCCGAGTTCATTCTAATGTGGCTTTGTATGATGTCCGACACTAATAGTTATTTTGGTTAATGTTACCTATAGTTCCAAGATGGCGGCTCGTCTCTGATTCCAGCAAGGAAACAGTGGGGACACACGTTCTAACCTAACCTAACCTAACCTATTCTAATAAATTACCATAATTTTTACCAACCAAATTATTAGAATAGGTTAGGTTAGGTTAGAACGTGCGTCCCCACTGTTTCCTTGCTGGAATCAGACAAGCCGCCATATTGGAACCATAGGTAACATTAACTGTTATGTTTATACCATGATGAAATTGTCATAGATATTTGAATATTTTCTAATGTACAATAAAAAAAGAGTCAAATTAAATTATCATTCATTTGTATGCTCTTATCTGGCCTGATTGATTGATTGATTGATTGATAGTATTGAATTCTTGTCTAGCATTTTAAATTTGATGCTAATGCCAACTGAATGAATTTTGACTATAGACCAGGGGTTTGCAATCATGCCACTTTTGCACAATTCTCTAGTCCATAGAATTGATTCTGTAAGTTTTCACTTACTACATATCATTGAAATATCTGTTGATAATTTTTTCACCGAATTTATCTTAGATATCTGCATTCCTTTACCTGTAGGATATTATTATTAATGCAAAAGACCTTTACTACTTTTTTACACAGGTATGACCACAAGTCATTTTCATGATAAAAATTTAATTCTAATGACCATGACAATTCCAGCTATAAACTCGGCAATTCGGCTATAAACTGACCACTAATCCCAGTATACATTATATTCCAACTGTAAATTGAACAACCAAGAAGTTAGTGTGGTCCTTGAAGATTTCAGCAATAATGTTTGTATGAACCTTGATTGAACAGCATGCTTCTCAAACATCTTCAAGAAAACTAAAGTTAAAAATTCCTATCAACTTATAAGTCTTGAGCAATCTTTTATGAAAGATTGTGCTTTGGTGGCAATATGCCTTGTTTATATTTGTGAGTGTCACATCTCAATGAATGAATTTTTTCTAATTCAATGCATATTTTTAATAGAAAATAGATAAAATATACAAATCCATATAATTTACAATTATTTTCTATTAAAATTATGCATTTTCTCTTCTTTGAACATTCATTTTAGGAATTGCCGTTAGTTAAAACTATCTCTGAATAATCTCTTAAATTTATTTAATTGCTTCAGGGCTTAAAGTGACTCTCTTTTTTAGCTTTTTTCACTTCCCATGTGAAATTTTTTTTTCGTAAATGCGCTCAGGAGCGAAATAGCAACCAGCACTTCCCCGTATGCCTTATGGACTGTGCGCAACATGTTAAGGCACTGTCATACACACATGTAGTGTACTACATTTATATAGACTAACAAAACGAGGAGCTTCCCAAAGCTTGATACTCTGCACATGCTGTAGGAATTTGCACGTGGGTTCTCCTTGTTTGTATCCTTGTGAAATACCGATCTCCGCAGCGCTTCGATATAATCACGCTGCATTAAGTCAAGTACACTTCTAGTTCGGCGTTAAGAGTGATTTTTGTACAGCATTATTTTTAGCATTTGTATTTATTTAAGCGCAGTGGACAAAAGAAAGAAATAGTATTAAATAAAATCTAACAGTAGAAACTCACGTTTTAGCAACGGAAAATCGTATAGAACCCAATACTTTCTGAAGTAAGTTACTACGCAAACTTCTTCCCAATCGCCTGCTATTCTTTAGCTTAAACGATGACATTTACTCGTTTTTGACTACCGTAGAAAAACCGAAAAAATAATTGTTGAGCAATAATAAATTTGATTTCTACTGTTATTATTAAATAAAATGTTGTAGGACACTCGTTTCAAAGCTTGTATCTTTCTAGCACTCTGTAAAATTAAAGATCGAGCGAATCTCGTGCCAGGAAATACAAGATTTTAAACTAATATCCTAAATATTAATAACTTCTGTAGAGACAATCTTTAGACAAAGACAAAAGTTTGGTTTTAAGTGGGTGCTTATATATTTGGCATGCACCATGGTTTTCTGCATTCTAACGGTGTCCTTCATTTTCCATTTCGACAAACTATAAAACTCTTCATGCACGTGCGCATTTGAACAGCTGCGATCAATCTGGCATCAAATTAAAAAATTAATTTGTAAATATTTAGCGTCGAAAAACCACTATTTTCACTTTAATCTAGCTTTTTGATATGCTTCTAGTCGAACTCAGTCAAAAAATTAATTTAATTATAATTTATTGAAGATTTTAATATTTTAATATTAGAAAGTAATTAGCATAAATTACATGGTGTCATGTGTCGTCTTCGCTCCCGTTCAAGTTTATTGTCCTATACATGCGCCGATGTTTGTTTTTACTTCTGCTGGGGTTTTATTTCAACCTCGACCATTTGGTTACGCAAAGTGGGGAGACGGGCATCATGTGATCGCGTACCTGACTTTTTACAAGTTTCCTTACCTCGAAAGAAACTTATACTTTTTCTTGATTTTAATTATTATTAATTAACTTTTTTGATGGATTCTTATATCGTATTATCTAAAGTTGCAGATATAAATGCGTAAAACTTTATTTTAAAAATTGTTTTTCTTATACTTTAAAATTCAAAAATAAATTAAATATCGGAAATGCTAAACTATAAGTACAGTGTGTTTTACATTATCATTGCGAACAGATACAGCCAATTATTTTATAAACGTATTTATTATTTCAATTTTTATAAATTATTTAATTTGATGCAACTTAATCAATTAATTACTGTGGTGCGTTAACATGGGCGTAGCCAGGAACGAGCATGGGTGGGCACATCCCCCCAGTTAACCTGGTGCCCCTCCCCAGAAAATTACAGCTTCTACTAGGCCCCCCATAACAACGCGTTACTTAATATGGAGGCGAGACTCGATTCAATTACTTTTTCATTTCAGACATTAATTACAGTGTTATTTTAATGTAATTTTATATATAATGTATGTTTATTATAATTAATAAATCTATATAGGAATAATATCTGTGTCTAATAAAACAAAGCGATTATAAAAATGAAAAGCTTGCGTTCCATCTCGATCTTTTGTGAGCGAAATTTCATGATTTTAATTTTTAAACAATGAGATTTTTATTTATAATTTCTGTAATTTGATCTATAAGAGCAAAAAACTAAACTTATCAAATATCAACTCTCTGTAAATAATTTCATCATTTGCTTATTAACGTCAGATTTGTTAAATTTCATGGGATTGTATATTTTTCAACTTGAGGGTAGTAGAAAGCTTTGTATATTTTCTCCCGTGAAAGTAATAAACTCTGCCGGTTCCTCACGGTGAAGGACAACAAACTGCTAAATGTTTAATTAGATTGTTTTCATAAACTCTCTTCTCTGTCAGTTGTGGGTCGAATGACTAACAAATTGTTTTATTGTATTCAGGGGAATAGATTTGGAGACTAGTATTATCAGTAATGAATGCTGTAATTTTATTTTTAATCGTTTAAAAAAATATTGATAAAATTACCAAATAAATGATTGGGTCACAATTACTAGTGGTATTGCTATATAACAGACGTGGGCAAACGAGACTCCGAGAGCCGCATGCGGCTCTTTTTGAATTTTATGTGGCTCTTGCCGAAAGTGTTAAAACTGTAAAAATAATAATAAAAAGCAGAAATTATTTCCACAATTTTGTGAAAATATGTTTATTAAAAAGATTCAATACTTGTTCTATATTATATAATAAAATCCAGGTACAGAATAAAAAAGTACAGAACTGCGGCTCCCATGCATTTTGCAAAACCTACATTTCGGCTCCCACTGAACTTTTGCTTGCCCACCCCTGCTATATAATGAACATGCAACCCACTGATTCTGCCAGAAGTTGTTTTTTTTTTCTTCTTTAATTACATTTTTTTTATGAAGAAATCAAAAAATGTACCTTGAAATAAATGGCATTTGAAATTTGGCATGTTATATGGAAACACATTCTGGTAGTTATGTTACTATTCCATTTGCTTTGCTGTGTAACGGTGGGAATTCTGTACGGGGCACATGAAAACTTAATGCGGGCCTGTTCTGGCTTAATGCAGTCTTACCGGTCACTTTTCTGGAGTATAAACTCAGCCTAACTATTTTCATATTTAATCTTATCAGTCCACTTAATAATCAATCTAATATCATATGCAATGTTATTGATACAAAATGTGTGTTCGTTTGTGTGTTTTTTTAATAATGCCTGTTTTCGTTCATTTTAACACTATTAGCTTTTTTTCAGTGTGAACTCTCTTTTCTCACTTTTTTTATTGCCATGACTGCTTTAAGCCCTGTTGCTTTAAAATGTCAAATTAATAATAGCATTATTACATTCCCAAATGTAAAAAAACTACAAGTACACATGATAAACTTGAATTTAAGGATGGGGTGTGTTCATGTTAAGTAAAAAAACTAAATTTAATTTTTAACAAACGGCAATTCCAAAAACAAAAGCACTGTGCTTGTTAGTTGCATTCTCCACAATTTGTTTATTCAGAAATCTGCAGCATATTGTCTACATGAATATGGAGATCGGAGAGAATAATAGAGAGAAAAAAAATTTATAATCGACCTAGATTAAGCATAGCAACCAACCAATAATAATCTTTGAGTAACGTAACATATATTTTACTGAGTAAATACTATCCTATAGTTTGGGTGAGTATAATACATTAGAGCTGTTATTTTGTGGAAAAAAAAATTGTGTGTGTGTATGTGTTTTTTAAAACAGTATTTTTTTTATAATTCTAAGAAATTGTTGTGTACATTGTCTTAAAACTATTTTGTGTAGGGAACATTATTATTATTGAGGAGGTATTTTAACTAAATGACAATTTTGTGTAGATGTTATACACAAATAAAAGTTATAGTGTATTCTACATTGCATGAATCTTGAAAAAATTATACGCTCTCCTAATTACTCTTATATTGTTTATGCTTAGTAAGTGTTGTTTTTCTTTGGAGTTGCTTGAAATCTGTGTGTATGTGTCCAGTGTATAACTCCAAAATAATAACTGAATACAGGGACAACATATGTATTAAAAGCTTTAATAGTATGTTGTTATTATTATTATTTAACAATTTGTCCTTTACTCATGCAAGAAATAATAATAAAAAATGCAATGTTGTGAACAACCTTGCGATTGTTCCTAGAATAGTATTGAATTCTTCTGTAGCATTTTAAATTTGATGCTGATGCTGATGCTAATGCCAATGTTACACTGAATGAATTTTGACTATGGACCAGAGATTTGCAATCATGCCAATTTTGGTGGCATGATTAAAATGGCAAGCAGTTGTCAATTTCACAACCTGAAATTGAGGCAATCACAAAACCTTGATACCAGATCCAGTAGATTTTCTTGCAATTCATTTAATTAATGTAGTTTTCTCTTTCCCAGACTCTTGATTATTGTTCTTGTTCGAACAGAAAAAATAGTTTCATCAGTACATATTATTCATTAATATATCAAGATATGATAATTTATTATAACAGATATTGTCATTACTGAAATCTTATATTATTGGTATTTTGTTTAAGTATACCAATAATAATAATAATAAACTGAAGTGCCAAAAAATTAGTCACATCTTTTTAATAATGAATTCTTAAATTCTTTTTGTCATATAGACGTCTGTTTTTCCTTACTTCTTCAATAGTTCTAAAAATCAACGTTTTCTCATTCTCTTTGCTGTACTTTCCACTATTACAATACTCAAATTACACGCGACTTTCGTAGTTTTGTGATGCATAATCACATGTTTTTTATTGGATGCAGTATGGCAGAAAAATTAAATAATTTTAACTTCGCTTTCGGCTTTGTTTCTGTTCAATCGAAAGTTTCATCGGTTTGGCTATCAATTTTACAATTCCATTGTGGATTCAGGTAATGCATAGTCTAGGCATAAGAGTGACAATACTGAATATACTGCACGTCTTTTCAATTTACAATAAGCCTTATCTTTCTCCAATAGACAATGTGCTTACATTAATGAGATTTTTTTAAATATAATAAATTAATTTAATTGCAAGCAGTTTATTCTAAGTAAGTACAGGTATCCCTTAATTAACACGATCGAGGGATTAATTAATGTTATCATGTATATCAAAATCATGTTAATCAAATATAAAAATCAATAGTAAAAACTAAAATTTATCTGTGATTAATTACTGTATTATATCAGTGTAAATTCTATAACAAGCAAAATGACTCTCTACACATGGCAAACAAGCAGGCTTTGATTAACAGGCTGTAAAATTTACGAAGAATGTCATTTGTAGATACGATAGGACAATTGGAGTCTGTAGTACATCTACTTTTACTGCTGGCAGCAACGAAACTGGCCGGCTCTTGGACTCTGCAAGCGCGGTAATTAATTTCACGGCATTAATAAAATCCCGTGTCGAGCAAGGGATACCCGTATGCAATTTGAGTAAAGTATATTACATATATTTCTAATTATTGAAACAGATGGGAAGAAGAAAAAGTAGCTCCACTTTGAAGATATGGCAGAAACCAAATCGGAAGACCAACAGAAAGGAGCATCGTCTGCAATATCACCAATCCAAAGAAAATCTGATAATGTTATTATTTGTGTATCATCAAACATATTTTCTATTAGTAACAAAATAGAAAATATCATTTTTTTTACATTTATTATTCTCTATCAAGGAATGGATTATTTTTATTTTACAAAGATATCAAGTACATGTTATATTTCCAATATCTTACAATTCTATTTTGTGTTATAAAAGGAATAAAAACGTTTTATATAAAATGAGAGACATAAGTTTTAAGTTTAAACTCTTAGAAAATTATATTGACTACTTTTCTAAAAAATGAATTATATTTGAAGTGGTTACAACTCCAAATATTGATCCTTATTTAAGAATTTAAGTAACAAACCTGCCTTCTGGGAGTCTTAGTCAACAGCCTGACGGCTAGGGCATCCCGACACTGCCGTTACCGTATTATTACATTTTTCGCAGACAGTGGGTTGGCTTCAAACTTGGGTTTTGCAGTCAGTTTTGGCCAAATTTACCAAATTTTCACAGTAAATATTAATGGCTAAAAATCAATAAATAGTTTAGTTTATCAAATAAGTGGCGAGTTATTTATAAATAGTAAAGTTGAAAATATATTAAAATCTCAAAATCAACTGGTATGGTATGGTATTGGTAATGTTTAATTTATGTTAGAAATCAGTTTTTATAATTTGTCAATAAATAAATAAATAACATGCTTTATTCTAGTTACTTATGTTATAAGCAAGCGAATAAACGCCAGCAACGATTATGTAATGTAAACCATAGTTCAGGGACCGGTGTATCTATCGACTATGTTCTAAAGTAGAGTTAATGTGTCAGGTCGCCGATAGCTGGCGCTAGCGCCAGCTATCGGCGACCTGACACATTAAGCCTTGGTCACACTATGCGATTTCCAGCCGCGCAGGCGACCGCGACCGTAACAAGCGCGAGTCGCGCGCGTCTTCTCGTGGTCACACATTGTTCATTGACGTTGCAACTCGGAACACGTGATCATATAATACAACCAATAAAATTACAGCAGCTTGTTTTTGTGTACATTCGCGAGTTTACTGAAATTTTACGTTCTACTTCAGAGTATTTACGGAATTTTAGCTACTTTTCTTATTAAAATGGCAAGCAGTTCCTTTTCTGGAACGAATAAAAGAAAAAAGGCGACAATTTTGCTATAGCTGGCGAGAATATACGAAGAGAAAAATAAGAAAAAACGTTCGTGCTGGGTTAAAATTGGCGAAATGAAAATCAACGGGCTAAACAATCGTGCTTTCACCAGCTGATGAATGAATTGCGGCTTTCGGATGCCGAAGGTTATAGGGGATATATCCGTATGAATATAATTTATACTTATATATAATTTAGGCGAAACGTTTCGTAGTTTGGCATACCAATTTAGAGTGGCCCATAATTCGATATCAGTCATTATCCCAGAAGTTTTGGATGCTGTTTATCGATCTTACAAAAGTGAATATTTGAGGGTAAGTGTTGTTTAGAGGAATGCTTGAATGATTTAATTCATTTATAATCGATATATATTTTTTCTTTTATGTAAGCATTTATTTTATTCAACTGTATATTATTAAAAGTAATCAAACTTTTTAAAATAAATCTAACAATAACTTTTATAAATTCAGATTTGATTTATATCGAATAGCATTTAAATGTACTGAAACTATGAGTTAATACAAATGTTATAATCAAGATATGTTGACAAATATACAACACAAAGTATGACGTGGCACAAAGACGTTTTCTGATTGGATGCGCGTTTGCAACCGTCGCGAGTAGAACAAACTTTTTGTTTCTAGTTGCGGTTGCAGTCGCGCCGGTTTTCGAGGGGGATTACTTGTTAACGGGAACAGCCGTCGCGGGTTGCAGTTGCCCGCGCGGCTGGGTATCGCATAGTGTAACCGGGGCTTAAAATATAGCTGTTTAATAAATAGGTAATGGTAAAATAAAACAGAAAAATGCAAATTTATTTATTTTATTACGTATGTATGACAAAATAATTAGGAAATGCACCATAGCTTATCCTCTGATGCATATAAATAATATGGATTAAATTTCTATGGCTAATTATTTTAAAAATTTATATAATATTCTGCACTATCAAAAGTAGAATATGAACGAGGGTTTATTGATGGTACTACTCCACCAGTCCTTTGTTTATATAGGCCTAAAACATCAGTAACACGTCTTTCTTTTAGACTCCGTGTCGTCACTAATCACTATCATTGTCAATATCTAATAACATTGAACTCTTGCCATCCTACATTTACCTATTCTATTTGTCAACCTCTAACTGATCATCCTCTAATTACCTCTGAGTCATTATGTGCCTGTAAATATGTTGAATATCTTGTCTAAATAGTTGGAATTTCCACTTTTGTAACTCATCTTTAATCTCAAAAGACACTGTGGCCATTTGGCCTTTTTCAAGTGCCACAAATATACAAAAAACAAACAACAGAGGAACAAAAAGCATCTGAAAATCAGCACCAAAAAAAAAAAAAAAATACAAATGCATACATTTCACATCAACCCTTTTCCGATTCAGATTGTCCCATATTAATAGTATGTATACAGGCCTATAAATTTTATGACCATCTTTTCTTACCCTTAAAAGTCCCAAAAATATTTAAAAATGAATACAAATTGTAAGGAAAAAACAGTGTAATCAATTTAAAGTCTAAAATCATGTGACAGTTAACAGAATTATAAATATTAGCTACATTTACGAATAAATAATGTTCAAAACCGAATTAAAATAGTACAGTAGACCCCTATAACACGGAACGTATCTACCGTGTTATAGGGGGGGTCTACTGTATTTGTAAGCGGCCCTTTAAGAAAGACAAAAGCAATACAAACGAGAAAATTTCCCATATTAAAAGAATTTCGAATATTTACAGATTACTTTCCGTATGCTTGAGCCAAACTTATGCCGCGAAGCGATTGCAGTGCTCGAAGCGGCAGAAATATTTATTACGCCACTTTCGTAACATTAGATCGAGCATCTATCTGCAGAAACACACTGGCTGGCTGAGAAGACAAAAACGCAGCATACAAATAAATGCTCGTACAAAATGGATTTTTTAGAAAAAAAAGAGCGATGTTATAATTAGAAAATTAAGACTTCGACCCCCGTAAACAACTGTAACAATAAATTTCTTTTTCGCGACTTATTAAAAGGCCCATATTATTTTTGAAAAGGAATTACAACTTGACTTTAAACAAATATTAATTTAGCTCTGGAAATAAGTAATTTTCAATTAAATGTAGACCTACCATTATTTTTTTTTATCGTGAATATATACTTATATATTATTATTGTTACTCATTAAACTAAAATAATAATTATGATAAATATATTTTAATTATAATAATTTCAATATCAAAAATTCTACTTTATATATTCTAAATTACAAGTCTACTGTAATTTAAAATACTTATTAAAATAGATTCGTATAATTAAGGACTTTCGTACCACATACCTCTCACAAACTGCTGTCGGTTGCTTTCTTTTCACTTTTGTTTTTCCCAAAGTTTACCATGTGCAGGATCTTTCGTCAAAAATCCTTTCTCCGTTGTTTGGAATAATAATGGCGGCTTAAGGCTAACGTGATCGCAAATGTTCCTCTTATACGACCATTCTCTCGATACAGGCTTTGTGCTTTTCTCTTCGGCTTTACATTATTTTATTCCCCGAGTTGTAACGAGAGAAAATTTTCTTCTTTTAATTTCCCCAATGTCGAGCTCGCTAGAAATTTCTATGACAATAAACTTGACGTCTCTAGAACGCACAACGTTCAATACACCAAAGGTACTAGACCCAAAGACAAAGGGTTGTTTTTAGATGCTATTTAATGGTTTTTGATTTTATTTATTTATTTGATTTTATTTCGGATTGCGAGGTAAGATTTTGAAGCGTTCTCACGATCTGTCCTAGAAATTCTTGAACGTTTCTTACAATATAAAACCACCTTTTTAGGTAGTTTTTTTTTTGCTTTATTTTTAATTTCTGATTCTTATAAGCGCTATACAATGCAGTAATATTTTAAAAAATACTTTCCTCTCAAAGTACGGTGATTGTAGATCACGTAAGACGGTTTCGCATCATTTTCAACAAAGCGACTAATGATGGATAGATATTTCGACCGACAAATTAGTTCGCAATTTTCAGAAAATTATTTTCCATCCCCTTTATTAAAGAAATAATTCTCGTTTTTCCTCACAAATAATGTGCGTCACTAAGACGATCGCTTCTTCCCACCAGATGGCACACTTTACGCATCGCCCGGAAGTCACGTGATTACGGTGGCGAAATCAAAGTTATCCACTTTAATACTCTCATCCGTTTATTTCTTAATTAGAAATACGCAGGCGAAGATATGAAATTTTTAAAACACGTCAAATTGTAACGATACATCAACTGCACGTTTTAAACGGATCGGCCATAAAAGAAAATGGCGGCTCGCTCGCTACTTTCTTGAAATCAACCCGAATTTATGAAAACACGAGAAAAAAAAACACACGCTACTTTTGAAAAAAAAACGTGATGTAAAATACAACTCACGTCACCGAATATACAGAATTTTTTTCCGAATAAAAAATGAAATTGTAATTTTTTTTAAAAAATGCAAATACTTGCAGTTTATTGACACTTGTGCACTTTTTTTTAAAACTCTTATCGACTTACATTCATAAAAAGCTCTTCTTCTTCTTCTTCTTAAATTAATACAAAAAAAGAAAAATGTACAATGAGGACAGGAGAAAAAAAAAGTTTTAAGTTTCTTCATACAGTGCTTTATTGCAGCAAAAAGTCAACTACATACAACAGATGTTCTGAAAAGGAAAGCAACCGTTTATAACTTTACAAGTCTGTACCATTAGCTTCCGAGAGGAGTGACAGGAGGCAGTACTTTTTGTTTGTGTGTACATATTCTGCAGTTATACATAGCCCACATAAGCGTTATAACCTACCTAACAAATTGGAATACTGGAATTAACAGTCGTATAAAACAATACAAGCAAAAACTGAAAAGATTCCTTTGTTTTCCTCTTAATAACAATCGTGTCATTCACGCCCTTTCGCTAAAGGGCACCACACTCTTTAGCACTGTCACTCCCTGCCATTCTCTCGTTTGACCGTTAAAGAAACCCAAACAACCCTAAATGGTAGTGTCAGTTTCGAAACAAAGGAAAAAAAAAAACAAAAAAAACATTTCTCTTTTTGGTCGTTCGAGAATAATTTGACTTTTACTATAATATTTTGACTTTTTTGTTTGTATTTTTATTCGGGTATTGTCAATTTTTCGGAACACAATTACATTTTTTTGTTTTGAAACACGAAAATGCAAGAATCAAATGACGGAGGGGGAAAATGGAGGTGGGACAGAGTTCACTCCCCGCAATATTTGTTTTATGGAGTGTGTTGAACGGGAAGTAATCCGAGTTTACGGGATTAGCATCCGGTGACTTTTCTGCGAAACCACTACTATATTTTTTATATAAGCTAATGGCAGCTCTTACTTATACTGTATATAACGTACACAGGAAGGTGTACAAATTGTTTACACCATAAAACACAAAATTAGCTTTTTTTAAACCATCTACACAATCCCTTTGTGAATGTTCACCATTTTGGTCCTCACTCTTCTCTTTCTGTGTCTGTCTCTCGTGTAAAATCTGTCTCCACTCATCTTTTTTTTTATTTTTTTTTTATTTATGTATGTATTTTTTTTACTTATTTCCTTGTGTATGTAGATTTGGGATTGTATTGTTTTACTATAGATTATCAGACCAATAAGAAAGTCTTATAGTTAGTTCTGATTTGTTAGGAAGTAATCTGAAGTTATAGCGAGTGATTCCAGATTGTATGGCTTCCAACAGAAGTGACAATGCTGTAAATCACAGCAACACTAGCTATCAGCTACATATTAGATAACCACAGGTGCCCATCACATGCAAAATGTAAACTATTATTTCCACATTTCTAGGAATTTTTTTCTAACTCTTAGAAACCTGACTAACTATCGCAAAAATACCAAGGCGTGATGATGATAGTATAGTAGTATTAGTAATTATCTTCCGGACCCTTCGGATGACAATTCCAGTTTTTCTTCCCATCATTGTCCGTCTTGTAAACATTCCGTATAGGAGGGTACACATTTTGCACGACACTCACAAAACGAACAAAGAAAATGCATTTTTAAGTTTTTCTTGGTGGAGGGAAAGTGTGCCACAGACCTTACAAATATTCGACTGCTCTCCCCCCGGATAATTGGCATTGTTGTTTTTTTTCACTATAAAGAAAAGCAGGAGGTCGTATCCTATCGACAGAGGACTGGGTGATGGGATATAAGTAAAGCCAAAAACCATCCCTTCAATTTTACATTATTCCCAGAGCACCACTGTCCCATCATCCGTAGAAAAATACCAGAAATACATTTGGTATTAATGTTGAAAACTAATTGATAACTTGAAAACTGCTCATTCTTCGAGCTTATCCTTGTTTTCGATGGCCTTTTTAGTATCTGCTTCGCCTTGAGACAGTGTCGGATTAGTGGATATTTCGTTGGCCTTCAATCCTTTCGTGTCTTCGATGCTGGCATTTGATGTACTTGTTCGCTTTTCTAATCCGCTATTCTCTATCTTTGCCTTTCCACCCGACGTCTGACTAAAAAACATGTGAGTTTGCTGGACAGCTTCGGCTCTCAGTTTTGCCTGCTGGGCCGAAGTCAGCTGGGCAGTTACTTTGATCCCACTGTTCTGTAAAAATTAAGAGGAAAAAATAAGTAATCATTTCTACATCACCAATATTAATATACATCAGATAAATTATTACATAAAATGACCATTATTTCACAGTAGTACATTCTCAGAAATTCTACATACAGGGCTGCCTAATTTGAGGAATCCATCACTATAAATTCCTGTCCATACCATTATGGACTGGACTGTCACTTCAAGCTGTCCCAATTATATTTTTCCTTTAGGCAGCCAAGTACATCCAGCATCGTTACCACCATATGTATTAATTAGAAATGGGTATGTACCACTTTAAAGTTTTAATATTAACCAGATCTCTAATATCTCTAAAGCTTGAACATCCCGAAATATTCAGTTATTTAAGGTAATGTAAATTCACTGTGTTTAATATTTACTTTAATAATTATTTATTACTTATATTATTAAATTAATAAAGTAAAAAAAAAAAAAGCAATTTACTAAATTTCAAGAAACAAAACTTCAAACTTTTATTGGCAGCATTTTTAGGTAATCTTATCTCAATACAGTAGATTAACAAATAATTGTTCTCATTCTCACATAATGCAGATTTTTACTTAAGAACACAAGAATTTAAAAACATTCCAAATCTATCTACCTATTTTCTTGTCAAAAATTAAACTAGAGATGTCAAAGAGACCCTGTCTTTATGCATTTGTAAATAAGGGGATACTGTTGACACAAAAAAATGACAATTTTATTCATTTGAACTTCAAAATGTTTCTAAAAACATTTATGACGACAAAATGTGATTTACCAAACCATCAGCAATACAACGTGCATGAATATTTTAACAAAAAGGTATTCATTAATTCTTCAGATATTTTAAATTTTTTAGGTAGTCTCCCTTTAGATATTTCTAAATCTGCCATTGTGAGTGTATGTATGGCATGATTTGGGGTATTCATAGTATTCTAATCTATGTACCAGTACACGTATTAATAAGTAAGTTTCATGATCTCAAATACTTTGCAGCATTCACCCAGCTCTACAATTAAATTTTTACACTAATTTCTTTTCAAACTTTGCTAATCTCACATACATTAGTAAAGAAAACATACACCTTACTTTGGACATTCGTCTATCCTAGCAGAGAAAAATTATACAAAATAACTGAATGAAATCAAATGCAAAACCAGAATTACAGTACATATTGTGAATGAGAGGGAATATAAAAAAAAAAAAATTTGATATACAATGTTTTACAAAGAAGGTGAACTAATTATTAAACATTAATAATTGAGTGTTATAAATGAAAGTGGTATAAATCCATTTTTGGAAAAAATAAGTTAGAGATAGAGAGTAAATATATATAAAAAAGACCAACTTATACCACTTTCATTTATAACGGCTCATTTTTTACATTAAAATGAGCAATTATTTACTGTGACACTAAAAACTGCAGCCTGGCATTGCGACAATCAAATCAGATTTTCGGTTTAATTTAAAACATATGCTCTCCATCTCAAATTAGTGGCAGCTTGCCCCTGTACGTCATACTTATCCTGTTTACAATATAGTCATGCCAGTCAACTATCTAACATCTTTCAGGGGAAACATTTTGAATTGAAATAACAAAAATCTTATAGTTAATCGGGACCTCCTGCCTCTAAGCTTTCCATATCTATCTAACTCCTTTCTCGAGATTAAGGATGGACAGACACACAGAAGGACAACAGTGAAAATTTATGGATCTACAACCTTTTCAAATTGCAGCCCAAAAATACATTTCAAAAAAGCCAACCTCAATTAGATTATAAATTTAAAATTGTTATTATTCATATTTTTCACAATCTATTATTATTGAAAGTGGTATAAGTTCATTTCTATCTAAAAAAAAATTTATTTTCTTTAACAATTTTATTGATTATTATTACATAATAAAATTTAACAACTTTACAGTTTTAAAAACATTGCCTGAATTTAACATTTTAATCAACTGGAAAATATTAACTAATGCAAATGCTTAAATATCTCAATGGACTTATACTACTTTCACTCCAGCTTCAAGTAGAGCAGAATACCTTGAAAGGCAAGTCTGTAATTAAAATTCTTTATTTAAAAAATTATTAAACAGTTAAACCTTTGTTATCTGTTATAAATTCCACTCTGTTAGAAAAGCTCAACATGTACAATTTTGAGATAAACCTATTCCAACTGATAAAACTTTTAAACAACAGACTTAACATGGAGAGTAAACAAAATTTCTCATACTGTTTTTATAATTGATACTGCAATTCCCATCTCAGAATCCAAGGAAAATATCAGAAATTCACTAAATCAGGCAGTGAAGATTTTATATTCTGCAATCTCTGACAAAGAATCTTTAATTTTTAAATAAAACAAAATCTACAATTCACCACAATATGATAAAAGAAGTAATTACAATTCTAAAATCTGTCATTTCATATGAAAATCCTTTAGTGGCATAGAATGAATTTCCCTTTCACTGCATCAACCTGAGATTATTACTATTATTAATCACCAGACACTGTAACCAAGTACATCATCACATTCTTACCAAAAACTAAAAATTAAAATCAGTAGTAGCCTAAAAACTTAAAATATTCAAAAAGCTTTAAGTAATTTCATTTATTCTATTTCAAACATATGAAATCTGAAATGATGTAACATTTGATCCCTTGTTAAATCATAAAGCATTAGTTTTCATAAAAATTTTCTTTATACAAAAGAAAAAATTTTCTTTTAAGGTTCATATACAACGTGTACTGAAAATTATGGCATTTCACCTAAAGATCAAATAATGCTTATAAAAATGCTTGTTCAAAAATTTGCAAAGAATGTATTAAAACCAATAAAATTACTGCCTAAAATGTCATACTGCAAGCATTATAATTAGTAAAACACAGGCCTTTTTTTTCACACCAGTATCAATCGTTTATCACAAAGACTCGTGCCAAAAAAAAAACCGGATACCAGATATAGCCACACAGTACACCATCCGAGAACAATTTTAGAGAAACAAATTGCCTACTCATCACTGCATCATAGCAATTGGAAATGATTAAATAAATAAGAATATTTAAAATTAAAAGAACAGAATTTAATACAAACAACTTTCTACCACATTTTATCTAATATTTAGAACATTTTGGATGATTCACTGCTTTAAAATACCACATTTAATTTCTTAATATTTTCCCATAAGCCCATTTCTCTGTAATGAATGAAATTATGAAGAAATGTACTTGGTTACATAACTAAATATGTTGAAGTATTTCTAGAAAAGCCAAAAATTCAAGCAAATTCTACTTTAAGAATTAATACATTTCTTTAAAACTTTCAAGAAATTAAATAAAAAATATATTTCACTCAGTATCTCAGCAATTAACAGCTTTCAAAATAAAATTTCAATCTGTTACTTTGTTTACACAACAAAACAATGAAAGCAAAGATTATTATGCAGTTTAACTTTTAAACTTATTTAACACATTATCATCACCTTTTATATATTAACCAAATTTCTGTCAAAAATACACTTAAGCTTAGTTCATACTGAGTGCAATTCACTGGTGAAAGAGAAAAACAGAGCGAATAACACATCAGACATGACGTCGCTTCTGGCGAATTTTACCATTTCGTGAATCGATTCGAAGTTCGGAACTGTCAAACTGTTTCGCTAGCGAAAAAATTTCACCACCAATCATATTCCAGCTAGTTGTCACGTGGTTCTTGTTGTCTTCAAGATGGCTACAGAAACTTTCTCACGCAATAGAGTAAATGTTGTAATTTCGGATCTTTAATATTTCTCTCACCCAGCATTGCTTTCTTTTTGACGTATCTTTTTTCTCAATAAATAAACAAATGTGGTTAACGACTGAATATCGGAAGCAGCCATTTTGTTTTTCGAGATGACGTTTTCTCTTGCTTGCAAATGATTGGCTCCTTAAAATTCGCAATCGCTTTTTGCTTTTATCATTCGCTTTTGCTATTCGCTCAGTGTGAACTAAGCTTTAGATAAACTTGCCGAAGAAAATGTTTTGTTAATTCATCACAGTCTCCTGAATTTTTTAAAAGTTGTTTTACACTGATTATAGAAAAACAGTTCATTTGCAATTTAAAATTCATATTGTTATGTACATAAATAGCAAAAAAATCATCAGAAAAATAAGAAATATTGAGAAAGTATTATATTATAGGTAGGAGTTGTCAAATTTCCACTACTGATATTCACATCATAAAAATAATGATCATTACACAACATAAATGACTTTTTAACATGACGACAATAGAGAGAGAAATAAGCAGAACAAAAATCAACAAGATCAAGTCTATTGTATACAGTATCAACAAACAACAAATCATTTTTTTACATTCTTCAAACTACTCTATCTACACAAACTACACACATGTATGCTATAAATTTTTTTTTGTTAACAGCTTGATAAGAGAATAATAATATAGTTTTCGGTTTTTTTAAAAAAACTTCAAATTTCGTGGCAAGTAAATATTAAAGATTTTCTTTTACATGATAATCTTGTCGATTAATGCAATAAGGATTTTTTGAATGGTATATATTTACACTAAGTCAATTTTTCGGTAGTCTCACTATTGCTTCCATACATTAAAACTTATTAACGAGTTCACTTAATATGCGATACAAAGCACATTACAGTCCCACAAATTCAATAACAATTATAATATTCTTCACACACTATCAACTCCAACTGATGTCAAAAAACAAGCATTGATTCTTTTAATATAAATCTTGTTAACACAAAACACTAAATCTCTTCAATTTTGTGTTAACGGGATTTGACAGTACAAACAAGAACATAAAATAGATATCTTGATGCTTACAGTGTATGTAAAAATGTTTTTAGTAGCCATGAGCCCAATCCATTCTTCTTTGTCCTCTCCTATTAAACCATTATTATTTCTTTTTTCCCATTATAGTTAACTAAATATCCTCTAGCTGCTATTTGTACCAGATCCCTAGCGAAAACAGAAAATTCTCTGCATATTTTACATATAATTCTGCAATTTATAATTTATATTTAGCATTTTTCTCTGTAGTCTGCATTTATTGTCAAGTTGATTTTTCTGGACACTAGGCTGATTAAACTTTGAGAAGTGTAAGGTGCAACTTTTTTTCATATTTCTCAGTATAGTTTGGTCCATAGCACAAAAAAAAAAAATCCTTAAATCATAATTAACTCCAGTCACTAATCATGGTAGGATTGACATTTTCGATCCTTTCAACGAATCTTTTTTTTAGGTCAAAAGTTTTGAATTGGAATGCTTTTCAAGTATTGCTGAAATTGATGCATTTTGAATGCATTTATAAATTTAAATTAGGTGTGAGACATCACACTGAAAAGCTGGATAGAACCAAAAACATTAGTCCTACCATCCATGATCAGTATTGTGGATGATATTTATGGTTCACGGTGTTTTTGGTGCTATGTACAGTACTTACATTCCAGTCTAGAGATCTATTGGGTTGAAAAACATAGTTTGATCCCAATTTTTAATATATGTTTACCAGAATACATTAAAAATTTAAACAAATGTTAATTGATGTTGGAAAAAATGGACATCTTTATGTGAATATCTTTTAAAAATATTTACATACATCTACAGTAGATACTTTTAAAAATTTTGAGATACCTTCTTCATTTTCAGTTGCTGCAATTACTTTTGCAAAAGTTTGGGATGAGAAAATTATACAAGGCTGAATATAAATAAGTTAATTACACGTTTCATCACTAAAAAAGTAACTTTTGATAATTTAAAGTTTTTTCAAACAACAAATCACCAATATCATTCAAACAAAATTAGTAATTTGTGTATAACTTTGATCTTTCTCCTCTTAAAATTAACTATTTAGAGACTGTTAATAACAGAATAATGTGCACACAATAATTATTTCAGAGAAACTTTATAAACTTTGCAAAAAATTAATGAATCATATAAACATCAATAAATGATACTATAGACAAAATGTTCATTTTGTACAGTACATGGTATCACTAATACTGTAATGGTTTAGCCATTACAGCTAGTCTTAATTAATTTGTCCTAGCAATCTTTTTGATTGCTATGGTACTGTAGGAAACTTAAAACTTTAATATGTGGTTAGTCAAAGAACATATCAATGGTTGAGTAATAGAAATAAATCACATTGAAGATACAAGACATACTCAGCTTTAATTTGGCATGAATCAAGAAAAGTTAACAGGTTCCTGTTAATATTGGCAAACAGTAGTTTGACAGATGGGTGGAAAGTAACTAGGCATTGAGAAATTGCTATAATTTCTACATTTCTAATGCAGAGATGACGAAAATTATTTTTGGCTTGTACTATACGTTATTAAATACAAATATAAATGCATACTTAAAATTCAGAACAGGCATTGGTGCCATAAAAAAAAAACCACTGTTGGTGTGCAGAGATGGTTGAAACAACAAAGTTTCAACCATCTCTGCACACCAACTACTGATTCCACACCTCATGGCATGCAGCAACTTACGCTTGCTCCTCGAAAGACATGCAACCAGCCAGCTTTTTTTTTTTTTTGTAACTGCAAATGTTACTTCTCTCAGTCATTGCCCACACCACCAATGCAGGAATTTTAAAATTCCAGTGATTGATGTACATGTACACGAATTTTATTATGATTGTAATATTACTACAAAAATTATAGCAATATCTCAATACATAATTACTTTCCATTCACCCCATAGAACAACAATCCTACAAGCATGAAAATTAAGTTTTCACATTTCTTTATACAAAATTTTTTTTACACTTTTTCATGTCATTACAAATAATAATTATTCACATATTTTGTTAATTTTTTTTTGCCAAAACACATTTAATTTTACACAGTACAATTTATTTCTGCAATTGATTTTTCTATGTTATCATGTCTGTGGCACTTTTCTAAAATTGCCACAGACATGATAACACATTTGCTGCTTCTATCTTGATTAGATGTCTTTTTCTACAAGCTTCTCGGCACATTTTCATATGTTCTTTGTTAAAATGGTAGAACTCAATGAAAGCTCCTTCATCCTCTCTTCATTTCCCTGCTTCCTTTCACTTAGTAATTCTTTCCTTACATTGTTTGTGTGAATTCTCGGCCAAATACAGACCCTGTCTTGTTATTGGAGTCATCTCCAGATTTCCATTGAATCTGTCAATGAAGGATGAAGTGGTTCTTAATCCATTAATGCTTTCTATATACAGACTCCTTGTCTGGAAAAAAATTCCGCTTTGTTTTTGCTAAACTCTCTTTTTATATCTGCGCTATGAGTAAGGATTAAATATTTTTAGTGGGATTTCATATTTTACTGTACCTGCTTCATGCTTTACACTGAATACTAACTTATAATGGTGAATCTCCTATAGTGCAGTGGTATGTACTCATTTTGTGGCCAGTCTTCAATATCTGGTAACTTATCATAGCTTACATCATTAGGAGATTCTTTACTATCGTTATATGCATCAAAACAACATTTACTAAAATCATGTGTTTCCTTCAAGAATCAAGATTCTGGTGATTTTTTGCATAATATATTCTTCATGTAGTACCTACTACTTCATTAATATCTTCACAAGAAAATGTTTTAATTAATTCAAATACAATCTGGCATATAGTGTGTTAGCAATTTTTTACTGATGGATGCAGTATCTGAAAATCATACAGTAGTCTATTTTTCATGGAAAGATGCACAGTAATTCAAACAAAGCCATAATGTAGAAACTTAGAGGAAAAAAAATCTTTTTCTTTTTCTCTCTAAAATTTATTTCATAGATGAGATTCTAGTTTCTTTTGTACATCATGGCTGAAATCAACAGTTTTCAGGATGTTAATTGTCTGTTTCAAGTCTACACCATACAACTTAGCACCTTTGCAGCCAGCATTTACTTCAGGTTTAAAGAACCATCACATAAAACTACAAATTATGGACATATTTCAATCATAAAAATATGAATAAGGGAAACTGCTTCTTGTCATTCTGATAAATATTTGCATTACAGATCACAGAAAGTTCATCTCTACTTTAACAATATTTCTTAGGATGCAATGTATAAAGATAAGATCTGAATCTTTCTCAGATAACTTGAAAAAAATTGAAATTGTAAGTCTATGTTGTCTCTCTCAATCTTTAATGTAGAAATGAAATAGATTATAGAGTGACAAAGACCATCTGTACACTCCTTTTAAAATAAAGAAGATTGAGTTGTAGCAAAATCCCAATTTCAATTGTTTAGTAATGTAAACAAATTATTACAAAAAATATATACCTACACTATACATAATGATAACAAGACATTAAAAAAAAAATTATTCTTTGCAAATTATTTCTGTTTACTTTTTTGAAATTATTACTAAATAAAACAAAACTTAAAACAAAAAAGTATCAATGCTTTAAAATCCGAATACTTTGAAATACCTATTGCAATTTATGTGACAAATACAATTTTGTGTAATGCATAATAAGTACAATAACTTTTTATATATTATTATTTCAATATATTAAATAGTCATCAGAAATAAAGTTTTAACTTAAACTAAATTTATCAATGTCAGAATAAAAATGAAATACAGATGATTATAACAGCCATGATTAAAGATCATTTATCATCTGACAGCAATACTTTCTTTTTTAAAGAGTAATTAATAAAATACACACACACAATTTTTTTTTTCTATTTCACTTTGCTTTGTTTGGATACTTTTAAAACTAATTCATATTTTAATAGAATATAATCTATTGAAAATGAAAAATGATTAAAAATGAATGACATTTAATATTTCACTTTTGTATCTGACTAAATAATTTCAATGTTTAGTTTGAATACTTAGTCATGCATTTTTTATTTTCTTTTAATTTTTGCTCTCTTCTTTCAAAATTTAATTGTCAGCAACTGAACAAAATAACAAGTTATCTCAGATCTATTTTGCTGAAATTTTTATTTTTTTTATAAACTTGAAATTTCATACATAAAATGTAAAACAGTCTGAAATATTATTATGCTAGTTGTTTTGAACCTGGTGATAATAAAATAGTCTTTCAAAATCATGACAAGATAAAGAAAAATTTTAACTGACTGAATAAAAATTACTCAAGCCACAATATACGTTCGACCTTCTGCAAATTTCTCCATAAACAAACTTTGTGTTAGCTACTAGGTTTAAGATTGAATCATGTTAAAATTTAACTTAATATATCTTACCTGTGATCGGCCAACATTTCTCTGTGACTGTTGTGCTGTTTGTTGCTGGGACGAGTTATGTCCTGGTCTTTGAATAGGAGAGGGATAATGTATCGTGTTTGTTGTACCACCATACTGAGCTTGATGTGGATTATTACGTACTACACCCTGGTAAATAACTGGACGAATATTTGGATTAGTAGCTTGAACATGATTATATTTTGGTTGGTTAAACGGATAATATTGTTGAGGAGATTGGGTAAGTCCATGCTGTGTTCCTTTACCACCTGTAACTGTGGGAGATTGTACAGTTAATCGCTGACTATTGGTTAATCGAACATTTCCAGGACTAGTGCAAGCAGCTACTTGTTGCTGCTGACCCATCTTATTGCTCATTCCACTGCTACTGATTTGAGGAACAGTCATTACAGAACCTGAATTTACTGTGGTAGTAGTAGTATTTCCAACCGCAAACATACCTCCTCGGGAACAAATACTGCTATCCATTGTTGGAGAATGAGAGCTACTGCGCAGTGTATCAGTTACACCTGTAATGTTATTCATCACAGCTCCAGTAGCTTTAAATTGATGACCACCAAAGCTGCGAAAATTTTGTGTTGCTGGTGCAGCAGGAGTTAAAACATTCAATGCTGACTGAGAACTGAATCCTTGTTGTGATGGAAATTGGGGTGGTTGCTGTTGTTGCATTGGTGATCCTGGAGCTGTTAAAGGCGTAGGTTGTGGATAAAAATTAGTAGCACTTTGACCTTGAGCAGATGTAGAATAGTATGATGTTGCTGGAGCAGGCTGTACTGTTTGAATTCCATGAAGACTTTGAATATGTGGAGTTGGAGGTCCTGCAGGGCTAGGTGCAGGTCCAGGTGTTGGGCGTGTTTGAACTAACTGAGAACCCAACAGATGAGAAGTAGATAAATTTTGTTGGGCATTTACATTAAGAACCTAAAAAGAAAAAAAAAGTGTAAATCTAATTCTACACAATTTCTTTTTTAATTATTACATATAATAGAATTTGTTTATCCATTTATTTTCCATTAATTTTGCTCACTGCAGAATTCTTGTGTTAATAATTTTATATAAATAAAAAATTATTATCAGTACATTTTTAAAAGAAAATAATATTTTATTGTTCTACTCAAAATATATTTAAAGAATTAAAAAATAAACTGAGTGGTTTAATTACCTGATTTGATGAGATTGATGTTACATGCTGTCCTTGGGCATAAGGAGGTTGTACTCTGTATTGACTTGAAGAATAGAGATCTTGTGCTTGATGAGCAGCAGGAGGTGTTTGCATAAACATACTTTGCTGACCAAATGCATTTGAAAGTTGAGCACTTGCTGGTTGATGAGATAATCCATAAGTTCCCAAAGGGGCAGCATAACCATGAGGAGTTTGTGAAAACTGTGCCATAGCAGCAGCTGCTGCAGCAGCTACAGCTCTGGATTGTTGAGTTAATACTTGACTACTGTCCATTTGAAGGTGCTGATATAAGCCTGTTTGGGCCATCTGGAACAAATTTTGTTACTAGTTGATTGTAAAATTCATTCTCATTTAAATTAAGGTAATACTATCATCTTACATTTCTAAATAATTCAGAATAATAATAATAATAAGTACCACAGAATTTGAATAAAACATTTCCTGAAAGTAACTATATAAATTATATCTTAATACAAAGCAAAGTATTTATTAATTATAACAGAAAACAACTGGTATTTTCCATACAACAACAGCAACAACATGATCTGTGTATATTTTTATTATTATATATTAACAACACTGAATGTTATAATTTTGTAAGAACCCATGAAACTGAAACCTGAAATTTAAAACTAATTTTTTAATCATTTTTAAATTATTAATCAAAAACAGATGATGATGATAGAAATCTCTTCAATCTTAGAATCATGAAATATTGATTTTTCTATTCTCTCTCTCTAAGAAATTTTTTTTAAAATTTACATTAGTGAGAGATTGTAAAATTATCATGACATATTACATAGTCCATCTTATTATCCAATTTTCATTCCATTATTAATTTTATAATTTGAATAAATATTTCTTCCAATATCAAAAATGTAATAACTATCAATTCTGTTTAAAATAATTTAAAATCCAAATCAACATCAATCAACAGTTATTAAAATTCAAAACAAACACTAAACTCTGACATGTTAATCAAACACACTGAAATAAATCTACAAATAAAAAATACAATTTCTTTTTTCATTCATATTAGATTGAAATGTCTTAATGATTAACTTTTATGCCTTTGTGTCCTTAACTTATGTATTTACGCTTAAATTGTCAACTAGGACTTATACTGGATAACTGGTTCTGCAAGTTAAATAAATCAAATTAGAAAAAACAGTCTTTTATTTATCACCTGAACACACAAATACAAAGATATTGTGTATGTATTCAGGTGATAAATAAAAGACTTTTTTCTAATAAGTCCTAGTTGACAATTTAAGCATAAAGTCTTAATGATTAGTTCTGAACAATATTTCTCAAGACTCATGTCATGTAATAAGTAACTTTTTTGCTGAATATCAAAAGTTTACAAAAACAAACATTTTCAGCTAACTTAATTGTATCATTAAGCTTTAATCAAACACAAAGAAAAACTAAGACACTAACTGTAGTTAAGAGGTGCATATATTTGAGCCAAAATAAAGCTTTTAATTTATGTATGTCTTTAACAAGTTTGATGATTTTAATCAAGTTAATTTGCAACATTTTACATTTTTTATTATTAACTTATATTTCATAAAGTATAGCAAAAAAAATTTTAATAAACGACATCATAAACTATAAACATGTTGAAAACATCATTTCATTCATTTAATTTCTGAAATGTTTCTATTGTCCATATTGTATATTATTAAGTCAAACATTTTTATTTAAAAGTTCTTTACAAAGAAATGAAATTTCAATAAAATTTAATTCTAGTCTTTTATTTTGATTTATTTATTGCATTAACTATTTTCAGGTTGTGTCAATAATACAAAAAGTAAAAAAAGAAGAAACTATTAAATATTACTTACCTGTTGAGAAGAATTGAAAAGAACTGTTGGAGGACTTGGAACTGCAGGTATACCTGCAACTTGAACAGAACTTGCTAATCCAGCCAATGTTCTAATTCCAATATTGGTATCAAGACCAATAGGTGGAGGACTAACTGGTCCAGTACAGCCAGGAATTTGATTATTTTGGTGTGACTGAACCTGAGGTTTAACTTTACATATATTGGGTTCCATACTCATTACACCTTTTGGAACCAAACTAACAGGTAATGTATTATTTCCAGTTTGTTGTATAGATGGACTTGTTCTAAAAATAAAATATATTTATTTTTGTATTGCATACACACATTTTTCTCAAATATTAAAGGCTTTTCTAAAGATACATTATATCTTTGTATACAAATGATAAGCTTTTTTATGCCAATTTCTTTAAATTATAATCTGATTTACATAAATAATATTAATGTATCAATATATCTAATGCAAAAGTTTAATTTTAAACAAACTGAATATTTAGCCAAAATTAATATTTTTGTAATATATTCCTTCCATTACAGAAAACTGGCATTCAAAATATATCAATTTTTTATTGATAAAATTTAATTTTAAAAATATATACAAAGGTATAAGTATACATATATCTATCAAAATAAATAAACTAATGAATGCTAAATCATCTAACTATTATAAAAACAAACGTTCATATATTCATATACACAATAATGAAAACTTACCTGAAAGAAACCTCAGATGAATCAATGTTAGGACAATCTTTCCTATTCTGACTATTATCAACAGTGCCATTCATTAATGGATTTGTACTATGATCATTATTACCAGAGAAGGAAGCAAATGAATTATCAGAATGAGACACTTCCTCATTTGCACCATTACCACTTTGTGGAGGATGTTCCAAAACGGTTGGCATTGGAGGTACATTCTCCCAAACCTGGAAATTTGAGAAATATTTATATATAAAATTTTAAGGATCAAATATTTCATATTTATATATTTGTTTATAGAATTTTTTTTTTAAATTATAACAATGTTTATTTTAATCTGTAATCATTAAGTTAAAACATCAGATCATCAACTAAAAATCCAAAAAATTTCAAAATTTTGTATTTCCATTAATAATAAAAATAGACAAAAATACATAAGCAATTCTCAATCTTGTAAATGCAATCCATTCTTAGGTTCATTTGCAAAATGATTTTGTTTGTTGGGTCAAATATAACTGCTTTAGCAATGAGCAAAAATTAAATCATCATACTCTTTTACTGTTTATAAACTTTTACTCTTCAACAGCTTCATTATCTAATTCATGGGCCCCATTTTCCACATAAATGTCTCCAAATATAGACGACATAACTAAAAAGTAAATGATACTAAAATAGTAGGTATCTCTGTTTTTTAAAAATATGTTTGGGAGAAAACTGAAAATTAATTTTTCTCCCCAAAATTGTAACATGCCAGACAGTTATGTACAATTGAAGGATCAAAGGAGCATGTTCATTGTGATATTTATTACAACAAATAATCACAATAGTTGTAAATTAAAAAATGCCAGTCCTTTAACTTAGTTTGTTAAGTATAAAGAGGGGGAACAATACTAAACAGAGGAAATTTTTCTAATCAACACGAAAAAAGAACTAGATCAAAAAGGTTCATGGAAACTAAACATGCTTGGATGTGATTAAAATAATTTTAACCATTAAAAGTACATCACTAACTTGCAAATTCATATAAAACAAACTTGTGAAAAATAATATAAATAAAAATAAATATTTTAAAGGGATAATGTACTAAAACATTTTTATATTATACTTGAAATTCAAGTTAATTTAATAAAATTTGAACTTATAGTAAGCTACTACTTTAATATTAATAATTTAAGAAATTCCAAAGGTAATAAAATGAGTAAATGCAAATTAAAATCTGAAAAGAAAAAAAAAAACAAACAAACAGGTTTCACCTGACAAATTGTACACCTTACAAAAGAAATTTTCTCCTTTTTCAAAATTTTTAACATATGACTTAAAACAGCTAAGATATAACACTTAGTTTATCATGAAATATCAAAGTATGTCAAAATTAATTTATAAAATTCACATAAAATCTTATAAATGTTGGTCTTAAAACCTCAAAACAACAACAGTTTATCAAACTTAAAAAAGATCAGACTTAACAAAATTGAATAAATAACTTTACTCAAAAGAGTTCGAATATGAATATGCTCTTGTGATTGTAGCAGCTTTGGAAAATTTTCTAAATTAATATATATACATCTATTAATATTCAATAACCTTTTATGTAAGTGATATGATTTATTTATATAATAATAATAAATTCTGCATTGTAATATAAAAAAAATATCTTACCTTTTTTACTGAAGCTATTTTCAAATTCAGTTCATCAGTAGAAGGTGAAATTGGTGATTGTACTCCAACACCTGGTGTACCATTACTCACTTGCATGGTATGAGAAATTGAACTTGTAGTGTTTATTTTCTGTTCAGTTAACTGAGCTAATTCAGAGTCAAATGTAAAATCTAATTTCATATCAGATCCTTCTTCACCCTTGTAATAAAAAAAAGACATATTATGTTGATTTTATATTTTGTTTCATTTAATTCATAAATTCTTTGTAATAAATTTAAGTGATATATTGATATCAATATTTTTATGTGCATACTGTTCATTTTCATTATGATATAGAACTTCACCATTAAAAGAATTACACAGTACACATCCGCACTGAATCAATTGAATTTTTTTTTTTACTTTGTATTCTTTAAAAAAATTTTATGCACAAGGCTGAATTTTTCATAAAGTTTTATAAACACATCAAACTTCAATACATTTAAGTTAAATTCTCCTTATTCTCCTCTTCATTCATATTTCTGAAATGTAGATTGGACAATGCTCATGCTATATATTTTATTGTATAAGTTAAAATTCAATTCTATCCAAAATAAAAGAATTAAAGCTACAGAAAATTTTTCTTCTATCAAGTATAATGCTGTCAACCAATAACTGGAGATTTTAATTCTTAAGTGAATCAAATCCAAATTAAATTTTATTACCTACGTTGTATTTAAGTTATTTGTAAGTTTTCTGTATTTCATATTTGAAAAGATGATGCATTTTATACTGCATTAAGTATACTTAATATCCCTCAGTGTAGTTTGATTTCTTCTTCATACGATAAATTGAAATATCAATTCCTAAATAACTTAGAATCTGTAAAATAGTGTGTTTAGATGTGCTTCACTTTAGAATTGAACCCTCCAATTATTAAAACAATTTCTTATACTTGTGCATTTAGTAAAATTTTCTGTAAGATTTTAATCCTTTTGAGACCAAGATATTGAAGATAATGAAAAACTAAAAAAAAAAAAAAAAAAAAAAAAAAATCGGAAAATTCTGATTACGAACCAATTATTTTAAGCTAAAATGAACCTCAATTGGTTCCTGAAAATTGAATGATTGAAGTGTTGTGCATCTCAAACTTTGATGAAAGTATATTTCCTTAACTAGAAACTACCTTAACTATACTATGTCAAGACGAACCATTAAAAAAACCTACAACAGCATATCTGTCAAAATAGAAAATTAACATTTGTTGCAACAACCAACCTTAAATAATATTAAATTTTATATTTAAATATTCAATTATATTATTTAAATATTAAATTACAACACACCTTTTTTGAAAAAATTCCTACAAATCTTTAATTTTAAACTTAATTTATGTAATAGTATTTTCACTCAGTACTAATAATAATAATAATAATAATATAATATAGTATGTATACTAATCATTAAACATTTCAAATGTTACTTGTTAATAAATGATTACTACTTTCCGAAAATGGTTATAATAGTAATTTTTATTTATATAAAGTTAACTGTTATAAACTTTGTCGTTGTTGTTATTAAATAAAAGAATAATTGCATTATTAGTGAGGCAAATATAAAAAGGTAATTATATCATATACCAATACGCTTATATTATACTATTACTAAAAAAATTATAACATTTTGAAAACAAAGCTAATTACAATTTCTTTCTAATTACATAAAATATTTAAATAATTTACTAATTACATAAAATATATTAGTTTAAACAAAGTTTGTCCCAAAAGTTTAGGTAGTAATAATACATTACAGTGAGTGATTGGTTAACAAACACTTCCACAAAAGATTTTTATGTTTGAACAAGAAACACCTGACAACAAAAACAAGAAAAAGCAACGAAAAAAAATGAATACTGATTGGTCTTCCCTTGTCTTTAGGCAACAATTCGAAACTTTTTGAAGTGCGAAGACGTCGACATTGATGCTCAACCTAGTATATACTGATCGGATAGTATTCCTCCAAACTTTGAAACTCTTCCTTGTAATTCCAGCCTTTTATTTTTCTGAAGGAAACAATTCTTTTATAGTATTCGCAAAACTGTTGGGCAGGCATTCGTTAAGTTTTTCATCAGTTTTTATTTTCGAGATATGAGAGTATAATAGCAAAGGTAGAGAGTGGGCAGAAGATGTCTGATGTTGCTGGGCAGTATGGCTAGAACAGGTCTACAGTAGGCAACAGTTTAATCTTATCTAAGAAAGATACTGTATAATCAAGAAGACTCAAGCAGCTAAAGGAGTAACAAAAATCACATCTGAGAAATAACATTGAAGAACTCATAATGGAACCTGAAACTGATCTGACAACAAAGAACGCCAAGAAACTCTGCGAGAAATGTTTTCTTCTGAAAAAGAGGAATAATGCCAACATCTGCTATTAAAGATGTTTTGAAGAAGTGGCAGAATGTCTGAACAATGGTCTTAAAATGGTATCCAAACCAAGATGAGGTTAATAGGCTTACAGATCTTTACAATTACAATGCTATTAATTACTTCTAAAAAATCCTGAAGAAGAGAGTAAAGCAATCGACATTAGACAGATTCTTTAACCTCCACAAATGGAAAAAACATGACTAATAAAAATGCAAGACTGTGTATAAATGTAGTTTTATTATTACATATAAACAAACATAGTAAGAATGTATATATTTTTTATTTTTGGATGTCTACAGAACAAATTAATCAAATTCCCATAAAAACCTATGGTAAATTGATAATTGGTTCACAAACAGTCTTTGAATAGATTATGTTCATTAACCAATCACACACTGTATTTGTTTTTGAGCAAATACTGCACAAATTCATAACAAATGATATATCAGTTATGACCGTTAACAATAAAATCTACTATATAAAGCTGAAAAAATGGGCAGTCTCTCTCTTTCTGTCATGGTATGCCAAAAAACGGCCAATAGGGGCATCCTAGCTATTATTTAAATTAACAATATAAATTATTTTATATTTTCATAGAATAATATTTTTATTTGTAATTTAGTATGCCCCGATGCCTGCATTGGGCTTTTTGACTTGTATTGTTATAATAATGGTTATTTTTGAAATTAACAAAGAAATAATGGAAAGATGCCAAAAGAATATCAATTTTCTTCACATGTAACAGAAATTTGGAGATTGAATGTGAGTAGACATTCAGTTACTGAAATTTCAAGCAAAATAGGTTGTTCAGCTTTGGGAATATATAAAGTTTTGACAAAAAAAATTTAAACCAACAACACATTCAGGTCAACCTAAAGTGACATTACCTACAGATGAAAGATGTATTATTAGACTGGTATCTAGACAAAATTTATCAGTTAGACAAATTTTAAGATAGAATAGTTTAAATATTTCTAAAAATACTGTGCATGGAATAATAAATAAAAATCCTAACATTAAACAACAGGGATGCATAATAAAACCACCTCTCAAACATGAACATCTTAAAGCAAGATTGGAATGGGCCAAAACTACATGCATTGGAAACATGAATGGTTAAGTACACTCTTCACACTTTAGAATAACATCTCCTTCCTACAGCAGAATAGGAGGACATTTCAACAGAACAATGCTCCTATTCATTGTTCAAATACAACAAAAACTGGCTTCAAAATCAAAATGTGAATGTTATGAAATGGCCTGCAAGAAGTCCAGACCTTAACCCAATAAAACACTTATGGTAGATCATGGTAAGACAAGTGTATGCAAGTGGATGTCAGATTTCTAATGTTACACAACTTTAAGTTAAATGGGCAATTGAAAATTGCCCATTTAACTTAAAATTGTTACAAATGCTCATAAATTCAACGTGAAATCATATGTCTGATGTTATTAAAAATAATGGAAGCACAATTAGCTGTTAAATTATTTACAAATTATTTTTTTTTCCATATAATTTTTGAAATTAACCTAAATTTTTGGGACAACAATGTTTAGCAAAATTTCTATGAATTAGATATCTTAATAACTATTAAATTGTTGAACATATCTTTTTATTATTATTTAATGTGATCTCATTTTAATGATTAAATAAAGTGAAAGTTCATTAAAAATCACTTTACATAAACTTTTGGGACAGATCTTATTTTATATTCACTTAAAAGATATATCTATATTTTTATTCCTCTCTAAATGCAAAAATTCAACATTTTATAGTTCTCAACTGAAGTGTATCATTTTATTGTTTTTCTGTATCTTCACTGTTATAAATGATTAATAAAATTAAAATATATGCATACTTATATTTTTTTAACTGTAAATGTCTTAATGTTTATGATTTTTTGAAAATTATTCTAAGTAAACAAGAAAAACTTACATTACTGCATATTTTTGAAAACTTGTATCTCTTAAAATTAAAAAAATATACGTAATATATATTTTCCATTATTTTAAGAGAACAACAATAATAATTTAGCATATTTGTCCCTCCAATTTATACAAATATAAAATGGATCTAATTATATGCACAAAGTAAACTAAAATCTTTTTAAAACTGAAATTTAAACCCAAGAAGTCAGTAAACAACTATTTTCAAATGTAAAAGTAAATTAATAATATGCCAATTCAACCTGCAAGAAATTAATTTATTACATTTTAACACTAATTTTCATAAACTACTTCAATTTTACTAAAAAACAATTTTTCTGATGTGGCTCAGAAAAAAATGGAACAGGCATTTAACTAAAAATATTTATAAAATTAAAGTAAAATTGTCCTTGTTTTAAAATAAATTGCTGACATATTATATTCAGCAATTTTTATTTATTTTAGCATACTATATACTTTACTCATGCTAAAATAGATATATATAATCACCTTTCCAAATGGTTCTTTTGTTGAAAATGTAACTGGAAGTTGGATAGCTTTATTTTCTTCTAATTCCGCAGTTTCAGTTGGAGCTTTGCAAAGTTCATTGCCAACAGCAGTTAACGTTGTATTTGTAGTAGTATTCACTTCCTAATAAAAGAAAAAACCCCTAATTAATTTCTGAATTTGTTATAGAAAAAACAATAATAAGCAACAAAAAATTCAGATTATCATCAATCTTAATCATGTCATCATTGGATTGGCTCAAAATTCATCATTGTAAAAATAAAAATCTAAAAATGGTTTAAAATTTGCAAAGAAGAAGAAAAGTAACAACAGATTATTTTTGATAAACATAAGGTAAGGTAGAAAAAAAAAAAAAAAAAAAAAAAAAGATTTTTAAATAATTCTGATTACATCTATAGCAGCAGCAGCAGCTAACAAAACCAACTTTTATTACCTTTAAATTTTTATTTTCAGTTCCTAATTTTTCCAGAGAAGTATTGTCAGCTTTAATATTCTTGTTTCCAAAAACTGCCGCTATGGGTTTGTTATTTTCAATTTTATTCACCTAAAAACAAGTAATTAGAAAGTGTATAAATTAAAATTTTCAACAATTATTTTTGCATGTTATCATTACAGTATTACTGAAAAAAACATCTTATAACAAAAAATAGCTATATTCTTGATTTTACATTTCAATAAAAACATCTTAGGTACAATACATAAACTTTTTATATTTCATTAATAAGTATGAACAATCATACACATGTTATGACAATTATTTTAAAAAAGTAATAATTCCAGACATAAGAAATTGCATTACTCTGGAATAAAATCCATTTTGCAGCTGATATAAGTTTTATTTTTGATTATTTGGTTGTTTAGTTTGAAATACACATACTGTCACACAATATTTTAAACAAACACAATTTCTTTATCATTTAAAGCTGCATTCAAACAATATAAATAATATATTAAAAATGGCTATTCAAACTAAAAACTGATAATGCAATACATAAAATTGATAAATACATAGTTTGAATGCAATATTTAAGTTCTCTACTTTGTAAATCATTTTGTCTTGTTTATGTTAAAATTTCTGTAATAACTGTAGTAATGAATTTGTTTTTAGGATTACTCATACTTAATATCCAAAAATTATTAATCACCCAAGTTATATTGTTAAATTATTAGCATATATTGATAATTATTAATTGGAATATGATAAAAAATTTTAAGTTCATTTATTTATTGGAATTAATCTTTGATTAAATAAATATATATACTGCACATTTTAAATAATACTAAAAAACTAATTATGGAACTGTAAAAATAATGTATGTAATGTAAATAATTTTTCATCCACATTTTTCATCATCATCATATATTTGATGAATAAATTATTTTAAATCACTATTATCATCTAATTAATTTAATATGTTAAAGTTTATTAATCAAAAATATGACAAACTAACAATTTATACATAAAAATAATAGCTGTAAACATCCAGTTAACTAAGTTTTGCAAATTTTAATGCCTATTTCTATTAAACAAATAATTGAACTTGTTTTTATCATCACAATTCTTTAAATCAATTTTATCACTTAGGAACAAGACTTTTCAAAACAAACAGGCTAACATTCACAAACTTACCAATTCATTACAACATTCAGTTGATGACACACTAACAGTTGTAAGAGGATTTTTAGGACCAAGTATTTTGCAATCATTACTTGGTGATGATCTTTGTGAAGAAGCTGCAGAAGTTGGTTGATCACTCACATCAATGCCACTGTCGTGCTGATCACTTCGATCAAAACTACTCGATTTGGAGGATACAGTTAAGGCTTGTATTTCAGTAATAACAGTTGTACCACTATTTGTAATTGTGCTACAAGTAACAGTTCCAGTTGTCATTCCATCAGAAATAATGTTCTGCCCTATGCTTGGAGAATGTGCTCTTAAAGTATGGGTAATAGGTTTTTGCCAAGCATTCACGGGTGGTGGAGGAGCTGGTGCAGCATCTACAATATTTTAAATTTAATATAAAATATTAAATGAAATTAAATGTAACACCATATAAAAAATGAAACAATTTTTATTATATATTATTGTAAATCAAATCAAATAACAAGAAGGAATTACTGATTTTTAGAGAATTTTAGAAATTAAAATGATATCTTGTTTCTTTAATAATAATACTTTACCTTTAAGTGAAAAATGGACGGGATGTTTAGCATTAGACGTAATTTCTGTATCCCAGATGTTACTAGTATCTGTAGGAGGGATACCAGACTTGGAATGAAACTGATTGTTCTCCCTTTGTTTAGCCAATCTAGGTGGAAGTCTGTTTTGTCGAAGCCTCGAACCACTTTTATTTCTACTTCGTGGCTGGAGAAAAATTGCAACAGAAATAAATATTTAGTATATATATTTTAATATTTTTTCTCAAAATGCATTATTTCTGTTTAATTCAGAGATAAGGAAAATCATTTTATTTCATTGGATTGACAGATAATTTATGATCATCATACTATATTTTAAAAATTCAAGAATTTTATCGAATCTTTGAAATTCGAAACAAAAATAATTTTATGCATATATAAAAAATTGTTTAATATTTAATGAAAAATCAATACCTCTTTTTTAATTTTCTTGACATCATTTTCAACCATTGCCTTATGTCTTTTTTTAGATGTAACTTCTTGAAATCCATCATCTGCATCACATAAAAATGAAGAGTCATCTACAGTCACTTCTGGTTGATCATCTATGATTACTACACCTTACAGTACAAAAAAATTACATATATATTTAGCTGTTAAACTTTCATTTATAAATAAAAAATTTAAAACTTTAAAGAATTTCTATATAATTCAGTCATATGTATTTCAAAATAGGTTTTTGCAGTTGATTTTAGTATAAAAATTTATTATTATTATATCATTAAAGTATTACTATATTTTTGCAAAATTTGCACTTATTCTTTGTTACTAAATGGTAATTAAACCATTCAGTTTGAACATTTTGAAATAAAATCACATCATACTTAATCATGCTATTCTAAATAAGCAAGCAAGCAAATATTGAAATTATGAGTTGCTTTAACAAATCAGTTCAACTAATATTAAATATTACAGTTAATTAAAGCTAAAATATGGATTTAAATTAATTTCTTAAAATAAAATACCACATAATTTTTATTTTCTTTTATATTTGTATTTATGACTCTGTTAAATAGGGATAGCTACCATTTGCTCTGTAGCATAGCTAATCCGGAAATATTTAAAAAAATTACATAAGCCAGTATAAACTTGAAAATAAAAGGACAAAAGAATGTCTCTTCTATTTTGTATTAGCCTCTTCCCAAAATCATTTGCACTTCAGCACAAAAGAAAACATACAGTATAATGTTTCTAATATCTACAGTTCAAAATTAAGCTTTAAAAGTGTACCCAAGTGTCTTAAAAACGAGAAATGTACAGTACATGGTGAATTATTAATTTAAGAAGAAAATATTATAACCATATAAAAGAAATTTACAAAAATAATCAAGTACATTTTCAACATTTTAGGCAAGTTTTAAATATATAAGAATGTTACGATAATATCTATTTGAATTTGATTAACTTAAAATATATAAATAATAAATTACAATTCACTGAAGATAATTCTGCTTTTAGTTCTAATCATTTGAATTTTATCAATTTCCATATTGAAGGATGTTCAAGATTGTGATGTTATCAACAGAAAGAAAAATACAATATTTTTCAACTTTTTTCTCTAGCCAAAAAAAAAATAGCCAAAAAAAAAAAAACAGAAGTATGTCTGTCACTAGTAATATGTAAAGTGTTACACACTAAACCAATTTAGTGTCATTTTCTCTTATTTTCCATTCTCACGTAGTAGTAACTGACCTTAAAACTATTATAACTAGTATAAACTTAAAACATTATCGTAAATATTTTTTAGTAATATTAACTAAAAAGGTTATAACATATTACCAAGCTGATGATGTTTGTCATCAACATATTGGTCACTTTACTCTGAAACATGTCATATATGTAATATGATCACATTTTATGAGCATATTGTAATTCCCTATTATCTATGGCAGCAATGAACATGTTAACATAAATTTCACTATATGAGAAACAGTTTAATAGAATTAAAAAATTTTAGCTTACTTACTTGCATAATTATTGAGATCATATCCTTCTAAGGCATTAGATTTTTCTTTTTCTGGTTTATTAGGCTTTGGAGATGGAGTAACATCAGATGGTTTCAAATTTCTGTAGAAATATTAAAAAAAGAATTTAATAAAAGCTTCTAAAATAATAATAATAATAATGAAGATTAATTGCATTAATACTGTTGTTGTATCTCATCCGAAAATATTAAATAACTATCAGAAATTTAATACATTTTTATGTAATCTTGCATATTCCAATAATAAAGCTGGAACCAATAACTTATAAATTCACATTTTTCCAGGAAAGGATTTATTCAGTAAACAAACATTTTTGGTTTATTTTATAAACCTGCCTCAGGTTTATAAAATAAAATAAAATTTTCAAAATTCTGATATTCTAAATGTCATTTACTAAACAAACTCTTTACTGAGATATCACTGTACTACTTTATGAAAACATCAGCTAAATAGATTTTGTTCATTAAGTTTTTCTTAATTGTATAGTTGAAATTTATGCAACTATTTACCATATTTTAATGATTTTATACTTTTTAACCTTAAATGGGTATTTTTAACAAAAGGTAAATACTGTATTACAAAATTGTTTTATTCCACAATACATTTTTTAAAATTCTGTCCCAACAACATATTTGGTAGTTTGGAGATTGCAAGGTGGATCCCCGGAATCCACTCTCTACTGATTGAGAAACACTATTCAAATTATCTCCAGTATCTAGGTACAAAAATTTCTACAGTGTGTAACACAAGCATACTTGATTTATTTCGAGAATTACACAAGTATAAATAATAAATGCAAACTTAATTTATAAGGATCGGGTATCAACATAACATTAAAAATTAAAATAAAAGAACGACACATAATTATATTAAATAAAAAAACAATGCTGTATGAATTTATTTAATGTAACTATACTCTACATTGTAATTCTTGCATCATTCAAACTAAGTATGTTTTACAACTAAACCAAGCCTGTCAGTCAAGTTTAATAATACAAATAACATTCAATAACAATATTTAAACCATAATGTTTTAATTCAAATACAGTAAGTCATATTTATACAGCTCAATTCCTTTCTTAGTTTAAGATAATTTTTTTTTCACATTTGATTTTACCATAAAAGTATTTTTACATGCACATATTCACCATAGATTGACATTTCTTAATCTGGACAAGGCATTTTAAAAATTATTACCAGACTTGTTTGCTGAATGGCCACAGATAGCATGCACTCGCTTGAATTGTGTAAAGTACTTTTCAATAGCTGATCCTTCTATTCTGTGCAAACTTTCACTAAAGTTTACTTAAATTTAACTCTAAAGCTAAGGCTTCTAAAAGAATGAAAGTGTCAATGATATCAGACACTAAATAAAGTCCACTTTTAATATTTAATACATAGGATAAATCTAACAATGTAGCAGTCAATAGTGTTTTAGACACATAGGAAAGCCCATAATTAATGGGGTTCTAGGACAATAACCCCCATGTAAAAATTCCCTCCAAACAATTAACCCTCAGATATTAAATCCCTGTATAAAAACTCCAGAGAATAAACCCAATTTTAAATATCAGTAGATTAAATTAAATATATGCTAATCATCCAAACTTACAATCTTGCAATCTTGATTCAATAAAAACTTTTTTCTCCACAGAAAAACATCAATAGATAAATATTATTAAATTTTTTTTTTTAATTTTGAGAGTTTGGTGATAGCCAGTTAATGTAATACTTAATGCACTGTCAATGAACATTTTAGGACTTGCAAATCTTTAGGCAAAACATCTAAACAGTTTAGAACTGTCCTACTTATTCCTTTATCTGATTCACAACAGATTCAAAACAACAAAGAATAAAAAATCTAAAATGAAACCTGTTAAAAAATACCTTATAGTTGTTTTATAAACTACAAAAACCAATACAAATCACTTTGGCAAATATATGTATTTATCAAGAGTATGTAAATCAGTCACGGAGTTTACAATTCAAGTAAGTTGAAGCTTTCTTCATGCCCCGTAGATGTAGCATCCAAGTAAACATCAAAGCACAATATATAATTAAATGTTGTCAGACAGTGAAAACGAACTTATGCCATCAAGATGTGGAATATGTATCCAACGATCTAAAGATAAATTACCAAAAAACAAATAAGGATTGCACAGACTTTTTCAGTCCAATGTTGGAAATTTCCACCCCACATTTGTAAATTCATTAAATTTCTTCAAAGAAAACAAGCATTACACAAGTTTAACCAATGAAATTCTGGTTGGTCATCTGTCACTAGTTCTAAGAAAGAAATATACTGATTTAAACACAGATTTTTACCATTGTTTGCAGCTACTATGATCGCAGCATTATGGACTTTCTACATAGGACAGCAAACACCCTCTCTCTTTAATTAATAATATGTATATAATAATATTAAAATGCAACTTTTATCAAGAATTACAATATTTCAACTATAAATGACTAATTGATAGTTAATGTACATGTTTCAGAGAAAACAAATTACTGTATTTACTTATGCATAAGACAAGGTTTTTATTCATTTTTCACTGGGTCAAGAATACAGATCATCCTGTATGCATGAGCGAAGGATTCTTTGCATTTTTGCAATAATTTTTGTGAACCATGTATAGTTCATGCTGCCATTATACAGTGGAACCTCGCTTAACGAGCACCTCGTACAACGAGTGTTTTGCATAATGTGTAAAATAAATTGTGAAAAAATGAGTCACTTAACGAGTGACATTTTGCATAACGAATGGCCAGTAGAGGGGAAGTCCTGGATGTGCACCTGCTCCATCAGTCCGTGTTTAGCACTCTTTCAGCTAGCATCTTAGTGTCGCTTGTGATCACACATTTTTCCAAACTTGTGTTCAGGCATATTACATATAAACATCAACAACCGTGGCCCATTATATAATAAACACGCCGAACGATATGCCAAATTCTTGGGCTATGTAAAGGCTATAATTACATATTAGAAATGAATTAAATTTGACTAGAGGGGTAGGCAGTTATGCTTCCATCTCATATTAGCCACAAGAAACTGTAATTGATATAGGCTTCATTGCTGTATTTGGAGATGCATTTCGATTTTGATGATCCCTCTTCAGTCCTTATTCATTTTAATAAGATTTGTAAAATAACAGTAGTAAGTTATAACACGCACACACACGGGTTTACAGAAATTATTTACAAAACCTTTTTACTTAAATTATTCGATTGTTAAATACAGATTGATATTAAAATTGGCAATTAACTGGATAATCTGTATTTAACAATCAAATAATTTAAGTAAAAATTTTTTCTAAATAATTTCTGTAAACCAGTGTGAGTGTGTTATAACTTACTATTATCATTTTACAGATCTTATTAAAATAAATAAGGAATGAAGAGGGATCATCAAAACCCGAAATACATCTCCAAATAGAGCAGTGAAGCCTATATCAATTACAGTTTCTTGTGTGATTTATTTCACTAAAATAGCCAAAATTTAAGCTTAGCAAATTCACAGAAACAGGTAACGGAAACTATCAATTATAAATATTATTTAATAATTGTGTCAGCATTTTGTTGTGTTAAATAAATTTCAGAGAAACTAAAAGTTTCAGGAGTAGCTTTTATTTGTATAGAGGTGATATTGTCTTGAGGAATTCAACATGGGGGTTTTTATCCAGGGGTTATTGTCCTGTTACAAATTAATGGCCCAGGATGTACTGTTGAGTTATGTGACTTCTGTTTATCTAACAAAAGCAATACTCCAAAAAAAAAAAATGAAGTGAGAGAAAATTAGTGGTGAACACCATTTGATAAAAGTAGCAGTAAGCTGTCATACTAAATAAATTTTTTAAACATTTATTTACTACATTCTACATTTTTATTATAATATATAATTAAAATTTAAATAAGAAAAACAGAAGTACAGTAGAGTATTGATTATCCAAATACCAATAAACTGAAACATCAGTTAACCGTAAGCATTCCAGTCGGCAAATTCAAATTTCCGCTAGTGCTGTGACACTGCAATATTTGGCTTGGGCTACTCCAATATTATTTTTGTTGGTGTGCATATTTTAGCTGGCAATACTGGCACAACCATGAGAAAGTACTTAAGGTTGCACCAGTATTTCAATGACGCTTTTTTCCCCATCGTGAGTGGTGAGCTTTGCTTGTTTTGTGTGGTGTGTTTCTGAAAACTGCATGTTGGAACGTTTGTCTTGCTGAATTGGAATGTTTTTGATACTAGATTAACTTCCTAAATATAATTCTCTTTTGTTTTTATATTTTTCGATATATTTATTTTGTTTTTGCAAATTAAAGAAATAATTTTTAACCATATAATAACCATGGATTATTATTTTTAAAAACTTTTCGCTAGGCTTAAAATTGACAAAATTTCAATGTGAAGCGACACACAACGGAGAAAAATTTCAACATGGGATAGGTTAATATATATTTTTTTGTACGTGATCAGTTATCCAAACAACCCCAATTCCGAATTGTTTCAGATAATCGATGCTCTACTGTATTTTCAAATTTTTTCTTCTAACTATAATTATAAGATACAACAAGTAAAACAGTGAAGCCATTTTTGGGATAAGAACATGATCAACAAATCTGAAAATCTTGCACTCGTGCCTGTTTGTAGAAACAGTCTCAGCATTTTGTATTTTCTTTTGACTGCGTTCTCAGTCTCCTGACTACATACAAGTCTGGTTTATTTTATATGTGCATGATTTAGGCACCAAATACTCTGTGCCAAATTGCAACTCCTGACATGTACTCCTTCATACCTCTAAGGTGTGCTGTTGTTGACAGCAGTGTGATTTTAGAGACAAAACATAGTCTCATCGATAATGTAACGAAGCACAAAATTAATTAGCATGTACAAAAAGTGAAGCAATTTACACGAAAGAGAAAGGTATTAATATCTTCAGGAATACAAAATTCAAATTCAAGAAAACAACTACAAAAATTTAAATATATTCATGCATGTACTGAAGCCATTTTTTGGATAAGAACACAAGCAACGAATCCGCAAATCTTGCACTCAGGCCTGTTTGTAGAACAGGCATGAGGGGGGAAAAAACAAAATACAGCCAGACTTTCATATTGCAAAGTTTTCTTTTCAATGAATTCTTCAGTGAAATACTAAATATATATAATTTTTAAATTTAAAAACTTTGTCTAGTAAAATTTATATTTTTATATTGAAAAAACTTTAAAAATGGGATAAAATAGTAGTAAAGTTACTTCAGCAGTTCTCTCATTTAGTACCCCATCCTAATGAAGGGGAGAAGACTTGAACAGAAAAGTAGACAACTTGCAAATAGACAAAATACGAAAAAAGGAGTAATTGGCTTTATTGAGAGTATTTTTTCTGATTCAAGAATAAGTAGGATATGCTATGTAATGTGTCACCAACAGGAGTGAACACATTGCTCATAAGCTAGAAGATGTGGAGGTTCACCATTTTTGTGCCCTATGTCTTCAAGAAAAATAGATTACAGAAATTTTTATAGTACAACAAACCTAAATGTTGTTTCATTGCTAGTTTGAATAATTATTGCCTCAAAACATACCAAGTTTTACCCACCTATGGGGCAAGATAGGGTATTTGACATTTCAATAATATCGTAAAAAGGAAGAAAAGATTAAAGGTTTGAGTTTTTTGTTAACTGTAGTCGAAATACATATCCTTCAGCATCCAACAACAAACAAACGTTATTACGAGGTTATTTTAATTATATAAAAAAAAGTTCTTTAATTATCCATCCTCCCCTATTTTCCATTTTGTTTTCCTTTACTTACCACCTCCGTGTACTTCTAGTTTGATAATTGACCAAAGACAATATTTTAATTATGAAATTTTGATGTACTAAAAAATTTCCCATTCAGTTATTTTTACATTACTTTACAAATGCATTTTCAAACACATTCTTAAAAGAATGTGTAAAAAAATTGAACAGAAATAAAATGTGAAAGTTTGAAAATTTTACAAAGATCAATTTTAAAACAAATTAATAGATCAATATTCATTTGATTTTTACTATTTTATCATTTAAATACAGAACCTAAATCTATATACATAAATGAGGATTTTTCTTTTGTTTGTTTGCTATGCACTCCTAGGACTTTCAACCGATTGCTATGAAACACAATATTTATGTTCACACCCTTCTAATTTAGATAATGTCATAAATATCACCCCAAAATATTGATTCGATTTCTACACATCAATTAATTTACATCTACATTCAATTTGCTGGGTTTACAATTAGTGCCATCTACTAGAAAAAAATTTAAGAAAATAATAAACTAAAAATAATTCTTAAAATGGATATAATTTTAAAATATATACACAGTCGAACCCGTTTTTATGCGGTCTTTTTTTGTGCGGTATAGTTGGCGACTAGTCTCGTGCGATTTGTCATGTCTCACGTTGACTTATTATAGCTAAATAAACTTATTATAGCATAAATGAACTTATTATAGTAATATTATTGCATGAATATGCGAAAAATGAAATAATTTATTTTTTAAGTCAACAAAACACCACCTGGACAAAAATATGTAAAACAGACGATAGACAAGACGATGCAGTCAAGTGCTGACATCTGTTGTCAATAAATTCTATTTCGTACGGTTTTGAGTTATTTTCTATGTGAGACTTTTTTATGTGGTCCCTATTGACCGCATAAAAAAAATATATTTTTAATTGTGTTGCGAAAACTATATTTTATAGCCACTCGTGAAGTTTTGTGAGATTTTTTTTTATGCGGACCCTATCCACCGCATAAAAACAGGTTTGACTGTATATTATATTCACTTAATTACTGCAATAATAATAGAGCATGAATTAGATGTAGTATATTATTAGCATGACAGTTAGTGCACAGTACTTGCCTGTATGGAACCAAATGTTACCCTGTAAAAAGCCTTTTTAAGTATTTAATTTTCCACATAGTACAACTTGGGTTTCTTCACTTCTGAATGATACTTTCCTAATTGTAATAAGTGCCCTCCCAGTAGCCAAATGGATAAAACCACATAACACCAGTAGTTGGTTGTAGGTTTGGGATTGCTAACAGGCTATCAACGTGGAGTTTTCCAGGTTTTCTTCACATTACTAACACCTAAATAGAGACAGCTTCCCACAAAGCTTAGTTCACACTGAGCAAATAGCAAAAGCAAATGATAAAAGTAAAAAGAGAGTTTTATTCGCTTAGTGAAATTGGCCCATACAACCAAAAGTGAAAGCGATTGCAAATTTTAAGGAGCCAATCATTTGCAAGCGAGAGAAAACGTCATCTTGAAAAACAAAATGGCCACTTCCAATATTCCGTCATTAACCACGTTTGTTTATTTATCGAGAAAAAGAGATACATCAAAAAGAAAACAATGTTAGGTAAGAGAAATATTAAAAATCCATAATTACAACATTTACTCTATTGCATGAGAAAATTTCTGTAGCCATCTTGAAAACAACAAGAACCACATGACAACTAGCGGGAATACAATTGGTGGCGAAATTTTTTCACTAGTGAAAAAGCTTGAAGGTAAACTTCAAAGCGGTTTGTGAAATGATAAAATTCACCGAAAACAATGTCATGTCTGACGTGTTATTCAGTCTGTTTTTTGCTTTCGCCAGCGAATCACACTCAATGTGAACTAAGCTTAAGAGTCTTCCCAGGATGAATCCCCTTGGTAGATTATTCACATGTCGCATTGTGCATTGCCATAACCAAATAAACCAAACTAATTCTAATAATTTTTCTATAAATGTGATATTTACAAGAATATACTTTCCATGTAGTTTATAAACACTATCATTACATAACAGGAATTATTATAACATTTTTTTACAGGATTTTTTATTTAAACAAATCATATGTTTTTCAAATGTTAAAGTTAGCAACTTTGATTGCATGCAGGGCCATCACAACCTGTCTACCATGCATCACTTTTCAAATATTAATACAGTAGAGCATCGATTATCCGACTCAATTGGGGACTAGGGTTGGTCGGATAACTGAAAAGTCGGATAACCGAAAAGTATGAAAAAATACATTATTAGTATAGTGTATTAGGCCTGGTTTAAATACTAGCCTCCCTTTCATGGTCGAGCCAGTGCTGCCAGCTAAAACATGCAAAAATTTAACAAAAATAATATTAAAGTAGCCAAGACATAACCAAATATTGTAGATCCACATCACTAGCGGACATTTGAATTTGCCGACTAGAACGTGGTCGGTTAATTGGGGGTCAGATAATCGATGCTCTACTGTAGTATACCAGTATTAAGTAGTAGCTGACTATACTCTCTTCTGGGAAAAAGTTAACAACTACTTTTGGTCGAATTACTTCAACTCTCTTCCGAAACAGTCCCTTCTTTCTATTGGACCGGCAGTATAATGGCATTCCAATATGAAAATTGCACAAAACAAAATTACCAGCAAGCACAAAATGTGTTTCAAGGTGTTTTCAAGGAAGCCATGTTTAAATATTTGGTCTATTTTCTGCAAAATTTGACTCGTTGGTAGATTACTGTTTGATATTCAGCTGTGAATAGTAGTTTCTTAAAGTTAACATTATAAAAAAATTATGAAATTGTTATATCTGAAAAAATTTAAGGTATCATATTTTCAATTGGTGTCTATTTAACCAATGAAATTTTGCCATTTCATACCATTCGAGTATCGTGATAAATGCAATAATAGTAGGCTAAAATGGCCAAACTCTCTATATGGTTTTCATTTTCATGTTTGTTATACTATGGTATTTGATTTGTATAACAATTATAAGTATGAAATGATCTAATAATCTTAATGTTTATTCTTATTATTTTGCCCAGTATTACTGTTGATAAAACTAAATTTGCCAGTATGAGCTTACCTGCTAGTCTTAATATAAAGGACAGAGATCCTTTTAAAGTACTAAAATTTTTCATTGTTCTGTGGTTTCACAATACAAACTGAAGTATAAAATTATTTAATTATTGTCATTTTACTTGTCTTTATGTCAAATTAAATCAAATATCTCACAAACACTAAATTTCTCTCTTCATCATACTAATTTACACCTGATGCCGATGATTATGCTTTTTATCCAACAGTATAGTTAAATGTGTGTAATATTATAAAAATTAATTATAGCCTAATTGCAATGATATATTTAATCCTATTGAATAATCTAAAACTTACCTATTAGCAAGATCTGTTAAAGCAGCTTGTATATTCCTAGGATCTCTTCTAATTTCATCCAATCTAAACACTGTTGTAGAATTTTCATTTTTCTGTGCAATAGTGTTTCTTGATTGAGTCTGATTTGTTCTTCCACTATTCCTTAAATTTTTATTGCCTTGATTTCCAGCACTGTTATATCTTGTACTGTTTTCTGCAACAGAAGCCGTATTTCCACCAAACGAACGTTTTTCACTGTTTATAGATCGTCCTCGACCAGATTCTCTGCGAGTCTCTCTTCCAAAAGCATCTCTCTGCCTATTTTCTCCTGTAATACGCCCCCGCCTGGAATCATATCCTGAACGACGATTAGAAGAATCATTAACTGGACGTTGATTTGAAAAACTTTTCTTAACATAAGAATTTCTGTTCTCTTTCACTTCCTTTTTATCTTGAGAATTATCTTCTTTTAAATCTTTTCTTTCTTTCCTTTCTGCTACATCACTACTTTCTGAAGCTGTTTCCCATTCTTCATTAGCCACATCTGATAAATTTTCTTTTGTAACTTGAATTTTAGTTAAAGTTATGTTTGATCCTGGAAAACCACTACCACCTCTACCACCATGACATCTTCCTCTTGATGATTCAGCATTTTCAAACCGTTTGGCTTGCCTCTTTTGAAACCTAGGGGGAAGCGTTTCACGAGTTCGCCTTGGGGGAATTCTTTCAACAGATTTTGATTTATTTGACGATTTATTCCCAATACTGTTATTTATATCTTCTAATTTCGTATCTTTACCTTCTTCTTCTTTAATATGATCTTCTGTAGAAACATCATCTGTTTTAACCACTTTACCACTTCCAAATGCAGCTCTTGAAGGAGGAGGACCATACCTGCTAGGACCATATCTAGGACCACCTCTAGAATTACGAATAGATACTGTACCACCTCTTCCTCGTCGAGAAGGTTCCCCTCTAGGGAAAAATCCTCCCTTTTCTTCTTTAACTCTATCAGAGTCTATTTTAATTTCTTGTTTTCTGAAAGTCTCTCTCTTATTTCCATCTTTTTTCTCACTTTTCTCTGTATCTAAATCTTTTAATGCATGAGAAGATGACTCTTCTTTCTTTGATTTATTTTCTTGTGTTTTTAGTTTATCTACTTGCATTTCTGTTACACTTACACTATTGTCATCAACAGATAATTCACTATCTTCATCTTTATGCTGTGCATCAGTTTTCCCTTCTTCAACTTCAGAAGCAGAACTCTCATCTGAAGGCAATTTATCCTTTTGCTTATCCTTTTCTTTATCCCATTCATGATCTCTCTGCCGATCAAACCTTGGACCTCTATCTACACGCGAACGCCGATATTCTCTACTCCTACCTCCAAAACCTCCAGTTGCATATCCACTATTTCTTCCACGACCCCTAGAGGATTCACTTCTTCCACCTCCTCGTGATCGTGGACCCATTATACGGTCCCTACCACTTTGGCGTTTCTCTCTTAAGCTATGATCATCTCTTTTTTTACTTTGAACATTTTCTCCCTTATCCGGAACATCATTCTTAAAATCTTTCTCCTTTTCAGATTTCTCAGAAGAATGAACCATCTTTGTTTCTGTGTTTAATTTTTCAATAGAATCTGAAGAATCATTCTTTTGAACAGTCAATTTACATTTATCGTCCAAACTTTTTTCAGATTTTTCTTTTTCTAACTTTGCTGATTCTGGAACATTTTTGGACAATTTTTCCTCAGATTCTTCTTTGTCTTTTGGAATATCTGTTTCAGCTTTCTTTGTTCCCAAATCTGGAGTACACTCTCTTTGAATCATTCTTCTTATCAACTGAATTTGATGTATTAGAAGTATTTGCTGCTGCTCTTCTTAATGGAGTAAAATTCTTTTTGTTGGTCCTACACTTTCTAATTGTTTTTGGGTTATTGGTGGTGGATGATGATGATGAGCTGGATGATGATGATGATGATGCCAGTCATGATGTCTCTTTGGTTCAGCAGGATATGGTGTATCACCCCATTCAACCGAACCAGATTTATCTTTAAATTTTTCATCTCTGATTGAAATCTTTGATTCTTTGTCAGAAAGTGAACTTTGACTTTCTTGTCTTTCAACAGTAATCCTGAAAGAAAAACAGAATTTAAGAATTTTATAAAAAATAATGCACACACATTAAATAAGTCAAGTATCCTTGGTATAATTTATTTATATCACCCTTATTTTGATTAATGACTACATCAAATTTGTCTCTACAGCAACAACAATTACTAATGTATTACAACACTGGTGCACAAACTTTTTGATTGGTAAGTCAATCAAAAAGATTGGGCAAATTGCATATAACTTGTAGTAGGTATTTTGTACATTCAATATACTGGTTTTATTCAAATAACTGATTTTGAATAGTAGCCACATCTAGTATTCAGCAATTTCAAAAAACTTAGGAAAAACTATGGTAGATAAGTAGGTACTGTATTTATTTAACAAATTTTAGTAAATAATGAAATATATAAAATGCATAATGTACAGTAGGCAAATTTTTAATTACTTTCTTATTACTGATATATAAAGTAAAACTTGCTGTAAAGTTAAAATAGAGTTGCCATTTTATCTATCATTTAGTTTAAAAATCAAATTTATATAAATGTATAAATAAGTATTTAAAGTTATTTTACAAACAGTGACCAATGAATGGGTATGTACAAAAGAAATGATATCTACTCTCAAATAGTAACCACAAAGACAATATGCAGTTATATAACAGTAGATGCATTTATTATTTGAACAAACCAGTATACTAAAAGTAGGCAAAATTTTATCATTTATAAATGATGTGTCAAATGCGTTTGAAGACTAGTTTACTACATTAATGTGTGTTGAGGGCTGGATTTGTCCTGGTCCATAGTTTGGGCTTTACTATTACAAGTTATATAGAACTTTTAAATAAAAACAACTCACTATATGATGATAAATTCATATTTACATGAAAGTTTTTCCAACTTTTATACAGAATAAATTTCCCTCAGACTATAAAAAAAAGTTTAATTTAAATATGGTATATCTTTGATTTAAGGGACTAATTGAGAAGAAGATCCATGCACTATTGTTGAACTTTTTTAAATCAAATGTGTGTTAAAGTATATATTAATAAAAGTTGAAACAAAACAAGAAATGCCTATGTATTTATACTTGTGTATGTACTGTACAAATCCAAATATCTATGAACATTAAAAATACGATTTATTTTCATTAGAATTCATTTAAACTGACACACTAGTTTTTCTACAGCTTAAAAAAAAAATAAAATAAAATAAAGTAACTTAAAAATGTTAGGAATTGTGTTGCTAACTAGTTGCATCATTTAGTAGTAAAAAAAAAAAAATCATAATTTATACTGAAACAACACACCTTTCTTCACGTGCAGATTCCCTACTATGACGACTATCTCTACTATCTGGTCTTTGTGGCCTCTCTCTATCCCATTTTTCATGACAGCTATGAATATCACTTGGTTCATCAAATGGATCCTGCAAAACATGCAAACGTTTATTAATTATAAAATTCCTTTATAATTATTCTTAAGGGTTTAATGAACAGTTAATGTGTTCATATTATTTAAGAGCATTTTAAATTGATAAATATTTGCTAATATTCATTTATAAACATACTGGCATTCTGTCTTCATAATCTCTAGAGCTAGTCCAAGAGTCTGTATCTTTAATTACTTCTCTGGTCTCCATTCTATCATCATATATAACTTCTCTATCTTCATTGCAATTATAATCTTGGTTTTCCCCATCTCTATTTCTAAGGAAAAGATATCAAAATAATATTAATAAAGACGTAAACAGTAACAGTAAAAACATTCTGTATTGCTATTATATTTTTTCAACCAAAAAAAAAAAAAAAATTCAAATAAACTTTTTATTTCTGACAAACCTAAAATAATAAGAACAATGATTCCAACTTATATTCAATATCTGTATGCAGTAGTGAAAACTAAGTACATAAAAGTTCTTAATCATAAAAAAACATTGAGTTTTATTCATGTGCAAGCCAAGTTTTCAAGATTGGAAACAGTTATATAAAAATTAATAATGATGTACTGATTGATTGCTAATTGTTAAGCCTATTAATTGATAATCAACCATTCCATCAGAAAAGCACCACTATTTAAATTTAAAATTATTAACATTAAAAAATGAATGATGTTTAAAGAAACCACAACTTTATTAATAACTAATTCTGGATAATCATGGTAACATATCCAGTTCCATTAGAAAGATACTTTTTGTATGTTTTCAAACTGAAAATGTTCTAGTTTTGTACTACAGTAAAATCTCACCAAATCAAACCACATTAAAATTACAAGTTATGTACAGATTCTGGATACAATATACAGGCTTCTCTAAGTAACACCATCTTCTTAAGTCAAAACTGTCAGTACTTTTAACTCTGCTCTATTTTTTTGTATATCCTCCATCTTTTTATAGGCTGATGTTCTTCATTTTCTTTTACATTCCTTCCAAATATAGGTAATCAAGATAAACAGTACAGCTCCATGCCAAACACCACCCCATTAGAAATTTGTCAACAATCTCTTACTGATTAAGGCACCAAATAAGATTGATAAAGCTACACTTTAAAAAAACTACTTCAATTTTAACTTATTTTATTTACTTAAATAATTTACCACTATTATTTATAAAGAAACATTTTAAACTGAATCAGATTTTTAATCATTTATGATTTTACTTGAAAACAATACAGAAGAATCTCATTTTAATGGATCACTCAGGCCACCAAAAATAATCTGTTGTTCTGAGAATCCATTATACTGTGAACAACAAATTTCTTGCACACCCTAGAAATTACTGGTTATTCAAAAACAATTCAGTTTTTAATCCCTATATATAAGAAATACCAGTACTTGAAATTATTCAGTCTCTTGAGATCTCTATTCTTTATCCTATAGAAACATGTGTTTGTAACATGCATGTATATTATGCTGTATATGATTGTATATTATTCCTGATGAAAACGTGTCATACTGTAGCATAAACAGGCAAATTACATATGCTCATTAGTGCTTTGCTTGACTTTACAATTTGTTTAAAAACCTCATCCATCTTGGTTTCTTTTGATGCCACTTTTATATCTATTGAATACAACACCACTTAATATTAGCAATGTCATGCACAGTACAACCTGTTTATTTATGCTGAAACTCATCATGAAGGTTTTCATGACTGGAAATACTCGATGGTCTCGCTAAATTTCAGCACTACACTTGGACTGGCGATTGAGGTGTGTTCACTAGGTGACTCCTCCTCAATCATATCAGCCAGCTGACTCTCTTCGTACAATTCTTCAATTGTACCTATCCTAAATGTAACAAGATCATCATCAAACACTACAAATTTCCAGAAAACAAATAACCCAAATATTAACTAAACATTGAAAAAACCTGCAGTTTACAATAGATTTGGGAAGGAAAAAATCAGTTACTCCAAGTAACATATCTGCTAAAAGGAGGTAAAATTACATTGATTTGGTGGAACCTAGAAAAAAAAGGTTATTCCAAGAAATCTGCTGTTCTGTTAAAATGAGATTCTACTGTATATTTTTTAACTTTATTATCCATACAGCATATTAAAAAAATCTGTTATCCAATTTCAAATACACTTTTAAATACTGTATGTGAAAAAATTTATTTCTAAATGAAGTTTCAATTAAACAATTTTTAACATTTTACAATTGTCCAAAAATTATTGCAAATTCTAGTAATTATTTCTATTCTAATTTTGAATTAAATAATAAAACAGCAACAAAGAGTCACACGGAATTTAAACATGACATTGAAATTATTGAAATTCATTAAAAATAAAGGAATTGTCCAGTCATTATTTCCTATGAAATTTATTTTAATTGGTTCCTTGAAATGAAGCAGACTGTAGTGGCAACATTGATGACATTGAAGGAGAGTAAGGCAACACTGTGTAAATGGAAGGGGGGCTGTACCACTGAATGAATTGAATGCACTGTATCTAAATCCTTAACATACAATAAATCACATACTTGCAATGAATGCATGTATCTATGCTTCATTTGAAGGAACCAAATCTTATAAATGTTTTCCCCATTATATAATAATCAACCATTCAAAATTCAATCTTTTAACATTTCTGTCCTTGAAAATTGGAAAATATTCTAAAAGAATTAATTTTTAAAAAAGAAAACTTTTAAATCAAATGTTTGATAAAAACTACAGTAAAATTGAACAGACAAAACTGTAAAATAATAATAATAAACTGTTCCACACAAAATATTCCTCTTGAATTTTAATAAAATTCTGAAACTTATTTTTAAAAATACTTAAACAGGAACAGTTATTAAAATCATGTACCATAAAAACAAAACTGTCAAAGAACCTGACGAAGATCTCGGAGGAGAATCGAAAACGTTTGTTGGATGTTAATTTTCATCTTGGGTACCGGAAACTTAAAAGCTTAAGAAGATATATTTGACATGTACCATAAAATCAGATTTGAAATAAAATAAAAATTATCATTATTTAGAATGTCTAAACATAATTGCATTACACATATACAGATCTTAATTATACATTTTACTAAATATTTTATTCAAGTTATCTACATGAGTCATATTTATGCAATTCTTTAATGAATAATATAATAATAATTTACAATAAATTAAATAAAAACAAACCTTGAATTATATTAAAACATTTTAAAATTATGTTGACTGTACACAAATTTAAACTACAAACTCTGCCTTAATAAAATTATAATCTTAATCTTAAACATATTACATGTATATTTTAAACATGTTTGTATACAAGTGTAAGGTGTATTGTAAATTGTGAGAAATAGTAAGAATACCATCACATACATTAGAAATAAAGAAATTATTACAAGAGATTTATGACAATTATTAGTACTTTTCATGTTTTTGGTTTAATGTAATTTAGCAATTAAAGTTTTGCTTTTCAATTGTCGTCTTGTACAAAAAATACAATGCTTTTTGTGTATGTTTGGTCTATATCTCTGTTTCTTAATCTGTAAGCCAAATTAATAAATATGCTTATTTTTGGATGAGAGATTATTATTAAATAAGTGAGATTTATGTAAAAAAAAAAAAATAAAATTCTGACTCAAAAACACTGCTGAAGGATTCTTTATAAGTTATTCAAAATCAGAAAAAAAAATTACCTTCTTTCACATTCTTGTGAATTGGAATCCAGAAACTGCGAATCCTCTTTACCCAAACTACGCTTAAAATCTGCTCGCTGATCACAATTTCGACTGAATTCTACATTCTTATCGTAATAACCAGCAGGAGCAACAGATCTCCATCCATCATAAGGAACTGAAAGATATTATATACATGTATATATACAAGCTATCACTGTGTATAATTTAACTGCTAAAGTATCCAAATATATTAAGATGAGCTTCTTAGTATATTTGGATACTTTAGCAGTTAAATTACAGTTAACATAAAAGTAAGTGTAAACCAAACTGTAATAATTATAAATATTTCAATTATTAAAATTAATTTATCTTAATTCATTGTCACTTGTGTAACTATAATACTATCAAAATTTTTTTTTGTAGATATTGCAGAATTTGCTAATTTTTTGCATAAATTTTCATATAGTATATATATGACAGACTTTATAAAACAGATTAATATATGTTCAATCAAAAAAAAATTTAAGACAAAATATATATAAAACCTCATATTAATACATAAATGATATGACATCAAAAAATATGAGTTTATTTATAATCTTATTTGGGATCAAAACACATTCTAAATCATTGTCTTTAAGACCTGTTTTATACACTTAATGAATTCATCATAATGTTAAACTATATTACAATTAACAGCCAATAATGTTTTACTTACTGACATGCAAATGGTTTATAATTTCTGTACATTAACCAACTAGAAAAAAGTAACATTTAATGTATATCTGCACATCTAGTTAAGATTTTCAATTGAGTTTTGACATTTCTAAAACACACTTAGTATTTTATAATACAATACAAACTTTGTTAATCTTTAGATATTAAAAACAGCAATAATATTAACAATTAGAACAGCCACAAAATAATGTTCTAACTGCTGGACTCAAACAAAATCAATAATTAAAGGGCTTAAATTAATTAAGATTTCAAGTAAATATTAACAAAAATGTTATTTGTTAATTTTTTAACTTTACAAATGAGATGTTCAGATTAAATTCAAACTAATTTTTTTTAATAGACAAAGATCATCTTTTCCATTAATAATGACCAAAATATTGGAAAATCCTGTAAATTATAAAATATCAGGCAATTCTGAGAGGAAAAATAATAATATTGTATTAAATGTACAGTACAGTGGAATGTTGTTTATCCATACCTGATGGAACCAGCAGTCTTTCAGGTAAACAAAATTTCAGATAATCCAGAAATGCCTTTGTTTGTGTTCTGGATACATCAAGCACTGTTCAATTAAAGTTTCACAAGCAATAAATACTGTAATGTAATTACTGCATTTGAAAGAAAATTAATTTATTCAAAATCTAACATAATGTTATGTGTATGACATAGTTTCACAATCCAACAATGACAAGTGTAATCATTTCCAGTTATACAGTGTTTCATCTTTGTGTTATGTTCTAGTCTTGTACAATACTACATATTCTAATTTCCCCAAATCATTTCAAATTTCAAACCAGTCTCTACTGTAATTAATTAAATTTTTATGATTTCAAAATACAATTAATTTATATCAACTGTACTTTTGTAATGAATGTATTTAATCTCACTCATAAAATAACAAACCTGGTTTCAAAAATTAAATTATTTTAGAAACTCAGGATTTATAGCTTAATTTAATGATCATTATATTTTTGATTATAAAAAAATTATTTCAATAAATCATTTATTGATATCAGTTAGATAAATTTAAGTCTATGGAAAGGTAAAGTGTAAGTTTTTATTTATATTCTACTTTCGCCAATGCACAATAAATATTTATATAAATTATTTACCCGGCAAACCACCTGTTTGTCTTCTTTCTCTTCCCCAATAATGAGTATCTCGTTCATATTGCAAACTTTGATCAGGTGTTCTCCTGTCACTATCATAACTATCTGTACCAGAACCTTGACTATCCGATCTTCCACTAGATAATGGCTTAGGAGGAACAGCCATTCCTATTAAAAACAAACATTTACAAATCTGTATTTTCAATTTTACTACATTTTAAATTTACAAATTTTTTCAGCTATTCATTTTTGTTTTAAAAATTGGCACTCATTTATCAGATAATTTTTCAAATAGAGAAAATATAGTCTCTCTTTGTTCTAATAGAATATTGTTCCTAAAGATCTATACAGGTCACTACCCGTAGTTACAACCTAGAGTAGAGTTATAAGTATTTGTAGATATATACTTATGTTGTGTATATTTGGAATAAACAGTGAAACTTTCATACAGTGACCTCCTAAATAGCATCTCTCTAATACCATGAATGCATGTGTACAGATCTTCCCATTCATATTAAAATACCTTTTAAAAAAATAGCAACTACAATTTAAAAAACTAGTTTCTTTTTACCTGTAAGTTGATTCATATATGGTGGTGGAGGGGGCGGCGGCGGCATATTTCCCCAATGTGGACCATATCCAACTCCTAATGGAATAGGTGGGGGTGGTCCTGAAGATTGTTGCTGTCTCATAAACTGTGGCGGTGAAGATGGCTGTTGCTGATGCTGTTGCCTTAACAACTCAGCTTGTTTCTGAAATCGTGGTGGAACATTTTTTTGAAATTGTCTTGAAAAGCTGAAACCCTATAGAAAATTATATTTTAATAAAATTAATTTTAACATTTGTAGGCAATTGAAATATTTTTTTTTCTGACCAATTGCTATTGAAACAAAGATACTATTACAAAGAACTAACTAATCAAATGAATAATAAGAATAATAGTATTAATATATAAACTTTTCAAAAGGATCTAAGTTGAAGCAGTTATGAAAACTCCAATTCAAAGAATGCAATATCACAGAACTGAAACAATATCAGACTAAAATTAATCAAATTTGTGATTCCACATTATGAAAAAAGAATTAATTCTTATCTCCTTCAAAAAGTATACTAGTTAATTTATCTTGCAATCAAAGGTTCAATAATTTTAATATCTCCTTGATAATTCCTCAATGTTTACTACTATTGACATTTTTACACAATCACAAAAATGTTATATCAATGCAGTAAGCTCAAAGAAAAATGCATGTAAATTCCATGCTTATTTGATAACTCCTTTATAAAATTATTAAAAAATGGTTCAATGAAGCAAATAGTTTTTTTCATAAACTACACTGTAGAAATTGTCCTTGCTTTTTAAATTTCTAAACTTCACAAAATTTCAAATTATAGTAGTAACAATTGACAGAGCTTAATTAAATCTAAACTTGATCTATTTGACAGTGAAAAATCCATTGAGATAAATTTCTGATATTTTATTTATTTTTAAAGCAGAGAAAAATTCAATTTATTTCATTCAGAAACAAATATATTAAAAGCTATTATCAATATTTATCTAAATTTCATAATAATTGTATTAATAAAAACTATTTCAGTAACAAACAATTTCATAAGAAATTTAGATAAAGCTTTGAGTGAAAATTATGACTTATTTACTTATTTTTTGGTGTGTGCATGTGTACAAGCACAGACAAATTAAAAAATTACAATCTCTACAATGTTTACTTCTAAATTCATTACCATTGTAAATAATACAGATTACAAAAATTTTAATGCATACTTTTAAAGAAAATTGTGCATTAAAATAAAGCAGAATTTGTTTAAACAAACTCATCTTTTTCTATTTATGTGTGACATACAATAAAGAATCTAAATTAATAAATATGTATTAAAAAATATTTATTAATCTAATCATATAAAAATTCTTTTAACAATGCAAGAAAATTATTACCACATTACCTGATAACCACCACTCTGAGGACGGTCTCTATCATTTCGTTCTCTGTTATCACGCGTTGAAGTTTTTTCTTCCCTGTTATCACCAGAATACTGTGCTCTATCATTTTCTTCAGAATCAGTAGCATCTTTTAACTAAATAAAAAAGTTTACACTGCATTACTTTCTATAAATGGCTAAATTTATAAACAGTAAACTAAATAGTAATTAACTACCAGACAAGTTTTAGCACCATGATATATTTTGTGTATATTATGTAATCAGCTATATCTTTTTTTCAAAGTAGGACAAATTAATGTATCAATATTTTAACATTAAAGAATTCTTGTCTTATAATATTCATTATTATATACACTCAAACCTGTTTTTGTGCGATTTGTTTTGTGCGGTACACCAATTTGATTGAAATTCATATACCGCACACAAAAAATTACACAAAAAAAGACCCCACAAAACAGGTTTGAGTGTAAGACAAATATATAGTTATTTTATAAAAACTCAGTAAACTTACCATTTTGTATACTTTATAAATAAAGTAAAAAATAAAATAAAATGTATGTATATATGTTACCGGCCAAACTAGTTTGTCCTAGGCTGAACTGATTTAGAATTATTATTCAAGTATATTAATGGTTAAAATAAAATTAAAAGGCAATCAATTAGATGAACAATATTTATTCAACATAGTCTACTTAATTATAAAAAACGGGGTTAATGTTATCCTAGGTATCAAAGGTGGTGGCTTTGTCTCCGATTCCAGCAATCAGAAGACAGGGAACAATGGGGATGCATGTTCTAACCTAACCTAACCGAGCGGCCGGATGGCCGAGCGGTCAAGGTTAGCAGCCTGCCGCCCTGGGGGACCCGGGATCGAATCCGGACGGGTCGAAAAATCCCCAGGAATTTTTCGAAGGGTGGTTCGTCCGGATATGTCGGTCCCCGTCCCTCACCACCCTGCCGCCCCATTGTGGGCCTGGCCGAACCCATAATGGGCTTGCTATAAGAGGCCCTCTTAGTGCCCACTGGGCGGAAAGAGTTAAAAAAAAAAAACACCTAACCCAACCCAACCCATTCTAATAATTATGGTAATTTATTAGAATAGGTTAGGTTAGAACATGCGTCCCCATTGTTCCCTGTCTTCTGATTGCTGGAATCGGAGATGAGCCGCCACCTTCGATACCTAGGGTAACATCAACCAAAAACGGTATTGATTAGAAGTGACAACACTTGTACAAAACTATAAATTAAAAATAAGCTGATCAGTACTTATCAGTTTGTATTTTTTTTATTAAGCCATGCACTTTTAAAAGTAATTAACTTTCAAAAATATTTTCAAAAATTCAAACAAAATAATAAAAATAACTTTTATAGTCAAACTAAAATTAAAAATGAACTTATTTGTGCTTCTTAGTGTAACACATAAAATATTTTATCTTTTATTTATTTTTACAGGGTGTACTGTGGCGGCTTTTCGAATTACACAAAATTATTTTTTTTATACTGGCATTTACATTTATAGTACATACAGGCCTAAGAGTGCTATTTCCCCTTTGAAAAAGTGAGAAAAGTGAGTTGAAATACAGAAAAAAGTGAATAAAAAGTGAGTGCAATAGTGACAAAACAAAGTGAAAACACAGAAGGAAAACTCAGCAAAATAGCGGTAAAAATTGTTATTTTCTTTTTATTCTGTTATGGTTAAGCACATTTTAAAAATTTCTGTATATACTGTAATATAGTAGCCACTCGTTATATCGCGTTTTTTTGGTCCCCCAAATTTTAAAAGCATTTGAGTCAATTAATTTTAAATTACCAATTGCCACTGAATTTCTATTTGCAACCAAATACCAGAAAGAGCTAAATATGCAGAACAGGTGGATAGATGGATTGTCATTTGTTTCCTTTTGATATAAAAGTTGTTTATTTATTAGTTTTAAGTACAGTCTCCTCATTTACAAGTTTCTGTGAATTCGAAATTTCATACCTTTATGTGAATAAACAGCATTGCGTCAATTCACATAAAAGTGTGAAATTTCAATGTGTAAGGAAAAGATCTCTCTAATTCTGAATGAAAACTTTAAAATTTTTATACAGTAGTAACTTTATTTTGCTTTTTAGAGAAGTTTTACTCAAATTTTATAAGTTTTGATGTTCTATTATATATTCAATATTTATTTTTTTAAATTTTCAATTACAGCATTTATAATTTTTATTGAAAAATATAAACTACACGAATTTCTAATAAGCGATTTATATAGTACTGTATAATAAAATCGCAATTGATGTTTTGCTTTTATATCGACAGTATTTGTCTTTCAATGTCATTGTTAAAGAAACAGTAAGGCCGCGACTCCACTAGCCGTAAAAGGGCCGTAAAACCCTCACCGTAAAAGCTTTTAATCACGTGACCATGATATTTTACGCCTGAGCAGGTCGTAAAACCAAAAAGCTTTGATGTCCAAAAGTCGTGATTAAAAGCTTTTACGGTGAGGGGTTTTTACGGCTAGTGGAGTCGCGGCCTAATGCTAAATGGGCGTTCATGGTTTCGATGTTTACGTAAACGTCAATTAATTCGATATAACCTACGAATAAAATTCAGGATTGAAAAACTAAGCTTATTTTATATCAGAAACACTTGCTGATGAAAGAATAGCGATTCCATAGCATGTATAATCTGTTCAGTAAATGCCCAGAATTTTTATTACTCGGTTATATCGCGTTTTTTTTTTCTGTCTCCCGATAACCAGTGGCTTCTGTATTTCAAGTAAAACATGAATACTTGAAAAGTCTTTGGCTTCTGTAAATAATCAGTCATGAAAGATGATGTTCTTTTATTAAGATTATTCTGCATGTTATCAGCTTCCTTCTTTTTCGCTTCCTCTTGCTTTTGAACACTTAACACTAATAAGCATCACACGTGCTGCTTGTACTTCATTCATGTTCTTGCTGTTAATAGCCTTCTCCAGTTTTTTTGTTTGCTGCTTCTAACAAAATTTGGACTGTCACATGTATTTCATTTTCTTCTATATTTTTCTGGTTTAAACTCAGTTGCAGTTCCATAATCTTCATGTTACGAACAGCTTTCTTTTGTTGTTCTTCAAAACATTTCTGTGCTCTTTTTTCCGCTTCTCTTATTCTTTTAACTTCTTTTCATTTTCCAATCGTTCTTGATAATTTCTATGCACCGAGGAAGCTAATTTCAGTCATCCTTTGTAATAGGTACAAGGTGTGGGCTTTGGTCATACATGTTCAGTCCCTCCTTAACAATCGAAAGTGAATTAAGCATTCTTTCCAACACTGATTCTCTATCAAGAGAAAGTGCCCGGCATAAAATTGATCCTCTCTTTCATGGGAACGGGATTTTCGATGCTGATTTCACTAATTTGGCTATTCTCGGATATTTATCATTATCAGAAACTGTTTATTTTTTAATGCTTCGAGATGTGTAAATATTGATTTCAAGATAAAATAATAAATCTGAAATAAATATACAGTACTCCAAAAAATATAAGTAAAATAATATTTTATTAATGGTTTCATAAATAAAAAGGAACTTTTTCCTGCAGATGAATAAAAACCAACATCGTTGCAACGTTGGGAGGGAAGCATATGAAAATCTTTCTCACAAGCAATTACATGTTGTACTTTTAACAACACTTCGAATATTTTAGGCTAATTTATTTGGTAAATTTTATATGTAAATATGAATTTACATTTTCGTTTACTTTTTTAGTTTCTCAATTAATGCACAATTATAATCGGCATAAGAGAAGATTAAAAAATGGATATTTCACAAGCAAAGTAATCACACATTTTATGAAAATAACACTTACTATATGGAATAATTATACTTGTAGTCAATTTAAACATACATTTATGGGAAGATGTAGATGTGATTTAACGTTAACAATATGCTATGAAATCATTAAAGTAATTTTATTAAACTCAAGTTTATGAAATTATTTAAAGATAAATCAAGTAAAAAAATATTTTTGTAAACGACAACTCCATAACCCGATTGTTAATTAAAACCAAATAATCTGCCAAATTATTGGGCTATAACCAGAATAACTAAATGGTCAGAAACGAAATCTTTTTTAGTGGTAGGAGGTTACGCTACTATCTCGTGTTAATTTTAATAATTATATATTTTGAATTTAAAAGCGGCAGCAGTGTTGTCAGCTTGAGAGATTAATCCCTCTGCGTAATGTGCTTTCCCCTGCAAAAGGACTTTAGTGATTTTCTTAGAAAACAGCCAAAACCGCAGGGATGCTTAGAATACTTATTTTTAAACTCTGTAGAAGGAAATGCAATTCGGATAAGGTAGATTTTGGCGAATAATGAAAATATGGCATGAGTACATAACTTTACTCAACATTGGCTTCTGAATTTGTAATGAGAGGGATTTTTTAAGTGCATAAAAGATTTTTTTAAATACGTTAAATAAATTGTTGTTTCCTATAACCTTACGACACTGAGCGGGCAGTTGCAATTTTGAGTCTGCTCAGGGCTGTGTATTTTCTTCTAAAAAATTCTATTCCGATAGTCCGATAATTCGGCAATTCGTTTGGTTTTAAAATTATTTTTGGTTTGTCCCACATCTTAATTAAGCACGTGAAAATGACCAAAAAAGTGAGAAAAGTGAGAAAATGACCTGAAAAGTGAGAAAAGTGAGGCTACTTCAGAAAAGTGAGTACAAGTGAGAAAAGTGAGCGACTCGGAGGCCTGTACATAAATCAGTTTGGCTGGTAACATATATATTATATTGTATACAATGAAAATTTATATTTAATATTCATAATATATCAGTAATATTTAGTAAGTACAGAAGTTATAAGAATTTTCTGAAAATATATCAAATTTTTATGAAAACAATCAAAAAAGGAAACATTTAAAGTAGCAGCATAAACATAAATGTACTAAAATAAGTAACAAGTAAATGCTTTTAAAAATATTCAACACACTACTTTTCCAGAATAGATATAAACAATACTTTAATTTTGAATTACTTTAAATGTATACATTATATAAAGTGACATTTCATTAATACTGATTTATTCTCTCTTCACAAATGCCAACCTGAGAAGCAATCACTAGCAATGGCTTATATCATGGTTGCAGAACAGTGAGTGAATGTAACATACACCCCAACTTCCAATATGTCGACTGCTCAGAGCAAGAGGGTTACAACTCAAAAATTTTGATTTTTTAGTTATTGTACTTATGGGAATGCTTGTATCGAGTTCTATCTTATGTAAAAAGGTTATATCGCTAAATGGCTTATTATGACTCTGGGACATACATATAACAATTTTGCAATATGCTAATACACTCTGTTATTGAATTCAAGAGGGTTACATTCCGAGTTGTAACAGTTTTCAGATTTCAATCAATTGCATTCTTGGTGAAAGAAAGTTGCATTTAAAGTTGCAACTCTTTTACATTCTAAATACCTTAGAAAGAAATGTTAATTTTTGATTTGGCAACACTTTCTCATTCAACAATGAATATAGGTTGGCAGACTTGCAATCATTTCAATTTAGTTTTCATAGCATTTTTAACTTTTATTTCCATTGTAGCCATTGTCTGTATAACACACAGTTTGTGTACAGCTATTTAATCATCTTTAGTAAATAAGTTTATGAAGTAGTAATTATGGAAAGTAGAGGAAAGCGTTTAGTGAACTTAGCCTTGAATGCCATGAATGAAAATAATAATGAAGATGACAATGTTAACAATGAAGTTCCTTCTTACACGACTTTACAAGTAATATAAATTATTTTATTTATTTATTTATTAACAATATATACACTTAAATATATAAATCGAAAATTTCACATTGAAAACTATACACTGATAAAAAAATTACAAATTTCAAGTAATTTGCTCATTACTTTTAAATGTTTCTTGTGATCCATTTTGTAACAATGGTACAAAAATCGTAAACATAGAGTAATAATATATAAATTAAAACACACTGATTTCACTATGCCCCTGTTTTTAGGTGATGGACCCGTGCATAGAGTACACAACATTTTCTGATGATTCAATCCAAGATCTTACGTTTGATGTTGGTGAACGCAATGATGAAGGAAATTCTAGAGACGACAGTGAAGATATTATTATTATTACTGAAAACAAAGAAAGCCTTCAGAATGAAAGTGGATTAGTAGTTGATGCTAATCAGAGTGTAGTAGTAATGGAAAAAGGGAACTTGATAGATGAATTAACCGAAAGTAATATACTACATGGTAAATGCAAGAGGAATGAAAAAAGTTGGAAACGAAATGTGTTGAAGAGAAAGAGGTGAAGAATTTGTGAATGAGAAAGGGAAACTATACAAAAGAAATCTCTTCTACCTCCATGTGATGACAAATGTAGATTAAAGTGCACAACAAAGGTGAGTGAACAAATGAGAAGAAAATGTCATTCTGTTTTTTGGAAAATGGGAGATATAATATGACAAAGAGAATTTGTGGCAAGAAATATTGTTGTAGTTGAACCAAAATACAGATATGTCAAACAACATACTACTAAACAATGCTCAAAAAACTTTGCTTATTATTTAGAACTGAAGGCAAAAAGGTTAGAGTGTGTAAACATATGTTTCTTTCTACATTAAGTGTCAGCCATAAATTTGTGTGTACTACACAGACCAAAAAGACCACTGATGGAATAATAGATGACTTCTGAGGGAAACATGCAAGCAGAAAGAAAACTGGTGAAAAAAAACTGAAGAATGTGAAAGAACACATACTGTCTTTTGAATATGTTGAATCACACTATTGTAGAAGAAATTCAAACAAATAGTATTTAGATGGCAGCTTAAACATTAGTGAAATTATCGGCTAGACACAGACTATTGCAGAGAAAAAAAATTACCACTTGCTAAAAAACACATTTTACTCAATAGTATTTCATTCACTTAATCTTTCATTTCATCAGAGAAATTACAATTGCAGGACGATTATAACACACACATATAAAAAAAAAAAATGTCAAGGGCTGAAAAGACTAATAACATTGAAGCAGAAAAACAGGATACAAATAAAATTACTTGCTGCTTTGATCTCCAAGCAGTCCTCCCTCTGCCTTGTGGTGAGTGCTCTTCCTTATACTACAAAAGGAAACTGTCATGTTACGACTTTACAATTTATGATATTTTAAACAGTAAGGTCCACTGTTATTTTTGGCATGAAGGCTTGGCCAAAGGAGGTTGGAACATGCCTCTACAAGTTCATTACTTCATTGCCCAATACAGTTAATGTAGTAGTTCTGTTTTCAGATAATTGTGCTGGGTAGAACAAGAACGAATTCATTACTTTTATACTGTGTAAATAATATAGACCAGGGGTGGCCAACTTTTGTATACATAAGATCTACTTTTTATCTTAAAAATGCGTCGCGATCGACTTGTTGTCATAGGCATAGTTTAAGTGGGGAGGGGGAGGTGTGAAATACATACTATGTTTATACACTGTGTTTCAGTACGTAGTGCACTGCTTGTGAGTCGAGTCATAACTGCATGCATACTGTTGTGTTCGGTTACAAATATAATACATTAAATCAAGTCATTGCGAGCGATCGACCAAAATTGGCTTGGCGATCGACCGGTTGATCGCGATCGACTTGTTGGCCACCCCTGATATAGACCATATTAACACTATTACTCACAAATTTCTCACTCAAGGGCGCACACAGAATGAGAATGATTCAATGCATTCCACCATTGAGTGTGAAAAACAAAGAGTTGTTAAAGGTGGGGCAATAACAATACCTGTTCAATGGGTACCAGTACTGAAATTAGCCAAGAAAAAACACAATGTTTATAATGTGACTGAACTAGATACAGCAGACATCTTCAATTTGAAAGACTTATCACAATAAATGGGAAACAATTTCTCCAAAAATGAAAATAATAATTTAGTGGATTGGCCAAACAGTAAGATCATTAAGGCCATGAAACGAGATCCTTATACCATCTTCTACAAGCACTCATATGAGCAACAGGGTTTTGAAAAGCTAAACATTCGACAAAGAATGAGAGGGAGATCTGCCAAAGTCATGCTGCACCCAGCTTATTCTTCAACACCAGGGATAGATGCTGGAAAGAAGAAAGATTTGCTGGACTTGTGTAAACGTGGTGTCATTCCAAGCGTGCATGCATCATTTTATAACTCTCTGAAAGTTTCCAGTAGTGTTGAAGAAGACTGATCTCTACTTTGCCTGATAAAACCATAGCAATTAGTGATACTTTTTTAATGGTCGTTAATTTTTTGTGAACTTTCTTACTTTTATTTTTATTGTTTGTCATGTTAGAAACAGCATGGGTCTAATAAAACCAGAATGTAACATTAAATTTTTCTGTTCTGTTAAAATGAATACCGTATCTTTATGTAAAACTTATATTATGTAATGGCAAACAGCTGTTCTAAGTAAAAAAAGTATGGCATACAGTTGTAACTGAGTAAACAATAATGACATTTTGAATGCTAAACTGTTGCAACTCAAAAAATATGTAATAATATAACAGAGAAAATAAATTTAAATAATATTAATATTCCAACTTAATGTTATGAGTATAATTAACATTCACACCAAATTCCATTGATTTTAAACAATTCCCTGATTTATCAGCTGGGATTAAAAACTTTAAATGGCTCTCCTGAAAAATCTATATTTTTGAGTTTTAACTCTCTTGTTCTGAGTAGTCGATGTCATCACTAAGATTTCCATAAACTATCTTAATTTTATTATAGTATGGTATACTAGAAGGACACCCTGCATACATGAATAGAAAACATGAAATGCTAATTTGTTGGTATTTGATTCCTGCCAATGTTATGTCACTTATTGTGTCAAAGCATCAAATTATGGGAAATAGGAACAGAATAAGAAACATGCATTTGTATCTGAGACAGAGTTTCTTGTTGCAATAATTCACCATGTCTATGCTTAACATGGGTTTTCACTTTCCCATGCATTGTGATGCAATTAGTGATGTAACATTGTCTGGAATCAAATACCAAGCATTTCACGTTTTCTATTCATATTATTCACGTACGCTTTCATACTAAATCAGTTGTGCTATACAACTGATTTAGTATGATTAGAAATTAACTTTTTTTCCGTGTATCATATGTTATATTTGAGATAAGAGTGCCAACTTCCAAATTTTACCACTATGGGAAATGCTAGTAGTTTCATCTTGTAGTGCATAGTTACTTTATATCCTGTTCTTAGCTGTAGTTATCTGCATTCATCAATTACATAGGTTTATAAAGACTTAACTATGCACCTCATATATAGAAAATGTAATCAAATTTATAAAATTAATCTAAGGTAATTAAATGTATAAAGAGTAAAAATTTATGTTCTTCTAAAGTTCTTAAAATTCTAAGTATTTATTAATTAACATACCTTTTCATTTCCTTCGGAAAGACTTTTCAACTTCTCTTGAGCAGTTTGTTTACTTTGTTCATATCGCTTTTCCTCTTCCTCACGCCGCTGTCTTGCTCTTTCAACTGCTAAAGTCATTTCATCTGAATGTTGCCGTCTGCGTTGACGCCATATTTCATCTTCATCAGTAAGAGAAGGTGGACGCCCTGAACGACTTTGCCTTGGTGGCGGCGGTGGTGGTGGAGGTGGCGGCGGTGGATAACCAAGATGCTATAAGAAAAACAAACAGATAAAATATATATATTTAATCAGGTCTCAGACAAAATTATTATGATTGTGTACTGTACTAAACCATATATACAGTGGAGCCTTGTATAACGTATGCCTCGAATAATGGACGCTGCGAACAACAGACTTTCTGTTTGGCCATTACGTGACTTGAGCAATGGACTTTCCGGCATAATTGGTGACTGCTCCATGGATGCGTTCTTTAATAGCGGTCGCTCTGTGTCTCCGCTACTACGAAAGTGCGCTGCTGTTTGTAGGCATTTAGGAACGACAGTGAAAGAAAGAAAGATGGCGGCGCCCGCACTATCGATAGTATCGTGATGGAGGAATCTATAATTTCTAAATATGAGCTTTAAAAGGCAAAAGAAGGGTCCCAATTGTAAAATTTAACCATAAAATGGATTATTTGTTGAAACAGCATTCAAAATAGCCTCGATAAAAAATTCATAAAGACACTTACATCACCGCGTGCACTAACTCACACTTTCACAATTTTCTAAATTCTCATTCATAAAACCGCATAATGGACCCGGAAACGAAACTATCTGAGCCATGGAGAACGCCATGTTGCTTTCCACCGTAAACTACTGCTACAAGCAGCCGTTTTTGCCGTTCGACAGCGTGCACTCTCACCAAAATTTAGGAACGTGTTCCGCAGGAATTTTTTAACAATCGTCGCTTGTGCAGAGTTATGCGGAGGAATAAAAGAACACACCTCATGTTCACCTTTTTATGATACAGTACGGTTATTTTATGCTGCGGAACAAATTAGCTGTTTTAACATGTATTTCTATGGGAAAATGCGTTTCATATAATGGACGTTTCACTTAACGGATGTGCACCTGGAACGGATTAAGTACCTTATATGAGGCACCACTGTATAACCATTTTTAATACAACTGAAGTATTTCATTACTTTATAATAAAAATAAAAGAGGTATTTTCATAGAATTTATCTTGTTCATACAAAACACACATGTATTGAATAAAAATGGCTTTGAACAATTTAATTATAAAACTTTTTAAATATTTAACAATAAAGGTTGAGATATACCTATAAATATCCCTTAACTTTCATTCACAAATATTAGTGATTTATTACAAAATTTTAAATAATGAAAAAAATGTATATATTATATAATCATTAAAATATTATTACAATACTAAAAAAAATAATCAATCTTAACACTGAAATAATATAACAGATGGAGAACTTTTTCTAACAGGTAATTTATCAAAAATACAGTGTCATTTATAATTTATCAAGAATACAGTGGTGCCTCATATAACGTACTTAATCCGTTCCAGGTGCACATCCGTTAAGTGAAACGTCCATTATACAAAACGCATTTTCCCATAGAAATACATGTTAAAACAGCTAATTTGTTCCGCAGCATAAAATAACCGTACTGTATCATAAAAAGGTGAACATGAGGTGTGTTCTTTTATTCCTCCGCATAACTCTGCACAAGTGACGTTTGTTAAAAAATTCCTGCGGAACATGCGTTCCTAAATTTTGGTGAGAGTGCACGCTGTCGAACGGCAAAAACGGCTGCTTGTAGCAGTAGTTTACGGTGGAAAGCAACATGGCGTTCTCCATGGCTCAGATAGTTTCGTTTCCGGGTCCATTATGCGGTTTTATGAATGAGAATTTAGAAAATTGTGAAAGTGTGAGTTAGTGCACGCGGTGATGTAAGTGTCTTTATGAATTTTTTATCGAGGCTATTTTGAATGCTGTTTCAACAAATAATCCATTTGATGGTTAAATTTTACAATTGGGACCCTTCTTTTGCCTTTTAAAGCGCATATTTAGAAATTATAGATTCCTCCATCACGATACTATCGATAGTGCGGGCGCCATCTTTCTTTCTTTCACTGTCGTTCCTAAATGCCTACAAACAGCAGCGCACTCCCGTAGTAGCGGAGATGCAGAGCGACCGCTATTAAAGAACGCACCCATGGAGCAGTCACCAATTATGCCAGAAAGTCCGTTGTTTGCAGCCAGTCTGTTGCTCGAGTCACGTAACGGCCAAACAGAAAGTCCGTTGTTCGCAGCGTCCGTTATACGAGGCACCACTGTATAGCTAACAAGTTACAATATAGTAATTGCTATTTATAAATTTATTACATAATTATGAACCTTATGTAAATGTCTAAGTTAATAAAACTATATCCTGCAAATAAATATCTAACAACAAACCTGCTGAGAAGAAGCTGGTGGAACTGGTCCAATACGATTATGAGGAGCAGGATAAGGACCTGCCTGAGGTCTTGGAGGTGGCCCTCTATAATCAAATGGAACTCTCTGTTGGGATTGATTTTGCCATTGCCTTTGCATATCAACATTAAGAGAAGGAGCAGATCTTCCTTGAGACTGTTGAATCCAATTTTTCCATCTATCATCCTATAAAAAAAAAATAAATTAGTATATCATTGAACTATAAATTTTATCAATATAGAAGATTGTTAAAACATGTATTATAAAAACATCTTAACTTTGACAGAAATTTACTTAAGTCATATAATTATGATTTACAGAAATTTGCAAAACAAAGGATATGTAAATAAAAATCTAAACAAAAATCAGACTTTATTTTTACAATATTCAAGAACACAGAATTGACAAAAATGGTTTATTCTGTCTGTAAATTATAAAATCTAATCTGTAGTTGGCACTTTTCTGATTTTAGTCTTAAGGCCAACCATCAGAGTTTGAAAGTGCTCTGAATTAAATTGGCAGAGTTTGGACTTTATGCACTGTTTCAATTTTGCTTCATTTTCAGCAGACCATCCATTTTTGTATACTTTCAGCTAGTACCAGAATCATTCAATTGGATGCAGCTGAGGAACAATATACAAGTATAATGATGTTCTCTTTGCTGACATAACAGAAATTGCATCTGTTGTGCAATGTACAGGTACAAGTCCTGAGAGAAGACATACAGACTATTTTAGTGGTGCTTTTTCAAAAATGGGATAAACCTCTTCTTAACATATTCCTTTATGTACACTTCTTTGTTGGTGCACACGCAAGAGTATGCTATGAATGCTCAAAATCTTTTTGAATTGTTTGCTAATACACATTATTACCAGTAGTGAGTCACATCAGAAGAAAAATATAACAATAGCCAGTCCATTTGAAGCTTTAAAATTTTCATTGCACATTTTTCACAGTAGAGTCCTTTGCAACTTGAGATTTTTTTAGTTTTTGATGACTTTCACTTCTGAAGGACAATATTTTGCTCAACAGTAATGTTTTTTAATGTACTGATGAAATATCTGATCTTTCTTCCATGTTTTCTCAGTGCAATGTCCAATTTTTCTGACTGCCTCTCTTTCCAATGACTCCCTTTCCCTATCTGTCATTTTAATTCTCTTTTGCCCACTTCCTGAACATTAACACTTTTAACCTGCTTTCCAGCCTTTCTATGATGCTGTAAATTCACTGACTTGCCTTTTGCCAAAATGTTTATCTGTGAAGCTTCTCCCTTTCCTCATGTTATTTGTAAAATTCAACTGTAATTCTATACTAGAACATTCTCATATTAAAAAAGGGCCTGCCAAAATTACACAAATACTTAAGTTTTTATAGGTGTGTGACCTATAAAAATGTTTTACACATAACCCAAATTAAATTTCATTTTTTGCATTATATTTAAATCATGACTAGGTTTAAAAGTTTAAGGAAAGTTTAAACCTAACTTTCCTTTCAAAGTACCAGTTTACCAAAAATAAAACTTTTATTTATTTGGAAATTAAATTATTTTAATCTTATAACTAGACTTTCTTGCAATTTCTAATCATTGGATATTTCATATGACAAAAATTTTCCTTAGGTATTTAATTTTATATCATCTAATCAAATTTCTGTGTCATGTTTTTCATTTAATAATATTTTGAATAAAAATATGAAAAATTATTTTGTTTTGCATGTGTTTTTAAAAGTTGTTTTTATTGAACACACTTATAAACTTTTTTATAGACCTTTACAGAGAGAAGTCCAATCCTACTCAAGACATGACACACTATCCTCTTTATCTCCCCACCTCATTGACTTTTAACCATCAAAATTTAATAGCATCAATTCCCAATATACAAACCTCCCTGCAAAATTTCAAAAGTTTTCAACAAAAAGCACAGGAGTTATTAAGCTTCAAAGAGAGTGAATAAAATTGTGCATTACTACACACACACACACACACACACACACATCCAGACATACAGGAAAAAACCCCCAAACTTTTTTTTTCATTTCTTAATGTTTCAAGGTCCCAAGTCCAAAAATGAAAAAAATGTTGACAGGGTCATTTTTTGACACCATATCTTCCTTCTGTTTTATATAAAACAGAACCAGAAAAGTGAAAATTCAAAAACTTAATTTTAACAGCAGTTTTAAGTCAGGCAAAAGTGTAATGATAAAAATCTTGTGGGTGGCAATAATACCAAGTCTGAGCTGTTTTGTAACTACAGTGGGTGATCGATTAACGAAAATAATCAATTCCAAGACTTTGTTCACTATCCGAATTGTTCATTAACCGATTATGGATTTACCATAGGTTTTTATAGGAATTTGATTAATTCGTTCTGGAAACTCCAAAAAATAAAAAACATACTTTTTTATTACATTTATTTACAGTAGAGCATCAATTATCTGAATACTGATCAACTGAAACATCGGTTAACTGAAAGCATTCCAGTCAGCAAATTCAAATTTCTGCTAGTGCTGTGGTGCTGCAATATTCGGCTATGTCTTGGGCTACTCCAATATTATTTTTGTTGGTGAGTGTGTTTTAGCTGGCAGCACTGGCACGACCATGAGAGGATACTTAAGAATATGTCAGTATTTGAACAAGGATTTTTTCCCCATCATGAGTGGTGAGTTTTGCTTCAGCTCATCAGAGAATATAGCCCAAATGGCTGGCTGACATCTCAAGATAAACTCAAGAAAAAGAAAGAGTTTTGCTTGTTTTGTGTGGTGTTTTTTGAAGACTGTGTCGAGACGTGTGTTGTGCTGAATTGGAACGTTTTTGATACTAGATTAACTTCCAAAATAGAATTTTTTTTGTTTTTATATTTTTCAATACATTTGTTTTGTTTGTGCAAAAAAAAAATAAAATAATTTTCAACCATACAATAGCCAGGATTATTATTTTTTTAAAATTTTCATTAAGCTTAACATCGATGAAAATTCAACGCAAAGTGACATGCAATGGAGAAAAATTTCTACATGGGATAGGTTAGTATATTTTTTCCATACATGTTCAGTTATCTGAACAACCCCAGTCCCAAATTGTTTTGGATAATCGATGTTCTACTGTATATATAATAATAATAATACATATATACACAGTTTTGCACTTTTATTAATCACATTTTTTCCATTTGTCAGGGTTAAAAAATCTGTCTAATGTCAATTGCTTCTCTCTCTTCTTCAGAATTTTCAGAAGTAATTAATAAATTGTAATTGTAGTGATCCTCAAGCCTATTGACCTCAACTTGGTTTGGATGCCATTCTAAGGCCATTGTTCTGACATCCTCCCACTTCTTAAAAAGATCTTTAATAGCAGATGTTGGCATTAATCCTCTTTTTCAGAAGAAAACATTTCTCGCCAAGTTTCTTGGTGTTCTTCATTCAAGAGTTATTGGCATTCTTCTGTCGTCAGATCAGTTTCTGGTTCCATTATCAGTTCTTCAATGTTCTTTATTTCTCAGATGTGATTTTTGTTACTCCTTTAGCTGCTTGAATCTTCTTGATTATACTGTATATTTCTTAGATAAGATTGAACTGCAGCCGACTGTAGACCTGTTCAAGCCATACTGCCCAGCAACATCAGACATCTTCTGCCCACTCTCTACCTTTGCTATTATACTCTCATCTTTCAAAAATTAAAACCGATGCAAAACTTAATGCGTGCCCACCCAACTGTCATGCAAATACTATAAAAGAATAGTTTCTGTCAGAAAAAAAAAAGACTGGAATTACAAGGGAGAGTTTCAAAGTTTGGGTTGTTCAAAGCTCAATCTGATTCGTATATATCAGGTTGAGCGGTGATGTTGACATCTCCCACGCTCCAAAAAGTTTTAAACTGTTGCCTGAAGACAAGAGAAGACCAATCAGTATTCATTATTTTACATTGTTTCTTCTTGTGTTTGTTCTTCTGAGGTGTTCGTTGTCCAAACAAAAATCTTTTGCAAAAGTGTTCGTTATCCGATCACTCACTGTAATAACTCAATATGCTAATTAATCTCAAACATCTTTTTTTAAAATGTTTTTAAAAATAATGAACCATTTATATGAATTTATGAAACTGTATTCTCAGTAGTTAGATTTCCTTTATTAAAGCTTGTCTATTTCAAATACATAAACAATACCAATTACTATAAAAGTGACATTCTGTAATCTGCTTAAATTATAAAAATAAATGAATAAATAAATACTTTGCATTCAGTACGATTTATAATATATACTAAACACAACTTAATAATGATACTTACTCTTTCTCTATCAAATAAATCTCTTCTATCTGAATCCCAATCAACATCTCTAGATTTTTCATTAACAGAATCTTCTCTGCTCCAATTGGTGTCACGATTTCTTTCATCTCTTTCATGATCAGCATCTCTCTCATTTTCTGTTTTCTCATAATTTCTAGATTCCCTCAACCGATTTTTCTCATCATTTCTAAAAAATACATTTCTTTCTATAAATTTTTCTTATTATAAAATTTTAATTATCTATTTGTTTTAATTGTAAATCAGTTTTGTGGGTGATGAATTGTTGTGTCAACAGGTGTTCAGTTATAAAATAATCATCATTTTATAAAGATAAGAAAATTAACTTAATGATAAATACTCAATAATACTTATTTTAAATAATTAAGAGATGATATTATTATAATTCAATTCATTTACTTTAATTTTAAACTATTTAATAAAAAAAACTCTTAACCTACTTTATAAATACTTCAATTTACAAATTCATACCTAGAATCCTTTTTTTGTGGAGTAGGTGCATCCTCTTCATCACTGAAGACAAGTTTAGCACTAAATAGAAAATGTATTTTGTGTTAAATTCATGTATGTTTTATAAAAATTTGTTTCCTGAAACAATTACAGTCTCAACTTTAAAATGAAACAACATAATAATTTTTAAAATGCTCTAGTTTGTATGTCCTGAAATAAGTAATCTTATAATCAAGCTTTTCCTCAGTGTAAAAGAAAAACTATTCCTGTAAGAGAAAAATGCACTTGTCTTGCATTGTTGCAGTTGGGGTACAAGCATCTTTTAATATCTCTAGGACTAGCACATTACAGACACAAGGACTGGCTTTTTTCAAGAGGAGTGGTCAAGAATACACATGGCTGTAAATCCACACAAGAATAACTTTAGGCAAGTGCAATGAAATCTGTTGAAAGATATGTTGTTATCTCATGGCCAAAATGCAACAGTTACAAGTACAGTGAAACTTTGCTTAACGAGCAAAACAAATTGTAACAAAATTACTTGCTTAACAAGCAACGTTTCACATAACAAGTGACAAGGGGAGGGAGAGGGAAAGTCCCAGATTGTGTGATTGCTCCATCAGTCTGTGTTTAGCACTTGTTCTGCTAGCATCTTAGTGTCACTTGTGATCACACATTTTTCCAAACTTGTGTTCAGACATATTACACACAAATAACAACCATAGCCCATTATATAATAAACATGCCAAACGATATGGCAAATTCTTGGGCTATGTAAAGGCTATAATTAAATATTAGAAATTAATTAATTTGACTAGAGGCAGCCAGTTATGATGCCATCTCATATTAAATTTAATGACTAATTCTAAATTAAATTCCAGAAATGTCTAAATAATTTTCTTTAAATAAGCATTATACATAAAATATTTAAGTATTTTTTTGGCATGGAATGAATTATTGTATTTTACATTAATTTATATGGGGGAAATTGTTTCACTTAATGAATGTTTTGCATTACAAGTAAGGTTCTGGAACAAATTATGCTTGTTAAGCGAGGTTCCACTGTATTTCCTGTTTCACCGAGGTGAAAATATGCCTCACTTTTCTACAAGATCTTAACTTATATGGCCACAACATATCCATTCCATTCAAGAAAAGAAGTACCACTTTATCCAAAACATCACTGCAACAAATTTGGTTATGCAAATAAAACTGCAATTTTGTTGCTTGCAGCAGGGTGTCTACTCATTCTTGAAAAAGTTTGCCTGATTATATTTTTTTTATAACTGCTCCCAGAAATCTCTCTTCAAAGTGACTTATGCATTTTGCAGAGCAGGAGTATTATTTCATCTCATTAAGAATATGTGACATTGTACATTCATTAACTAGAAGCGATTGCCAAGCTGTGGATAGAGTCAGCATCCTTGGTATTAATGCAATTCCCTTTAAGGGATTTTGAACAGATTATTAATGTTTCTAGTGTTCTTAGTTTGTCATTGTTGTATATTGGTGTTATAATCTTAGCTTCTTCCCATTTGGCTGTTATACCCTGCTCACTTGCATATTGGGCTAGTGGTATTAAACTTATAAGTTTCGTACTTATGCTTCGCTATCCTTTTTGTTAACAATCTGTTTGTTGAGATTATGTATGTTAACTTCCTGTTGATATTAAACCTGTTGTTGTCTAGGGCAGTGATTCTCAAAGTGGGGGGAGTCGCAAAAAATATTTGGGGGGTCGCTGAAAAATTAATACCAGATCAATTTTTTTTTCAAATATTTTATAAATTTACTATGAATTCATGTTTAGAAATAATAGAAATAAAAAATATATATAATAATTTTTACTTAAATAATTTGCACATATAAATAATAAAAACAATATAAATATTTTAATATGAGCCTAATATTCATAAATTTGTGCACTATTGGGGAATCCCCCGAGTTCCACTCTCAGCCTAAACTATGATAGAACAACATTGTCATTTGGAACGGTGTTAGCTAGCAGCGTTGCGTCTGTAGGCAAGTCAAGTTAGAAATACAATAGAGCGTCGATTATCTGAAAACCGATCAACTGAAAGCTTTTCAGTTGGCAAATTTAAATTTCCGCTAGTGCTGTGGTGCTGCAATACTTGGCTATGTCTTGGGCTACTCCAATATTATTTTAGTTGGTATGCATTTTTAGCTGGCAGAACTGGAGCGACCATGAGAGGGTACTTAACCCCTCCCTCCGGGATGTCTTCCTACACACAGTCATTCTTTGGGGGTCCTTTGAAATGTTTAAGTGCAAAAGGGGGTCGCAGACCAAAAAGTTTGAGAAACACTGGTCTAGAGGTACCAAGTATACCCCAGGTTTTCTGGCTTCAGTGCATTTACCTTGAGCATTGGAAAGAAGTTTATATATTGATGGGTTACGTTTGTATGCTAAATCTGCCTGGACTTTCTTGGCTGTGATTTTATAAGTTTGGCTCAATCTAGAGTCAAAGTCAGAGACCCAATTTTTGGAAATGCTTGAGAGGTGGATTCTATTATTTGGACAAGGAGCTGTTTGTGTTTAAGGCTGTGCGCTCACCAGGTTGCATTTGAATTGGAGACCCAAACATTTGGCCCTCCCCTTGTTAGCAATAGGAATCATTTTTGAATAATTTTTTAATGAATAATTCTAAATAACACATTTTATCACAATATTTAAACAGTGTTTCACGGGCCGCTGGTCCCATTGAGAGCTTTTGCGAGTGCGTTATTCTGCGATTTATTGGAGCGTTTTCTCTGTGTATCGCTGTGTTTTATCGTTGTGCTCTTGGGAAAGTGACTACCTACCTTCAAGTAGTGCGGCCCGTCAGTACTTTTTTAGGGAAGCTAAAAATAGTTGCGAATTTTTAGCCTTTAAGGCTACTTTCTTTTGTGGTATGGCAAGTAAGCCACCACACCCAGTTGTCCTGGCAAGGACAGACGAGGAGGGGGGCCCGAGGTGGAGCCTGGTGGTGAAATGCCTTCCCTGCAAAGTAAGCGGGTTGCCCAGCAGGGTAAGAGGGTTACAGCTGCTCAGAAAATTCTTGAAGAATTGAATGAATATCTTGTTACTAATTCTCACTCTAAGATTGGGTCAAGAGACCATATCGCACAAATTGTGGGTAAGGTTGAGACAATAATAGAAATCTTTACGGAGGGAGAGGACATAAGGTAAATGATGTTGACCATACAGGGGCAATTGGAAGACATCAAAACTAGAGAGGAAAGCAGAGGGGAGAAGACCTTTGCACAAGTAGTGACAAGTACACCTTTGGTTAATAAAAGGGTGGTTAAGTCTGGGGAAGTTGTCATCATTCAACCGACAGATGGCACAGGCGATTCTGAGCAGACTAAGCAACTTATATAGGTTAAAATAAAACCCCAAGCTTTAAAGATAGGGGTGAAGGGGCTTAGAAAATTGTGTAATAGAGCTATAGCGATTGAGGTTGAGATGAAAGAAGACAAGGTAAAGCTCCAACAAGCAATGGAAGAAATCCCTGGGATGACAGCCCGGAACCTAAGAAGAGGATCCCTAAAATTATTATTCACTCCATTCCAAAGAAGATTGAGAAATCAGAGATATCGAAATTTGTCTATCAGCAAAACGAATGTATACAGGAACGTTTTGCGGGGATCAGACAATTTGAGAGTGGGTTTGCTGTAAGGTTTGCCCTTGGTAATAGGAATAGCCCCACTTCTAGTTGGGTGGTTGATGTTAGTCCTCAGGTTCGCACTGAACTGTTGAAAATAGGAAAATTAAATATTCACTGGGTTAAATGCCCGGTGGAGGATTTTGTTCCTGTTATACAATGTTTTAACTGTTGTAAACTGGGACATTTTGCAAAAGATTGCAAACAAGAAGTTCCCACCTGTAGTCAGTGCGGAGAGGGACACAGGTTCAGGGATTGTCCAAATCGGAACACCATTAAATTGTGCTGTAATTGTAAACAAGAAAAACTATTTGATACAAAGCATAATGCTCTTGATAAGAAATGTCCGATCGTACAAAGAGCAAAGGCAATTATAATAAGTCGTACTGACTATGGAGATAGCTCAGGCTAATAGTATCAAGGAAATCAAGATCATCCAAGGAAATCTACAAAGAGCAATTGCAGCTAATTCAGCTTTAAATAAAAGGTTGGAGGTGTTTGATGTGGCTCTTATGCAGGAACCTTATACAGTGCAAAATAAAGTGGCCTGTCTTGGCAGGCAGATACAGGTTTTGCAAGTTGAGGAAGAGAGGCCACGTACTGCTGTTGGTGTGTCCTCTTGGGAACTTGGGAAGTGGATGTCCTTTTTCATACTGATATTAGTTCTCAGAACTGTGTGTGCGCAGAGATTGTTTTGGCTGGCCACAGGGTCATTATGGTGAGTATCTATAGGGTCTTTGGTGCAAGTCTCAGTGATACGTATGATAATATAGAAAGGATTCTTGACAAGTTTCCAGGTCAAGCCATAATTCTTGGTGGTGATTTTAACGTGCATTCCCCTGTTTGGGGGGATCCAACTCATGATATGGAGGCAGATGACCTTTTGGAGTACTTAGCAATGCACGGTCTTCACATAGTGAATGATCCTATGTCCCCGCCAACTTTTGTTGGTCCAAGGGGCAGTAGTTGGATAGATCTTACTTTATGTAATGATTCTGGCCTGTTGTGGTTATATGATTGGGAAGTGGATATGGTTGGTTGCTTAAGTGACCATTTCCCAATTATTTTTAAAGTCAGGGTTCCTGGGGAAGGAACCAAGGTTGAAGAAAGAAAGTATGATATCAACAGGGTAAATTGGACTCAGTTTAATGTTAGGTGCAGAAGGGAATTGAGGCAGATCATGAGTGGAACTGGTAATGATAGGGAGACGGTAAAGCATCAGATTGATGACTTTATTCGGACTATCAATGAGATCTGCAATGAGTGTATACCTGTTAGGACAAGAAGCAAACACCTTGTTCCCTGGTGGAACAGGGACCTCTCTCATATAAGGAAGCAAAATAATAAGCTGAGGAGGCGATTTCAGCATTGTGCTGATACTGAGGAGAAAGAAAGGAGGAGGGCGATCTATTTACGATTTGAAAGGTTCTATAAAGATAAAATTAAGGAGTATAAAATATTGTCGTGGAGGAAGTTCTGTGAGGAAAACTCTGGTAATCCTTGGAATTTCTGCTTTAAGCTAAGTACAGGCAAACTTAAAACCAAGTTGCTTGTTTCGTCTGTTAAGACCCCACGTGGGCCGACTTCTAATCTAGAAGATACTATTGCTTTTCTAATGGAAAGGTTCTTTCCAATTGATGATAAAGCCGAGGATTCACAAGGACAAGGAGAACTAAGGAAGAGGGTGGAGGAGGAGTCAGATGAGTGCGATGACCCTCTATTCATATATGGCGAAATTCAAGATTGTATCAATGATCTTAAAGTCAATAAGGCCCCAGGAGGAGACGGTATTGTGTCTCAAATTGTTAAAGCTGTATGGGAGTGCAGTTCGGACACTCTTATGAAAGTTTATAATCAATGTCTTACTTACGGGGTATTCCCGAAGAGGTGGAAGGAGGCACGGGTGGTTATCATCCCCAAGCCTGGAAAGAAGGACTTGAGTGATCCCAGCAGTTACAGACCTATTAGTCTCCTACCTGTTATGGGCAAGGTGTTGGATGATCTCATGATCAAGAGGATTATGTGGTTTATGGAGAGGAAAGGAATATTTAGTAAGGTGCAGTTTGGCTTCAGACCACAAAGAGGAACAGAAGATGCCATCAACAAGGTGATTGGCGATATCAAGGATGTACTTAGCTTTGCTAAGTATGCGGTGGCATTAAGTTTAGACATCCAAGGAGCTTTTGATAATGCTTGGTGGCATTCAATTCTTTGGAAGCTTAAGGTGAACGGCTGCCCGAGGAATCTTTATAATTTGGCAAAAAACTACTTTAAGGATAGGGTAGCCTTTTATAACTTGAATTGGACCAGGATTGAGAAAGAGCAGCAGAGGGGCTGCCCGCAGGGGTCAAAATCGGGCCCCAGTTTTTGGGTCATTCATTTTGATACCATTTTAAAGAAGATAAAGGAAGTGGCTAGGTGTACGGCTTATGCCGATGATGTCATGGTTGTTGTGGCAGGATATTCACGTCAAAATATAGAATTGACTTGTAACAAGCTTCTTAGTGATATTTGTTTATGGGGTGAGGAGGAGAAGCTGAAATTCAATCCCACTAAGACTCAAGCAATGATTTTTGCTAGGGATTTTGTGAGTGCGCTGGATTGGAGGCAACCGATACTCAGAATGAATAATGAAAGGATACAAGTAGTAAAGAATTTAAAGTATTTGGGCATCGTCATAGATAGGCGGTTGTGTTGGAATGATCATATTAAAGCTTTCAAAATTAAAAGTAATGTTATTTTTAACAAGTTGGCCCAGGTTGCTAATGGCATCTGGGGCCTGAATGTTGAGGCAATGGGTACTGTCTATGATTGCATGTTTATTCCGATTCTGACCTATGCGGCATCGGTTTGGAGTGAGAAAGTCCAAAATTGTATGCAGAAAAGGCATCTTAGGCAGGCCCAGAGGACCGCTTTGTTGAAGCTTACTAGATGTTATCGGACTACCTCGACTGAGGGTCTTATGGTTTTGGCTGAGAAAGCCCCTATAGAACTGGTAATTGAGGAAAGGGCTAAGCGTTATTGGTTGAAGGTTTGCGATGATACGAATCTAGTGGGAACAGATCTCAATATTGAGAAGTATGAGAGGATGGTTCCGATGAAGGATATGCCTCACCCTGCAACGTTATTCAGGGTTAGTGTGACGAGGCATTTAAGGATCATTACTGAAATATATACAGACGGGTCTAAGTCTGAAGCTGGAACAGGTGCCGCGTTTGTGGTGTATGAACGGAATAACGAAATATATCATGAAAGGTTCCGGTTGGAAAAATACTGTTCGAGTTACCAGGCAGAGTTGTTGGCGATAAGTAAGGCCATCGAATGGTATGTTGCAAATGACAGGACTGAGCAGGTTTGCATTCTCACGGATAGTATGAGTGCGCTTCAGGCACTGCTAAGTCAGAAATCAAGTGATCACCAAGTTTATTCGATTAAAAAGTTTTTGAAAGACAATGGGGTCCTTGACCGCATTGAGTTTAAATGGGTTCGTGCCCATATTGGAATTTATGGAAATGAGAGGGCCGATTGTTTGGCCAAGGAAGCGGCGGAGAATGACCAAGTGGTCTTTGACATAATTCCCGTTTGCTGGGGAAAGAGGTGTTTAAAAATGAACAGTATATGAAGGTGGCAAGAGCTCTGGACAGAGAGCACCAAAGGTAGAGGATCTACGATCTCCTTCCGAATATTGAAGAAAGGCTTATGCACTTAAACTGGTTTACGCTTGGTCGGGAAACCATGGTTTCTCTCTCTGGGCATGATGGCCTGGGGATTTATAAAAGGCGTTTTAGCCTTAGTGAGCAGACTGAGTGTATGTGTGGTCAGGCAGATGAAGATATACATCACCTTGTGTTTGAATGTGTAAAATGGCAGTATACCAGGAAACAACTGGAACTCATTGTCTTGGAGGAGGGGCTGAATTGGCCTTGTGGCTTCTATCAGCTCATAAGGAATGAATATTGTTTCAAGGCATTGTCAGAGTTCTTTAGAAAGATTTATAAGAGCAAGAACGCTCGAATGTTATTATCTTTTCCTGGGCGAGTTGCCCAGTAGTTTGTTATTTATTTTCTAAGTTGTTTAATGTTACATTGTGTTCTTGATACTAAGTATTAGAGTTTTATTCATCCCCGTTATGCTTTGCGGTGCGGGGAGCTCTGATCCCGATACGGGAAATGATGACCCTCTAAATAAAAAAAATAAAAAAAAAAAAGTGTTTCACAAGTTCTGTCATTTTTGTTTTAGTCTACTGGAAAAAAGTAAAAGTGAAAAAAAGTCATCCCAAAAAATTCCCCAAATTTTCTGTTGAGTAAAAATCCCCAATCTGGAAACATTGGGCAGCATTTCAAAAAAAAACTTCCTTTGGTTCTCAATGTCACTTCCTACTCTTCTGCCCAAGCTTGACACAGAACATTGTGAAATCACAAGGGAAACACATACTTTTCATTTCAGATGGATCAATCTTTGTCATGTTATAGATTGCTTCTCTCACATGTTTTAGTTGGCAGAAAGTATACAAGTAGGATCAAATCGTACTTACACTGAATAAATTTGCTCACAAAACAGCAAAATGAAAGAGTGCACGCCATACATTCTTTCCGTAAAATCTCACAAAATAGTCTCTAAATACTTATTTTTTCATCTAAGTTTATCAGATATTTTAATAATGATGTTTTTACTTACCATTTATAAGTTTTAAGTACAGTACATTTCATTGTCAACAGTTAAAGATATTTCTTTGCAGTCAACTGTAAGCTTAACCTTAACTGTAGTGATTGCCATATTTAATCTTTTTTTATCCAATCCAAACAATCCTACCCTCTACTCAAATTAGTTTGATCGTGACCCAGTTGATCCTAAATGGCATTCACATATGCAGATAGAGATTGATCAGATTGCTATAGTTCATGTGTATACATGATTGAAATGATCAGAGTAATTATAGATCAGTTTGATTTAAAAAGTATATGCATCCTAGGTGTGCAGTGCATGGGACTCCCATTATAAGAAAGCTAGACATTTTGTTGTTTTCCTGAAGTGCAATTTGTGATTCAATTTCACAATGAAACAAGCAGACTAGTGTTTTTATCGCCACTTGCAATTGCCAGTATTATATTTTTATTGCCACGCTAATAAAAATATAGCCAAGTGGCAATTTTGCAGCACAACCCCTGTATAATATTTTTTTAAAAATCATAATACTGCTTAGCATCAAATTGTTACAGACATTGAATGATAATGTGAATATTTTAAAATGTTTTTTTTTTTTCAATTTATGTATTACCAGTTTCTATTTTAAAAAAAATAGACAAACTGCTTTCTGCTTTTTTTTATTTATTAAACTTTTAGTAAACTTCACTGCTATTATTATTTCAATATATTTACTGTATAAATCAATATTTTATTTTTAAAAAGTTAATAAAAATTCAAACACTTACTTATAATCAATTTCTCCATGTGCAGAGGCCCATCCATCCTGTGAATCATTCTGCAGAATCTCATCAAACCCCTTTAAATCTTTGTCTGTAATTATAGCTGCAGGTCTTTGATAAGCTTCTTCTTCAGCCAGAGGACGCATAGAATTTCTTATCCTATGAAACAAAGACTTTCTATATTAAATTTTAGCAATTAAAATATTTATTATTATTGTGATGTAATAATAAATATTAATAGCAAGGGAATTTGTTTATATTTTTGACAGCAGAATTCAAATACTTAATGGTTTTAATTAAAATTCTTAATAGAATACAACAGAAAATAAGTTTAAAATATGATTCAGTTACTTAATTTTCTTATTAACCAATAAAACTAAAGTGTTACATGTATGAAAATCATTTTCCACATGGAATGTTACATTTATGTTATTTAAATAAATTCTGATATGTATTTCAACATTAAATACATTCTCAACAGAAGTTGCATACCATATTAAATTCAACACTAACATTAGCTAATATGCCATAATAATAAACTGGATTAATTATTAAAATTTAAATGATAATTCTTCTATCATAAATTTTTATTTAAAAATTACCAATAAAAATACTTCTTTACTAACCTGTTTTCTGGATAGTAAGATGGTCTGTTTGATGGAATTCCAGAATAATTAGGATAATTTCCAGGAAAATTTCTGCCATACATCTGGAGTAATTTTGCTTCGTTAATAATTAATAATTAAAAAAATAAGTTTATTTGTTTCAATCAATTAAACTTACATAAGGAGGTATCATTCCCCTAAACTGGGGCAGTTGAGGGTGGAGACCGGAACCAGGACCTAGCTGGCCAGGCATGCCATGACCAGGACCAGCAGTTGGACCCAATCCTTGAGCAACAGAACCAGTACCACTTGAACTTGCATTTGATGTTCCTAAACTGTTTGTAGGTAATGACCCCCCTCTTGTGGTTGTTGGATATGGCTTTTGTTCTCTCGAATGATTTTCTGTGGCATTCTGCTGACCGTTTACGCCACTGCCATTGTTCAGTGGCTGGCCTCCGCCTGATATCCCTGGCTGTCCTTGAGATATTGACTGAGGTGGTGGTGATGGAGGGTGCTGTGGAGAAACTGAACTTGGTGGAGGTGGCTGCTGCTGTTGAAGAGTACCACGTCCCCAACTTCCCTCTGCTGCAGATATAAAAAAAATTAATTAATTTCTACACATTAACATTTTAAAATAAGTTGTGCTCATAAATAGATTAGTACTGATTTATATTCAAAAATGTTCTTTCAATTTTTAATTTTGATCTAATTTTATTTTCAGTTACCATGTTAAATGCTATTGATTATTGTCAAAACTATGTTATATATTGAAAATCTATGAGAATGCACAACTGTTTCAAGTCATTACTATGTCATCATCAATAGGCATATTTTTATTATAAATCTTGGATTTTGTTATAGGAAATATCATTACAAAACAATCATTTTCAAATATTGTTGGAGAGTACCAAAATCCATTATTCTGCTTCTTTTACTCTAAAGAAGACCCATCAAAAGCAAATCACTAGTCAACAAAAGAAAACAAAGTTGTAATATCCCCACATACAAAGTAGATCTTATGAAAATACAGTTTTCTATAAATTTTATACTGATTTAATATTTCCAAAACACATTTAATTTTTCTTTAACCAAATGTTTTAGCATTTTATTATGTCAAACATGTAAATTGAATGCAACAAAAACTTCCATAATATATAACACACAAGTTTGTAATTTGATTTAGTAGTTATTTCCTAACCAGTATTTTCTATAATAATAAACATTCTTGAATTCAAATGCATTTACCAATCTTATCTATTTCAACAATATTAGGATTTGGCATTTCCCCCATTTATTTGACTTAATCAGTCAATCTTCAAATATCTATATCTAAAGATTGACTGATTAAATCAAATAAGTGGGGGAAATGCTGAATCTTATCTTAAACCAAATAAGTAAGAAATTTTGTTAGATATATATTAATTATAACATATTTTTTTAAATAATCAGTGCATTAATTATTGAAGAATTTAAAACTAATCCTGACATTATTTCAACTGAAATATAATCAGTTTTTGAATTTATTGCAAGGATATAAGTGTAACGTTGATCCCAAATATTTCCATGTATAGTTTAACTCTGCATAAAAATTGAATTTTATTTTTTTTTTTCATAATTATTTAATTATTTACAATAGCTTTTTCAGTAAACATCCCTGCAGACATGATTTAAAGCAGTAACACACGAACTACTGTGGTAAATCATTGGGCTAAATTTGGAATAAATAATTCTAAATTACAAATGAATTTAGCACTTGAGGGAGATGGCGCCTAATGCCTCCCTCTAGTGCCAAATTCATTTGTAATTTAGATTTATTTATTCCAAATTTAGCCTGATGATTTACGGCAGTAGTTGGTGTGTTATAGCTTTTTCAGTAATGAAAATACAATTATTTTTCTATCAGAATTCTTGAGTCTCTTCAAATTACAATTTATTGACTAAAACTTGTGTAAATTTTAACTTTTCTTACTGTGAAACACATGAAATTACTACATTAAAAATTGAAGTAATCGCACACTATCATCATCATCATCCTTTATTCTAATAGTTAAATTTCGTTATATTTTTTCATTTATTTATTTAAAAAAAGTAACTTCACTACTTAAAAAATATTGCATTAACTTTTAGAACATAGTTTTATGATTTATAAACAATAGAATTTCAATATTTTCAACATTTACAGAATCTACATTATTTTTAAATTGAATTTTTAACAATTAACTGAAATTAATTACTTACTTTGAGGTCGGAGACTTGGTCCTGGTCCATACTGTGAATCTGCATTTGACTTCCGGTTGCCTTCTGTTTGTGCATCCCCACCAGCTAGCTTCGGGAATTCCTGAGGAAAAAATGGCGACTGATGGCCCAAGAAGTTCCTTTCTTGACCACCATCCTCTTCGTTTGATGTAACACTGCTCCAAGTTTTGCTTGATCCAGTACTTGCACTGGAAGTGGGTGTCTGAAAAATTAAACCAATTAGCATGTGTGGTAATTTAAATAGCTAGATATTTCCTGCAAACAAATTCATTGATAGCAATTTCACAGACAAGAACTTTCAATAGGGTATTTTTAACTCATCAAAAATTTCATTTACACAGGAAAACATTTTTCAATAAGGAATCATTTTATTAAACAACAAAATTATCTTTTGGTATGTAAAAAGACTTGAGAAATTTCATGCTAATTCACTCAAAATATGCCCACAGTTAAAGCAGGTGATACACACTCATGAAGTAACAAACATAAAAATGCACTACAGCCAAACAATTGCCAGATTACATTAAGCTATATTAATACAACTAATTACTAGTTAACTGTCAAGTACACTCAAACCTGTTTTTGTGGGGTGGATAGGGACCGCATAATAGAAAACGCATTAAAAAAATTTACACGAAACTTCGCAAATAGCTATTTAAAAAACAGTTTTCGTAACACAATTAAAAAGTATTTTTTTATGTGGTGAATAGGGACCACATAAAAAAAGTCTCATATAGAAAATAACTAGGAATTGCTTTTTTTAACTCCTTGGGCCGTTTTCAGCAATCCCTGATGGGAAAAGAAATCCTCTAAGAATTTTATGTTTTATATTAATTAATTATTTCCACTTAAATACAAATTTAACATTAAAAAAATTTGCCTGGAAATAATTCCTGCGAAATAAACACCTTCCCAAAAAGTGGTTTTACAGAAAAACTATATAAAAAGTTAAAAATAATCATTAAAAAATGATTTTATTTGATAAATATAGCTGCAGGAAATGTTATTCTTTCATTTAACAAGGCATAAAATTTCACACCTGCAGTCTACATTTAACACAATATTTCTGATTTTTATGCTATTAAAATAGGAGGGGATCAAAAAAAGGTATGAGAAAAAAATTTTACTGAATAAAAAATGAAAAAAACCTGCTGATGTCATAAAAAACATCCAATAGTTTTAAAAATTTTTTTCAGAAGTCAATTATGTCCCAATTTGATTGAAATTTTTATATGCCGCACAAAAAAAAAACAGGTTTGAGTGTAGTTTAGTCTAGAGGTAGAGAGTAGGTGTCATCTCTTGATAACTTTTATTAATTAATTTAGAAGGTTCTAAAAGAAAAGAACTGGCCTGAAAAGGGATTTTAATCTGCAACTCCCACACCACAAAAAAAAAAAACACTGCTTCTCATAACAGAAGTACACAAAGTACCAATCATTATTAAATTAAAATTACTGATAAACCCAAACAGTATAAAGTAAATTTTTGTGTAATTTATATTTTCTTACAATAAAATCCTAGAACAAGTTTATATGCACTAGATGAGGAAATGGTGGCATATGTAAGTAAGATTTAAGAAAACATTTTTTTACAAAATTAAACAAGGCTTCTAAATACTAAATGAAAAATAATTCAATTTGGAAAATTTTCATATTTTGTAAATTATTGTAAAAATTTCTTAAGTTTAAACACTTTTCAACTTTAAATTCTTTTTCTTTTACTAGTGTTATCCATGATAATTTGCAACCAGGTAAGTATTCATCTTTTAATACTTGTGTTGTTATATTTATTTCTATAAACAGCATTACATTCAAACATTAGCAATTTTATATTCTCATATTGTTTAATACAATTTTTTACATTCTCAATTTATTGAATAATTTTATTACCAATGGCTGCATTCAGCAGAGTTAGCAGATGTTAACTGAGCAAAGGTGTTTCAATAGTAGTTGTTACATGGCAATGTAGATCTGCTGAATGACAAGTGACATATGTATTGAAACAGGAAGTTGGTGGCATTAGTAGTAGTTTCTGCTTTCACATGTATGAATTTATGTTTATTTAAGTTAAAGATGAAATTATTTTCTTAAATTTATATTAGACATACCTGTTTTTAGTGGTTCATGAACACTTGAAGCGTGCAATGCCATAATATTGTAAATGCCAGTAAACAAACTTTTCAGGAGTGAGAAAACACTTTCTAGCAAATAAATTGAAGGAATTCATTTCAATTTTAAAATAAAACGGTTAAAAAAATCTCACTAGGTTACAAATTCTCTGGAATAACAAAATGATGAAAACATCAGCCATAATATTTTAAGTGCAAAAAGTCATGTGACTTGTACTTTAAAACATTGTGGCTTGCACATAAATTCAACTTCAAAATACAGCCACGTACAGAGCCACTATCACCACTATTTTCGTTTCTTGCAGCAGAAAACATTGTTTAGAATTCATTTCTTCAATAAAATTATTTTGCAAATAATGGCATTTACAACATTATGGCATTGCACACTTCACTTACTTTAGTATTAATGCTGCAACGAGTATCTTTGTATTGATATATAACAGACATGGGCAAGTGCGGCTCTGTTTGAGTTACATGCAGCTCTTGCTGAAAGTGTTAATTTCTGCTTTTTATTATTATTTTTACAATTTTATTTCCACAATTTTGTGAAAATATGTAATTATATATATGTAATATTTAGTAATTTATTTCCAAGTTGGAGCAATAAATTAAATTGATATTTCAAATCTATTCTTTTAAAACAAGTTCTCGACCCTGATGGGGGACACCCTATCCTTCCCTGCCTTACCATACTATCTGTCACAACAGTACAGAACTGCGGCTTCCATGCATTTTGCAAAACCTACATTTCGGCTCTCACTGAACTCTTGCTTGCCCACCTCTGATATATAATGTCTTTACTCTCTTGCAGGTGCACAGTCATCAGCATTCAGTTACAGCTAGTTCCTCGTTACTAAGCGTAATGAAGAACAGGCCACTTGGAAAGTGTAATTGAGAGAGAACGACCAATCAGAATGGACAAAAGATAGAATGAAGATCAATATAATCTTCAACAATCAAGGACATCTTGCACTTGGTTAGTTAACATTCCAAATAACCAAGACACCAAGTATCAAACACGCTAAAGGCAGTTTTCAGCCAACTGTGTGTTATGAACAGCTCTGCGTCACCGAAGACAACTGTCTTCTCTTGTATGGAAAACAACAAAATCCCTGCAAACCGCCAATTCAAATCTTCCTCATCACCAGATGAAAACCCATTGTTTCTGGGCTTATCATCTGCTAGCCACCTCCAGCTGCCAAAGAACTCTTCTTATCTACTGATCAATCATTGCATCTGAACACAACCTCAGATATGAATATTTGTATAGTGTAAGTTCTCCTGAATTACAATAAACAGTTTTATGTTAGACAGTTGTCATTATTGTCGCCTCCACCACCACCCACATGCAAACAGACCCTAGACCATCACTAATGCAGAATTAACTGAATTTCTCCTAAAATTCGGCAAACTTACATTGATATGATGATCTATTGATAAAAAAGTACCTCTTAAAGTGGTGTAGAAGTGTACAAAATTATCTTGGAATATTTGCAACAATTAAGACCTCCTCAGTCATAGAAACAATGTTAAATGTTAAAACTTGTAATTATTATGTGATAAAATATCACTAATACTTCAAATCTCTAATGAAAGAATATTCTTTTTAAAAGTTAAAAGCCCATTTTATATTATTTCTAAACTCACCCCAAAAGCTAGAACTTTTGATCAAAAGCAAAGATATACCAATTGTACATACTCCAGTAAATAAATTTTAGTGTAAACACAAATGCTTTCGACCATATTTATGGACCTTCATCAAAAGGTAATAGAGCTGAGAACAGTTCTATATGATGAAGGTCCATAAATATAGCCAAAAGCATTTGTGTTTGTCCTGGAGGAACAGGAAGTTGGTGGCATTAGTATAAAAGCAAAAATAACCGATTATATTCTTTTTGTAAATGGATATTTTTCTGTTGAATGTGCTTGATAGGTGATAAATCAAAGACAATTCAGAGTTCATGTCCATATCATCACTTATCAAGCACATTCAACAGAAAAATATCCATTTACAAAAAGAATATAATCAGTAATTTTTACATGTAGATAAAAAATAATAAATTGACAGAAAAGGATAAATTATAAGTAAGTTTGATTTCAATATCCTAATACAAATAAACCATACATTCAAATCTCAACTAAGGGAGTAAAACATTAAAATTGTTAATAATAATAAATTATACAAAATAATATAGCATTATAGGAATTAGACTACACATTAATAAAAATGAAATTAGTAGAGGAAGAAATGAAACAAATCAAAAAGTTAATAAAAGACAAAATAAAATTAAAAAAACAAACACCTTAATATATACAGTACAAACAAATTATTAATTCAAATAATGAAATGAAACATCCATGACAGTATATGATGTACTAACAAACAAAGCAGAGGAAGCAGTAAAAATTCTCTGCTGATTCATGATCTGTCAATAATAGCATAAAGGTGGATGAACATGTGTGGCACAGAAAGAACAAGTGCTATTGAAATCACAATACCACTTATGGAAGAGTCATACATGTGGCAAATCAATGTGTTTTTACTGCATGACAAAAAATATTTAAGATGAACAAAAACAATTATCATGTTCATTTAAATGTGGTATTGTTAAATTTTCTTCTTCTTATGATAAGAAAATAAAATAATTTAAAGAATTGATCTAATGTTATGAATGCTTTCAAAAGTTTTCTACACTGAGATCTACTTTTAGATTCAAAAAGCCATATAGTATGCAACAAATCAACATTACTAGTGGCTGTTAGAAGCGTAGCAATACTGTAAATATCACAAAAGTTGGAATGGCATCTACTTTCTCCAAACTGGCAAACAGTATTGCAACAAATTATGACTGTTTCTGCACACATGCCTTTTTTTATGCATCACACATGTATATCAATCTCAATCCTATAATGTGCTATACAGTTATTCAATAATCTGCTTACTTAAAAATATTTTAAGATATAAAACACAATATTTAATACATACCTTTTGTGAAGATAGACCCTGTGATGCTGAAGTAGTGGATGGTTGCTGTTGCGATTGTTGCTGTGTCCCACTAAAATATACGAAACAAACATTACTTCGTTTTAATTAACAAGTTTCAAATTATGTTTTTCATTATTAAGTTAATTTTACCTTATCTCTTCTGATTTCCCCTTTTCTTTGGTAGAAGTTCCCCATCCTTGGCCTCCACTAGGTACAAGGCTTATATTAGGATTATTGCCACTGTTTTCACTTTTCAGACTTGGGAGATTAGCAGGTGGTGGCATACGGCGCCCAGCACCAACCTTCCCCAAGGACTGCAATCCATGTTTAGGTAAAACTAAAATAAAATCAAATTTTATAAATTATATTTTATCATATAATAAGAAACAAAAATAAAAATAGAAACTTTTTTAAGTCAACAATTTGGAACTATAAAAAATTTTCAGTATCATTTTTTCATAAATTAATAATTTATGAAAAATGATGAGGATTTTGATGTGGAAAAAATGACAAGGATTTACACTAATTTATGATGTGTAAATATCAATTTCAAAATAAATTAATAAATCTGTAATAAACAGATTTCAAATAGTGCAAGTAAAATAATGTTTTATTAATGATTTCATAAATAACAAAGAACATTTTCCTGCAAATGAATAAAAAGCAACATAGTTACAGCGTTGTTAACCTTTTGGGATGCGTGTGAAAGTTTTTCCCGCAAGCAATCGCGTGCTTTACTTTTTACAACACTTAAAATTTACCAAAAATTTAAAAAAAAATTAAAAGATTCAATGTGTAAATATGAATTTACATTTTTGTTTACTTTTTTAGTCTCAATTAATGCACTTATAATTGGCATAAGAGAAGAGATTTAAAAAAATGGATATTTCACAAATAAAGTAATCACACATTTTACGAAAATAATACTTACTACATGGAATAATTATACTTATAGTCAATTTAAACATACATTTAGGAATATATAAATGTGATTAAATGTTAACAATATGCTATGAATTCATTAAAATAACTTTATTCTGATTTCCTAAACATTGTAAAGTGCAGACACTTGGACACTTGGCAATCTGATTTCCAAGTGTCCGAGTGTCTGCACTTTACAATGTTTAGGAGACAACAATAATTACCGACACGGTTTGAAATGAAACTTTATTCTATTTGACCCCCATTCATAAAATTATTTAAAGATAAATAAAGTAAAAATATTCTTGTAAATGACAACTCCATAACCCAATTGTTAATTAAAATGGTCAGAAACGAAATAATTTGTCTAGAGGTAAGAAGTTACACCACTATCTCGTGTTAATTTCAATAATTATAATATATTTTAAATTTAGAAGCAACAGCAGTGTTGTCAGCTTGAAAGATTAATCCCTCAGCATAGTGTGTTTTCCCCTACAAAGGGATTTTAGAGATTTTCTTAGAAAACAGCCAAAAACATAGGAATGCTTAAAATACTTATTTTTAATCCCCGTAGATAGAAATGCAACTCTGAAGAACTACATTTTGACTAATAATGACAATTTGGCATGAGTACATGACTTTACTCAATACTGGCTTCTGAATTTGTAATGAGAGGGATATTTTAAGTGCATGAAAGACTTTTTACATACGTGAAAGAAATTTTTGTTTCCTATAACCCAGGAGTCGGCAACCTATGGCACTCAAGACCATTTTCAGTGGCACGCCGAATGAATTAAAATATTAAAATAAATAAAATATGTTAAAAATTATTATTATAAAATAATATTGAAATCATAATGCAAGGGTTAACGTCAGCTACATTTTGCATATGTAATGTGCATACATTTATGTTCTGCGTTCTTATCTATGTCTACTGAGGCAAGACATGTGATATTTGGCATATTCTGCATATCTGGATCTGGACAGTTTGCCTATTCCCACATGCTTGTTATTAATAAGTAATAGAATGGCTCATAAAAGACAAAAAGTTAACGTTTGATCTTTTCAAGCCATTTGGACTGAAGAATATCAATTTCTACAACAAAAGGATCATGCTGTTTGTGCTTTATATTACGAAAGTGTCGTGTGTCATACTTCAAGTGTACAAAGACATTATCAAAGCAAACATTATTCTATGTTTAAGAATGCTGAGAAAATTGAAGCAATTAAACAAGCTGTTTCTGGTTAACACCTTAAATGACCAGTTTCCATCATTACTGGAAAACAAAATATTATAAAAATGAACTAAAATGTTTAATTAAAATATTTTCTTTGATGTACGAATAAACGCACAAAGCCGTTGTAATAAACTGCACAAACCGCAAACCTGCCCTATTCAATGAACTAGAATCCTGAGAGTTCTAATCTCTAAGAATATATGAGTAGAACAAATACCATAAATACCGTACTGGTTTTTAAAAAAAATGGTAATCTGCTAATCTCATTAACCAAATGTACTACTTTAATTGGATGAAGGATAACTGGTTTCAGTTTATAAAATCTCATTTTAATTAATTTGTGTTTTAATAAATAAATTCATCTATCCATCACTGCCTATAGAAAAGAACCAGCTTCAAAGTACAATCAGGAGTAGGAACAGAGCCTAAACCAATTGTAAAAACTTTTTGATGTTCAGCTGTGCACCAATGATAAGAAAGTATTGATGCTAGATGACAAACATACTGTCCTGAAGACCCAAAACAAAAGACTGGAATAAAATTTTACCATTCCACTAACAAGTCAGATGTAATAAAACAATTACTGGATTTAAATTGGGTTACTTTACTGCTACTATTAATAATTATGTAGTCTGTTTAAATCCAGTAATCATTTGGTTTCATTATAAAATATCAGGCTTTGAGATGTTTATATATACCGTAGTTTACGGACTATAAGACACACCTTAATTTTTAAGCAATTTATTTAAAAAATATCCATAAGACGCTACAGACTATAAGACACACCTGAATTTTGGAGGCAATTTTTCGAAGAAAAAAGTGCGTCTTATAGTCCGTAAAATACGGTATATGAAAGTCAGATGTACTACATAAAGTTGGGTTTGTATGAAAAGCTAAATTTCTGAAAAAGTACTGAATTAATATGGCAGGCAATTGATGAATGTAGACCACATCTGAACCTTTCACTTCTTGTGGATCTGTCAAAATTGATGACAGCATTAAAAAGCACTTGATTCCTTTCATACAAAAACACCATAACATGGAAGATTTGGTGTTCTGGCCAGATGTAGCAATGGCCCACCATTATGCCCTCAAAATTACTGACTACCCTATGTGTCTCAATAAACCTCATCATCAACTCAGCAGAATAGCAGCAAAGTTCCTCAATAGTTTTTGGCCTACACCAATGGCATTCATCAGAAAACAAAACAGTTCTAAAATGGAATGCTTAAAACATGACCTTCAAAATTTGATTGTATGAAATTTGATGTTTGAATGTAAGATTTATTAAGGCATTATGAGATTGCTATCCAGTTCAAAGTCTAAAGTTTTTTTTTATAAATTATACTGACTACCTTCAAAGTACTGGATGTGAGTTTGAGGGAAAAGAAAAGAACATCCAAATGTACCTCAGGTCCATCTCATTGAGAGATTTTGGGCACTGTAAAAAGCAATGTGCCTCTCATCCTTGTAATACCAAGAACTTTAATTCATTCACATGAATTTGGAGAAATATAAACATTGGGAAGAGATGTGGTACTCATGGCAGGAATGAACAAAATTGAGATTTATAGGGTGAATATGTCTAGGGACCATTATTTTACAAAAAGTGAATCTGAACTTTCCCATGAACAAAATTGATCTTTGTATTATCATTTGTTCTAGTACAACAATATAAATTAAAAATGATTCTCATTTTTGAACACTTCTTAAGTGTGTGAAAAGCAAAGAAATTTACTCTGATAAAGAAGTAATTTCCAATTAAAAAAAATTACGAAATTGGGGTGCTGCTACTAGAAAAACACTGTTCTTGGTGATACAATTATCAACTTTCTTAATATTTTATTCTGCTAGAAACAAGGCTAAACTGAAAACCAATTTACTCCCAAATACACAAAATCATCATGAAGCATCCATACTTGAAAATGTTAACTTATAAATCATTGGTTTGAGATTCCTGTATGAACATTCATTCTAGATGAACATGAAACATACTGTCAGCTGTTTTTAATGTAATTTCTGCTCTCTAACAGATCTAAACACCTCATATCTTGATAAAAAGTAAATCATTATTGGAAAGTTATTACCTCAACTGCTTGTTGGAAGGTTTGCTGTATTGTATTTTCAATGTAAACAAAGACATATTATCTTATAAATTTTTTGTGAACAAATTTTCTGGAGGTATACATTTACATTATAAATACATCAAATATATTACTTTTATAAAATATCTGCAATCAAATTTTTAAAAAATCATTCAAGAAAATGCTTTTGATGAAAAACTTTTAATAAAACAAAAAAAATTATACACACGAAAACCAGTGTTTTTAAGAAAATACTTAGAATCTAATAGGATGATCAGATTTACAAACACTAACTGTAAAATGTTAATTATTTTACCACAGTTTTTTTAGTTATGTAATAAACAAATTTCCCCATTATTGCAAACATAAACATCCAAATCTGATCATTATACATTAAAGCCAATGGCTTGATGAATTATATCAGGCTACATTGCTACTATTATTAATTAAATTCTAACTAATATAAATAAACAATCATCATCATCAAACCCAATATATTTTAAAGCTATCCTCCAACTAATGCCAAATATTATGAGGCTATAAATTGTCTTATAAATTATTATTATTATAGCCATTTCTAGCCCGATAATATTCGGCATTAGTTCGAGGATAGGTTTAATTCTCAGTACAGTAGACCCCTATGACACGGGTTCATATAAGACAGATTTGTATAACACAGCGGAAAAATTGTGATCATGTTCTTATAACACGGTAAAAGAATGAGACAGATTGTCATGGCCGACTCGTGTCTCGATCAAGATTAGTCGAATCTGGACCAATAGTGGACATTACACAAACCGTTTAGTTTAAACGAGCAGTGGACCTACTAAAAAACATTTATTATTCAACGGCCATAAAAATTATATTTCTATTAATGATGTCTCCAAAGTTTAGCAAATTTTTTGCAGAAAGAAACACATGTCCACTGTTCGATGAGCCGCTCTGCAGCAAAAACAAGCTCAAGCAATGGCATCTTCGAACGGTACACACTCAGTAAGTATTCCTACAATTTTTTTTGTTTATAGTATAGTTTATATGGATTATTCCCAAAAAATTATATGTATTTTGGAAATGTTCAAGTCAAATTAGTCTATAATCAATTTTATGGAAGAAAACCTTTCAAACAGCCATACCCCCTAAACTGCACAAGTGTCGGGCTGTGAACAGCTCATGTATTTGTAAAATCTAAGTAAATCATACAACACGGAATTCATATAACACGGAATGTATCTACCGTGTTATAGGGGGGGTCTACTGTAATTAAATAAATTTTCCTATTATCATCATCATAGATAAATTTAATACATTTTTACATGTATTTAATTTTTACATAAATACAATTAATCACTTAGTTAATGAAAATATTAAACTTTTAATAAAAATTATTATAATATAAAAAAACCAAGTTTAAAAAAAAAATCAGTTCTTACCTGTGGCTTTAGGATTTTCAAGACTTTTTCCTTTGTATAAGCTATTTATGTCCAAAGCTACATACTTCGACTTTCCTTTCTCCCCCTTTGCTGTGAGCCCCGAGACTGCAGACATGCTGACCACAAGTCATTGAGTATATTAAGCACTGCACCCAGGGAACGGTCCGCTCCCTAAATAATTTTCAAAATATAAAGAGTTGATAACTTCTGTAAAATTAATTCCAGAATGCAACATATTAAATTACTAAAATTAGTCACACAATTATTAATGTTAACATATAAAAATTCCATTAAAACCAAACTAAAACAATGACAATTTAAAATTAAATAAGCATATTTTCATATTACCATAAGCAATACTTAAAAAGTACATTATAAGAACTCAAACACTTCAAATGAGAGTTAAGGCCAGTTAAAAACAATTTATATTTGATTATCAAACATTAAAAACTCAACTTTGAAGTGATGAATAGTCATTATTTAAAATTACTAAATCTGTTGGTAACTCCTTAATTGAGTTAGCTCAACAGTGTATCAGATCAGTTTTAGAAAGGTTAGCTATCAAAGTTGTTATCCAATAGTTATTTTTTCTACCTTAGGCACTAAAAATATTTAAAATAAATTTATTGCAGATAGTCTACCTTCATTTGATTTTAAAACAGGTAAAAATATTTCACTATTAAATAAATCAACTAAGGTTAATTTATCCTATTAATGAGCACCATATAATTAGTTATAAAATTTCAATAAATAAACCAAAAATACTATACCAAAAATGGCTATAGTGAGAGGGAATCTTATTCTATAAGCCATAATATAGATAACAGATTTCCCTCACATTTTACAATTTCAATATGTCAAAATATGCAAAAAAAACTCAAAATATTATAACTAGATATTACAGTTAAAATTTTAAATATTACACTAATATTATTACATACACTTTATGTACACATTTTGAAGGCAGGAAGTAATAAATTAAATGCAGAATTCTATTTTAAAATTTTATTATTAAACAAAAATCTGAGTTAGTTTTTGGGAAAGTAGTGTAGAACACTGATTCAAAAAGTTTTTTCTTCTTGTTAATAGTAAATGGAGTTTCCTATCTCTCGGTACATTTTTTGGTGAACATTCTACATTAGGATGTTGCCCATTATTTTTTACTTAAGAAATTCACAGACATAAAACATTTCATCAAGTTGTTTTAATGTGAATTCTTTCATTGCTCTAACAACCACTAAAGCAGAACAGCAAAACTGAATGCATTGAAAATTGAATATATTCTAAACTTAGAATACATTTAACCTGAAGATGACCTTCAAAAATATTAGCTTATTCATTAAATATTTTTCCTTGCTAGATTCTTGGTGATATTCTTTTTTAATCTTTCATTCCTGTCTTAATATTTCATCATCTCCAATGCTATCATTACCCTGATTTTTGTACACTCGTTCTACATCCAGATTAGTAAGTTCATCATTAAGGACATGGACCAATTCTGGGATGATCATCATCCTTATCTATTTTAGTTAATCTTAGAGGCCAATATGAGTTACATAATTTCTTCTACATCACAGTTAATTTCAGAATTGAACCTTTTAAAATCATTTGTGCATTTAGGAATAATTTTTTTTTTCTTTTTTTTTTGACCGAATGGCTATCACATTAGTTACTCTAACTTCTTTTCATGCTTTACTAAGTCAGAATAAACTGAATTTCAAACAGAATAATCACATTCGCCTCATTCATAGTTCGTTGTTTGAAACTGATCAATACAGCTGTTTAGATTGGACAGTTATAAATCTAAAATGTAGGAATGTAATGTGTCCTGATAATTTTTAGTCTAGAACAGTGATTCTCAAACCTTTTCGATCCATCACCCCCTTTGTCTATAAAGTTATACCCAACGCCTCCTCTAACCCATTTTCTCTTGTGTGAGAAAGGATTGGAAACATTCTTAGAAAAACTTTTCTATGAATCTCACACTTGCCCTTACCGTACATTGTTCTCAACATCTGGAAACCATTAAATGCAATGTTTTCTCTTATCTGCTTAACAGAGAAAAGGGAACGGCTGCCAGTGACCCCAACTTTTGCCTTTGGTCACCGTTCAGTACCCTGCCTCCAGTGCCCCCCTAGATTTACTCACCGCCCACAAGGGGGCATTATTGCCCACTTTGAGAAACACTGGTCTAGAAGAACAAACAAACAGTCCATCAGCTGATATCAAATTGAGTTGACTAACCTACTGTAGTTCCTTAATGAAAGCAAAACAGGGTAATGAAGGTGACACCTATGCTTTGATTGCCCAGCATTAGTCATAGGCCTAAACATTCAAAGCAGAAAAAAGCCAGATTAAACTGCCAGAAAATACAAAACTAAATTTTTAATTGAAAGACTTAAGTTTCTTTCTCAGAAGAATTTGTGATTTTTCAGATTTTAGACCATAAAGTTGGCTGTTTCTTATCCTACAATCTATTTTTGGCATGACTGTCAATGAATGCAAATCTTTGTTATATCTGATAAACCACTTTACAACATTCAAACATTTTAGCATGTGTTTAATATTGCGGATTTAATGGAACAGAGAAAAGTTTGTACTAATTGGTAATGTAACAACCAATTTCATTATATGTGGGTTCAACTGTATAATGAAAACAATATAAATAATTAGGACCTTTGTTACCAACGACAACAGATGTTTATAACAATTTTAAGCATTTTACAAATGAGATTTCTGTTCGAAAGTGTGAAATCTGGAAGTTAAGAACCTAGAATTTCTAAATTATTTCACTCCAGTTATAAACGACTTAATCAACAACATTCCATACCCGGGAAATTGTTGACCCTCGAATGACAACGATTGTCCCCTAACTGTCAACAAGCCGTTATTCCTTCGGAGCAGGTAGATCATCTTGCACGATGGTTTATAGTTAGCGTCCGAACTAGTCGTTTATTTAATATCCCGGGAACACCTATGGCCCTAATAGTGATTCGTTTTCGATCACGTGACAAGTTTTCCCATCCAAAACTTATAAAAGACGCTTCCTTCCCCCCTAAAGGGCTCTCCGATCGTCTCTCCAGTACGAATCGCACGGTATCGTCGACCGAGCCCGAAGTCTCTACGTTGCCCAGTGCCACTGACCCGCCTCGAGTTTTTAAGGTTCTACGTGCCAGCGGCCATTATTTTGACTCTCCGTCATCTCGAAGATTTCTATCACTTCGAAGTGAATATTTACCTAAGGGACCTTCGCTGGACTTCGACTATTACGCTATTTATAGAGGTACAAACCAATATTTGTAAACTCTCTCTCTCTCCGGCCCCTTTTGTGTATATGAGAGTAGACGTATAGTTTTGTTCGTTTCGATTTTAATAAATCTTGTTTTGTTATAAAATGGTGTCTTTCTTGACTGTCGGCTTCGCCTTATCGTCGACCCCATCCTTCCTCCTCCTCCACTCGCGTAACGCGCCGTCGACGTAACAGCCATCCTGGACACGTGAGTCGCCGGAAAAGGAGGTACGACAAACTCTTACCTCCCCGGGATCTCACACATTGGTGACAATCGAGAGGGGTTCCGACTTATTCGGCACCCCCCCGATTTCACAAAAGGAAAAACTTTAATGTTTACTAATTCATTTCTTCATAGAGAATTTAAAAAAATCAATAAATAGTATCAACTTCATAAAATATAAAAAGTGATATTGTAACCACAATTTCAATCCAGTAACTATTTTTTTTTTTTTTGATGTAATGATAAGAAACCAGTTAACACATTAGAAGATAGTCGTCAGATATTGTCAGTATCTTTTACAGTCCTCAGATATATGTAACTACACTTGCCTCTCCTTTTTTATCATTATCCTTTAAAGGTCCTCAACATCTTCATTTTCATTATTTTTCTCTGTTTCGTCCAAGTCTTTTTGAAGTAATTTTTGTCCCCTGTTTTTAATATGCAACCATCAAAAATAAGAAATTAACTGATTATAGAAGAAGTATCACTCTTTCTATGCCAGTAGAAACTTGATCCAAGAAAAAGAGCATTTTTCTGACATCATCTTCATCAAAAACCTGCATTCAAGAATCCTAATAATAGTTGGAAACCAAAAGCAAAGATAACCTTTTTTTTTCTTGGCATGCAAAACAATGAGAAAAAATTCATGCTTGTTTATGGCAATTGTGGGTGTCTATTTGCTATGCATCGGGTTTTGGTTGATGTTTATATTTATTCTTCAGATATTCAGTACATTCTTTTGATACTCAGTATTAGCATCCAAAATGCCAATAAATGTCAAAGAAATATACAAAATGCACACATAATTTGCAGTTAAAATTGGTTCAATAATGATTACAACAGAGAAAAATTATTACAATAGCTATATTTTTATAGTTACAAAAAAACTTTTATGCAGATTAAATATTTTTAAATTTAAAAATTGATATAATCTTGCAAGTTTCTACAGATACTAATCATCATCATGTATACATATACACATCTCTCAAAAATAAAGTAAAACAATCAATTTTTAGTATCATGCTGCTTTAAGTTATTTTATATACATATGATTTTGGACAATGAAATATTGTGAGATGCAGTGTCATTCTGACATGAACAAAATTTTACATTATTATTTAACTATAGAAAGCTACAGAAATTAAAACTGAAAAAAGTGGTTTATTTGGTCTGTATTTTCCCTTCATTAATTAAGTTTGACATTCAAATTTGATATTATTGAAAGTGTATTCTCTCTTATCTGGATATTTAAAATAAACTATGATTCTATAAAAATTTGAAATTATAAATCTGTTCGGAGAAACACATGGATTTCATATAGATAAAACTATAAAAAATCTAGCACTCCTCCTCTTTAATTTTTGCACCATAATTATTCAGCTGCAGAAAAATCTACAACCAAGTATAATAAAGTGCAAAGAATTCATTTAATCTAAAATCTAAATGTAGTTAATTTAAATGTCATTTTAAATTTGATCATTCAAAATATGCACATGCTACATATCATTTGAAAATGTGACAGGTCTAATTTCATAAGCAAAAATAGTTTGCTTGTAACTTTTTGAAAATCTGTTGAAACATTCTTATACTAATGACTTCCAATATTTTAATTATTTTGCTACTTAATTTGAAAAAGTGATTCTTTACTTAAAATAAATATTATTTCATTTCATCCATATCTATTAAACAACTTTATAATCTCATTAGAAAAGGAGTACTATTAGATCTATACATTAAAAAGGTTCTTCCCTGTAATACTAATTTACAAAAAACAATTAAGTAGAATCAATGAATCAGGCTTACTATACTCACAGCAAGTACTTTCTAAAATGCATTTCAGCCTTTCTGGCCCTTTTCAATTGGATTACAAACGTTGATAGCAAAAAACAGAGCATATGATAACCAGAGCTAACATTACTATTAACTTTATATGTACTGTACAATAATTTAGTTTAGAATTACAAATATAATATCTAGATCGAGAACTTAAATTACCTTGTAATCATTTACAAAATGGACTAAGGAACATATTATAGTATATAAACAAAACCACTCACTTGTCCAAATTACAATTCAAGACAAGGGAAAAAACCTTGAAATGCATTTTGGGAAGTGTTAATTAAATTTGCAGTGAGTATAATAAGTCTCATTCATTGGTTCTAGTTAACTGTGTTTTGTAAACTATTACATCAGTTTCTTCATTTATATGTAACTAGTAAATTCTCCCATCAAGAACGACTGATATTTAGTAAATTAAAACTAAATGAAATAGCTTGCTAAGTACAATATTTTATTTTAAAAAATTGTGTAGATCACAAACTTCTTCAAACACAATATTTCTTATAGATGTGTGTTTATCATTACAAGTAATTTTATTTTCATAAAAATATTATTGGCTGAAGTCTATGCAATTTTAAAGTTTTTTTGATTATTTTGTTCTGCAATCGGGTACGAAGGGGTTAATGGCTTGCTTAAAATTCTTTACATTTTTTTCTGGCCTACAACTTAATATAGAAGAAAGACATTTTTGGATATCCATCAGACATGATAATCATGTTGAAGGTAGAAAAAGTAGAAATTACAGTTAGTTAAACTATTTTAAAGTAGATATTTAACAAAGAATTAAACAATATGGTTCACTATGTTACCATAACAATGTACTGTATACCAAATGTGCTGGTAGACACTTGCAATCTCCAATGTTTTTAATAGTTAAACTTTTAATGAACATAGAATAATTCTAACATATAAAGGAATATAATGTAATAAATTTGACATTTTAAACATCTTTCTAACAAATATTATTGTCAAAGTGAAGCACATAACAGTCAAGTGACAAAATGTAGATGATTTTATAAATATAAATGACGTTGATGTATTTAGTTTTATATTTTTCATGAAATTTACACATTAATATGATTAATTTAAGCTACAAATTATTGTACAATGCAAAAGTTTCTAACAACACACCATGTAAGTACTACTGGTTAGGTGACCATCCAAAAATCATAATTCAATCCTCTCAAAACATATTCTAATTTTTTTTTTAGTTTTCTGTACATCTAGGTCATTTCATTTTCTGAATTTGATCAACAGGAAGTCAGTGAACTAATTGACTGTTCAATTTTAAAAATACAAAAATGTTAAGTATTCAAATTTTTTCCACCTTTATTTTTATATTTTCCATTAATCATTAGATTCAATACTGTTGAATGCTGCTAATTTCAAAATTGCTAATACAATAGATTTCCCTTAACCAGTTTTTACCCACCAGTTTAAATAATAAATGCAAAAATTAGAAACTTTTAAATTTAAATTCATTTTCATTCAATTTTAGACATATATATGTCTGGTAGCCCCCTGGTTCATTTGATGGAGAGTTGTTCAACCATAGTGTGTTCATTAGCCCTCACATATCTTCAAAGCCAACATTCATCTCTCACATCAATGACACATGGTACTCTTGTTTCCACACTTTGTTCAGTAGTGCCATTTGTCCAATCACAGTACACTTTAACCACAGCAGCATGCAAACAGATTACAACCTGTACAGTTTTGGAAATACTGCCACCCTTAGCCTGAAAGCCCTTTTGCAAATCTGATAAATTGTGCATTTTATCCACGACAGCAACCGATTGATATATTTGCACATTGCCTACATCTCATTTACATACCAAGCAAGCTCAAGAAACATGCCTTGTTTCATTGGCCACACATTGCTGATGACAAAAGTATGGAGTGGTCATATAATATGACTCAATGTATATCCAAATGATAGCATACAGTATTCATTAGATAAAATAAATTTTTCATAATTTATAGATAATTTTTTTAACACATTATTTACTTTTAAATAGATTACTTTAAAAAAATTACACTGTGTGGATGGCGTTGAATTCTTAGAAATTATACAGTTGTTGTTCACCATTTGACTTTTAGCAAAATTTTATAAATCACATATATATAATTACTCTGACATAATTTTATTATTATTTAAGCAAAATGATTTAATATTTCACAACAATGAAAAGTATCAAGAAGGGGTTATTTCTGTTATACAATGTTATGAAAGTGCTAATTTATAATAACTTCAAAAATTTTTTAAATATTCATATTTCCTATTATAAATTTACACAAGAATGTTATTATTTGCACAGAAAGTTTGTTTACTTATGTAAATGAAATGATAAGGATTGAAAAAGAACAGAAATAAATTACAGTAGAAGTCTGATTATCTGCATTGATTTGTTCTACAGGTGATTCAGATAATTGAATTAGAATATAAAGAATGAAATTACAGGGTAACAGTACAGTATTGGTATACATACTGTATTTATTTATTCATCAATGTGCAAGCAGCATCCTATTGATCATTTGGATCTGTCATAGCAAATATGCATCACTGATTATGCAGTTGCATGACTAAAAATTGCAGTGGAATGTCAGGTCTGGATAATTTGACATTTGGTTAACTGGCATTCGAATATTCAGTTTTACTGTATGACATTCATGTTCAGTTTAAAGTAAGTATATCCACCAAATTAAAAAAAAAGATATAAGTATTAATATAATATAAAATTAAGTGGTTATGTAAAAGTCTAGTAAGATAAGGAAAGACTTCTTAATACAAAAATATTATCCTTACCAGATTATTATAACATTCAATATAAAATATAATCTATACTATATAGCAGGGGTGGCCAACAAGTCAATTGCGATCGACCGGTCGATCGCCAAGCCAATTTTGGTCGATCGCTAGTGATGTCTTGACTTAATGTATTATATTTGTAACCGAACGCAACTGTATGCATGCAGTTATGACTCGACTCATAAGCAGTGAGTGTACTTCGTACTGAAACAGTGTATAAACATAGTATGTATTTCACACTTCCCCTCCCCACTTAGACTATGCCTATGACAACAAGTCAATCGCGACACATTTTTACGATAAAAAGTAGATCTTATGTGCACAAAAGTTGGCCACCCCTGCTATATAGTTATTACAAAAAAATTATGTATGTCATATTTTGCCTTAAAAAAACAAAAGAAATTTTCATCAATAAAAAAAAGGTTATTTAATATTTTATTATTATGGTATATCATCAAACTTGTAGAATTATTAAATTTAAAATGACTGTTTTGTTAATTTGCTAAAACAGATTAATTTATACACAATTTCTCTAATAATATGAATTACAATCAACTATAATGCATATATCATCATCTTTAACTTAAATCAGAAAAACTAATTATTCTTAATGGAATTTTATTTTTGAATAGAATTATTTATTAATTTATTTTCAAATTATTTTATAAGAGAAAAAAGTTGTGCATGCTATTTCACATTTACAACTTTAGATGCTCATTTTTTCTTGGTGTAATTTTATGATAAAAATCATTTACAGCAATTTTCTTACCAGAAAATATAACATTAATCTGATGATTATTTTTTACCTGAATGATTTCAACTAAAAATTAATGGCAATCTTTCCTGCATGTTGCATAAAGCAAATTAAATAACCACAATTTTAAATAATCACAATACTGTATAATACTGTAATTACATTGTAGTTACTTAATAATTTCAGGAACATTTATCTGGATTTTTTTTGGTTTGATGACTAAGATAGTTTCATATTCATTCTTAAAATGTGACTATGCTATTATTCAAGCATGTAGAAAACTTGCAGTAAAATTAGTTTTTTAATTAGTATTTGTCTAAATATTACTCACTTCAAATTAAAAAAATATCAAATTTTATAATAATAAAGTAAAATATGTTTTAGTAAATATATATATAATGTATATATGTAAGGAGTCAAATACAACCTGTTCTATTTTCGTTTGGGAATCATTTTTAGTTTGACATTCTATTTATTTTGAGGCATTTTATTTCATTAAGGATAGATTACCACACCTCATCTGGACAAAATTCAAAATTAATTCAGCTTACTACAATGACTGCTGGCAGCAACTTACGATGTCATCAACCCAGAAACGACATTTCAGGGGGGGACTTCCACAGGAAGTTAAAAGATGATCTCTCACCCCAAATTGTCACTGGTAACGCAATAAAAAATTATAAAACTACTTGTAAGGGAGATGACAAGACCAATTACTAGAATGAATGAAATGTTAACGAGTATGTAGAGTTGAGTGGGCGTATGCTTGTAATGTCAACCCCAACCACACTATGAGGTGGTGATGAATTGAAGAATTAAATGTGGTGGTGCTAAGGATTGAGTGAAATTGACAAAAGTCTTTCATTTTCAGTGACAGTGTTTTTGGTGATGGTTAGACAAATTAGTAAGATTCATTGTGCTTTTTCAATATTTATATTTTTTTTTCCTACCTTGCTTGTTAGTTTTTGTGGAGATAAAATTAAGCTACAACTATCTTAGAATACTATCTTAGAACTAAGTCTTCAATTGTCAGGAAAGTTTTGTATATATTTGTTTTATCTTTACTTGCAAGTCCTTCTCTAATATTATTTCTTGATTGTACATATTCAGGCATTTACTAATAAATAGATATTTTTACATTACATATAGTAATTATTTCTGTTTCGACATTAATAACAATTTTCATTTATTTTATTGCCAGTGCAGAGTCCAGGCCTGGTACTTTCAAACCCTTCATTTATGTAATGCACTGTTAGAATATTATCTGAACTTTGATTTGATAGATAAGACATTGCATATATATACTGTATACATAGTTCATTATGTTATTTATTTCACTTTAAAAAACATTGATAAACTGCAATAAATTTTTAAGTGTTCCCTTTTTCTTAGTTAATTATAATAACCCCTGCAAATATAAAGCATCTGTGTTTTGCAAATTTGTCACAAAAACAAAAAATACTTTGAAAAATGTTTGAATTAAAATATAAACACATGTTTTTATACAAAAAAAAAAAACATCACCACATTTCTAGTTTCTCTCTTTCTTTTATTAATATATCATATATGATATCACGCCCTTATCTACCTGACATTGTTATAAAGAAACAGCATCAACATCTTTCAAAAACTGTTTTAGTTGTCTTTGTAAAAGTATTCATTTTGATCATGGAAAATTAACAAATTTGGTCATTTCAGTAAGAAGAAAATTAAAGACAGTGTTGCAGTATCATACAATGATATAATAATGGTATTGTGCTTTATTTTCTTAAACCTGCTAACAAGACCATTTCATTCACCTATCATGGCTGGAGCACACACTATCTGTTGTGATGAAAAGCGTATTTTCAGTTTTAAGTTTAAATTAAATTTTGCTTTTGAAGATTGTATTTGATAATTACAACATCAACCAAATTTCAAGTTCTTTTCTACAAACACTTTTCTTAAACACACAACATATTTATACATATAAAGAATTAAGATTTATTTCAAGGCAGCATATTACTATAAATGCAACATAAGTACAAGATACTGAGGCTTTTTAATAATTGGACTAACCTCCAGCACCATAAATTGTTTCTTGCCAAATGGATTCAGGTTGATATTTTATGACCTTAAAATTTAAACTTAGGTATAGGCAAGTTTCAGCTTACATGCCCAGTCAGTAAACATGCACAAGCATTTTAAACCAAACAAAGTACTTTTGTCAGATTGATAGAATCATGACAAGCTCAAAAATCGAACACAAACCTAAAGTTTCCTGTAAAGTTGAGGAAAGATCAGACATTCATTCCAACTGCTGAAGTAAAGTAAATGTGCAGGAGAGACAGCATGTCACATACATAGGGTTTGAATGGCATGAGATTTAATTAAAATCAAGAAAGTAATGGCAATGCTGAACACCCTGGATAATGAACACATTAAAAACAGAAATGATGGACAAGAATACAATAAATAGTCAACAAACCTTATTACAAAGAAGTTCTGATTTAATTGAGACAGCTAGTAATAAAAAAAAAAGACATATTTATAAACAAATGGGAGAATTCTCCATGCTAATACATGAGCAAATAATACACTATCTGTTAAATAGTTTTTAGCTAAAAATGCATTATAATGCTTGATCATCCAATCCTACTTGCCCATAAATGAAAAGCCTACTAAAAAACCAAAACTTGAATTAGTATCTTAGGTAAAAAGACAATAGTGACTACTAAAGGTGATAACAAGAACAGCAGCTGCAAAAGGAAAGTGCATTGAAAGGAAGAAAGTTACAATGCAATATTTTCAAAATAAGTATTGTAATTGTATTAGTCCCATTATTTAATAGCCACACATTTTATGTTTAATGAATTATAATAAATTTAAATATTTACCTGATGTATCCTAGTATAGAGAAACTGCTCCAAGTGAATTGATTATAAAGCAGTAACGGCCTAAAAACAATAAAAGTTGAAAAAATAATCTGTAGGTAAATGTATTATAAATAAATCAGAATAAATTTTATAGATATATTCAAAAAGTTATAATTCAGAATTTGACAATGTTTTAACCAATAGTTATGCACATTACGTGACCTACATGGTGTTAACCCAGCATTTCCATCAAACCAGATTGTTACCAGAGTTTGAGTGTGTACAAGATATAAAGGAGAATCAATCAATAATGTACTGTACAGTATAATAAATTTTTCCAAGGAAGGTTTATTACCAGGAACAAATGTAAAGCAGATGGCAGCATGGAGCAACTATTAGCTATTTTTTTCACATATGAACCATTCCTGTTGATACGCATACCTAGCAATTTGTACATGCACTGTGCCAAACACATGTGAATGTGTGTTATTGTGGAGCACTTGTTCTCATACACTTCTTTCATCTCTGTACAAATTAGAAGTGAGTGTTTTGCCTTTAACCCACAAAAAATGAAAACAGCTTGTTGCTCAAGCAGTATGGATGATGCCATCACACCCACCATCTGTTACCTTATGCAGACCTACCTTTCCATAGAGGGAGATTTGAAGCACTTCCAATCCAATTTTATTTCTGCCACCAATGATACCAACATATTAATGAAATAAAGTATTGTGCATTACTTGTTGATTCTCCATTGATTCTGCATCGATGATTATTCATATTATATATACACACACACAAAATTTTGTAGGATTGTTGCAGTTTACACTTTTAAAAAAAAAAAGATTTGTAAAACAAGTTTTAACTATTTTCTTTTTCTGTATATGAAATAATGAAACAATAAACTTTATAAAATGAATATGGAATATTGGAGCTAACTATAACAACTTTACACTTTTTATTAGATTGTTCCTTACAAAATTAAATAAGTTTTCAATAATTCATTTTGTTATTTCTTTAAATTTAGTAACAATTAGTTTTAAGTTTAATAGTTTGGACAATTAAGGCAGTATTTTTTTTTAATCTGACAACTTATTATCTAAATAATCTGGAAACCTTAACTACTGAATAAGCTTTATGTTACATTTAACCTACTTACAGTATGACTGTTGCTACTCTGTTATACAGTAATTATAATTATTACATTTCATAATTATTTATGAGTGAATTAGGAAGGGCCAACTAGATGTCAAACATACATAGATGGTTAACAATAAAACAAAAGCTTGAAATTCTCAATGAGAAGTTTTGCAAAGATTATACAAAAATAGCATGTGGAAAGGAAAGGATAAATCATTGATGAGAACTATTAAAAACAGAATAAAAATTAAAGAACAAAATAGCAACTGCTGCTTCATAAATGACACTGACTTTTAAACAAATATTCTTTAGCTAAGGGACTACAAGCAGTTTTCAAATGTTATGGATTAAAGACTAAACAAAAAAAAATTCCAATAGGTTAAATAGCCATTCTAACAAAGCACTCAACCTCTGAAAACTGGTAAAAAGAAACAAATGATGATACTAATAAAGCTTTCTTTGCAAGACATGGATTGTTTTATAACTTTAAAAAAAAATGAAATAAAACTTTATAATGTTTGAACTTTATAATGTGTTAAAAGTACTGTACATGTACAGTACCTATAACAGTGCTGGTGCAAGATTTCCCATCAACTTAAAAGAAATTGTCGTAAAAGATGGCTAAAAGCGAGCCAATATTCCAAGTAAATAAACTAGACTTATTTTCAAAAGGAAATATCTTCAAGAGCTTTTTTTAGTGGCAAATGAGAAGTTGCAGCCAGGATATAAAAAAAACTGGTTACCACTTATTTTGCAGAAATGCATCTAATGATTGTAAAGTAGAATTAGACTAATTATTGGCTGAGCTAGTATCTACTTTACGAATTAGACTAATGATTGTAAATTAAAAACTAATCATTTCCCAAGACGATCTTAAAAAGATATGCAGAAGACACTCCTCCTGTTATGTGGTGTCCAAACAAAGAAGAACGGATAATGCAATACTGAAGATTTTTTACTGAAGATTACAGTATTGCAACAGTCCAATCTCCAGTATTGCATATACAGTTTTTTGCACTATCCATCATTGCACTGTTATTGCAGTTAATAAATAGACAAGAAGTCATTGTTACATTTAAGGCCTTCTTGAAGAAGACTTTTTCTCAAGTTATGACAGGAGAGGATGAGTAAATGTAATGAATTTTGGAAAGTTAATATCATCATACAACTGGTAAATTTGACATAATTACTTTCTTACAATACTTTCCTATGTAACCAGAAAAGGAAAAATATGGAAGTTTATTACATATTAACAAAAACTAAAGATGGGAAAAGGCAACTACCAAATTAAATATGAGAAAAGGAAATTCAAACTAGAAAATAATTCAGAAATATCACACAAATAACAGTTTCACTTTCCAACACAATTTTTACTTTTTAAATTTTTTAGTCAAATTCTAAATTTAAAAATTTGTAAATATATTTAGAACATTATAATGTTCCAAGAATAGAACAAAAAAACTGTTAATGTATACATAGGTCTGAAGCTGAGCTGAAAAGCATTTCAGAAACATTTGTCCAAATATTAAATACTTATGCTGGAAAGTGAAAAGGTTGGTGTTTTATATTTTTATCAGGTTAGAACTTTCCATTTTTTTTTTCAAAAAACTATTGAATGAGTTAATATAGCCCAAACATGTACATCTACATGTAGATCATTCTACTTACACTAGTAAGTAGAATAATCTATTTTACTCAGTATACTAGTGATCACTTTGAATATTTGAAATCAAAATTTATATTTTAAAAGTACACAGCTATTTATTACTTTTCTTCATATTTTTTACTTATACTTCTCTGAAAACTGCACTTATAAACCACAGTACAACCAAACCTTGACACAAACCATTAATATGCAGCGTTTTTTATTAACTTTTCAAACGTTTTCGGCCATTTGAATGAAAGTCATTCAAATGGTGGAGGTTTGGTTGTTATTTAAGTGCAGTTAGAGAAGAGTGTAAACCACAGTACTACTACTCAGACCTTTAATATGCAGTACAATTTTAAAATCAAATTGTTCCAGCAAATATTCCAGCTTTCGTTGTTCTTTTTAAATTGAAATTGGTTTCTTTCTGTCCTAAAGGTAGTCATTTAAAATGACAAACATTTGTGAATTAAAATTTTGCTGCATGTTAAAGGTCTGAGTAGTAGTACTGTGATTTTTTTAACATATTTTCCAATGTTTGTTGTAACTCTTTTATATAGATGTTGTCTAAGTATAAAAACTGTGATAATTACATTTTCTCAGTTGTGATACTATGTAAATTTATAATCTGACTTTCATTTATTGGTAATTATATCATATATATATACATACACACATACATGCAACAATTACTTCTATATCAGATAAATGTTAATATAACTTTCCACAAAAGCATTATAAAATCACTGTTTTATGGAAAATGTAAATCAACTATGAATGAATGAATGAATGAAGTCATGGTGATAGTTTTTAATTCAAAACACATCAAACTATCAGACTTATCAATTATTAAAATAGAGCTAATCCATTTAGAAATTTATAAATGGATGTATTTTTCTAATTGTAAATAGTTTCTTACATAATTTAGAAACATACTATCTATCTATAATTATTTTAAAAAAATAAACATAGTGAGAGAAACCTACATAATGAATTCAACTTTGTGTAACAAAATTCTCCTATAGGAAAACAGTATACAATCATCTTTTCATATAACTGTATATAGATTCAGCAAAGTTTAAATTTCACACAATAAATTAAAAAGCCTAGATATATTTATAATACTGAAAAAGAAATTGTTAAAGAAATTTGTTCAAAGTGCTAACCTTGAAAAACAGTACAAAACAATTTAAAAGCAAGACCATCTTATTAATGGCTAATTTTTTTTCATTCACTTTGTGATTTTTACATTTCATTTAATAACAAGATAATTACTTTATTTTCAGTGTATATTCATTTTATATTTTAAAATATGGTAAGTATCACAAAAAATTTTGGTAAAATAGAAATTTGCAATTTTTGACATTATTAGAAGCTAGCATTTTTCAACAATGGATTAACATTTATTCAACAAACATTTATAATAAATTATAGTTTTAGTCCTGTTTTCAATAAAAAATAATTATATGTAAGTAAATCTCACTCAAAGTAAGATTCAATAAAAGTAGTATTTTTCAATTATCTTTAGTTTACTGCTGTATCAGTTAAAAAATAGGCCAAGGATTTTTTCCTTTTCATAGCTGTTTACTAAATGTTTAAAAGAACAATCTTTGTACAGATGATTGTTTTTTACTTTGAGTCATTATAAATATTAATTACATAAGTATCTATTAATCATTTTTTATTAATGATTAATTGTAAATTATTGAAGTTATTTCCATAACAAAACTATTAAAAGAATAATAATAAACCATAATAAATTAAATGAAAAATGTAAGCAAAATAAATAAAAAGAAAGCACAGTGATTGGACTTGAAAGTATGATCTATCAAATAACCCATTACCATTTGTCTCAAAGAATGTAATTACAAAAATAGAATCATTTTTAAACCTAAGCATCTATTGAAAAAGATTCTCTTTACATCTTAGAAATAAATCAATAAACAACATATCCATTATGCAGAAAAATCTCATTACACAGGTCTTTCCTAAGATAAAGTATACAATACAATCATCTAGAATGATTTTGAAAAATGTTAATTAGTGTCCTTTACTGTTAATGTAATTTTAATCTAAGATTTAAAAACTTTAACCAAAATTAAATACAAGTTGACAAAATAACAAAATTGATTATATTTGACACATCCAAATTTAGTTGGGCACGCTAATATAACAAACACCGAGTCATCACTGAACAATGACCATTTATCTACTTATTAGTTCTTAAGTCTTCCTTTTGTCTCAGTACATCAGCTACATGGCAAGATATCAGAAGCATTCAGAAGGTATAACCAAGTTATTTGTAATGTGGCTTATAGAGCTAGTGGAATTGAGTTGAACACCACCTGTACGTAGACAAAACAAACTACTTTGGGAAAACGTGTGCATCTTTGGGTTGGATATGTACTGAAACGCAGTGCTTGTTTTCTTCCTGTGATAATAAACCACAGCTTTTGCCACACAAAACTTCAAAAAAATAACTGTTGTGTGGTCGGTTGTAGTGTAACCTATATTACTGCGCCGCCAGGTAAAGTTAATCAGTAATGTGTGATAGTATTTTTTAAAACATTGATATTAATATCGATAATACAACATACGTACATGTAGAATCAATACATTAAGTCAAAATGATCTACAGTCACTTCTCAAGTTACAACCACCTTGACTTACGACCATTCACACTTACGACAAAAAAAATTTCATAATAAATTTTTAAAATGTATCAACTTTTTATAGTTTTCGTCAAATATATATCATATACAGTACATATATATCTTGCAATTGATTGCATCATCTTTAGTTTTGTTCTGCAGTTAGTTACCCTTTGGGTGTGCTTGTGTAAGATGGCTAACTGTTTTGTTGTTAAGTACAGTCACTTCTTGACTTGCGACCATTTTGACTTACGTCCAAAGTTGCGGAACCAAACCCCATCGTAAGTTGAGAAGTGATTGTATTGACTAATGCAGGCATTACTTTGACTGTAAACTGCTGAATGTATGCATTTATTATATATTATTTTTAAATATATAAATAATATATAAATTTATAATTTATCAAATTTCTATTTATTAAAATGTATATAGTGTTACATGTAACATACAAAATTCATACAGGATAAATTCACGTATTGTAAGAATGTTATTATTCCTCCACAACAATCAAATGAACAAAATGTTGAAACAAAAGCAATGAACATGAAGTACTAAACTTTAAAATTATCACATTGAAAAATCACTGGTAAGATCAATCGTTGTCATCATCAGAATCTTCCTCACTAGAATGTTACACTTGGAAACCAATGATAAAATTGATTTCCAAGTGTAACATTTTATCATTGTTGCTTTAAGTAACTCCTTTGCTGATAACAGTGCTTCACAAGAATTGGTAAGAACTTGATTTTGTAGTTTAGTTTTTATTAAATTGCGAAAAAATATGTTCAACTGCCGCACTTGAATGAGGAAGCAATAAAAACACCTATTTACTGTTAAAGTAAAAGTAAAAAATATAGAATAAAAATGAATGGTTTGAAAGATACTAAATTGAAAGGATTTCATGAATGGTACTAGGAAAATGGTGTTGAGTATCTTGATACCGAAACAAGTAAAAAAGTACTAGATTAGTACAAAAGTACTAGGTGGAACAACACTGGTGTCGCCTTTGTAGCCCCAATTCCGTTACTCAGCATCACCACTAGAGGCTCCTCAATCTAGTTTTGCCATTCCTTTCACTAGCTCTATAATACAGGCATGGAGGTAATTGTGCATCCAGGTGCCTAATATGCCTTTCTATAGCAACACACAAATGCTCTATGGATGGATTCAAAATTTGTTGTTGTCTGGTTGTTCCAGGAAACCTCATTTACTTTATTTTTTTCTAACTTTTTCATAATTTGTGTATATTTATCCTGTTAAATGGTAATAAGTACCATTACCATTACATAAGTAATAAGTTACTAAAAAGTAAGAATATTAATAATAAAACCAAAAGTTCATTTGAGACATCAAACTCTCACATGGATGTTGGTGGTAGGATCCTTTCCATTATGAAGTAAGTACATTGAAAGTAGGAATGGACCCTACCAGATTACCTGGCATATACAGCGTTACTATCAGGGACACCAGGGGCCCTATTCTGGTCATCGTCCCTCATCTAGTCTCTCACAAGCCGGTCACTGATTGGCTTATCATTTGTTTACGTCTCTATAGAGACGCGATGATCTCTTAACACTATTCTGAACAACTTTTTCTCTCGTTTATCAGAGACGAGCAGATAGTTATTTTGATCAGTCTATTGTCTTTCGCCTCGATTTCGTTATATCTAATATGGACAACTCGATGATACTTGTGCTGTACAATCATATTAGAGAACGTTTTCTATCTCGGGGAAAAATATTTCGAGAGAGAAAACACTTCTGATTTTTTTCCAGTACCTACACTGATTTCATTTTTTTTTTAATTATCCTACATCAATTACTGAACTATCGAATATGATGTTAATCTTACTTAGATAGTTAAGGAGAAATCAGATGGTAATATTTCAAAAAATATCTAAGTACGCACGCTTTTTTAACTTCACAAATAAAAATTTTAATAACCTAAGAGACAAATTGACATTACAATCTGTAAAAACGTTATATAACAAAAAAAAAAAAAAAACATAACTTTGTCGAAATTATGTGCTTTATTTGAACACACGCTTTCCTTGCCATGTGATCTATGATTACATACTCTGCATTTTCAAAAATTTTACAATTTCATTGGTTAAAATTTTATACCGTGTTGTGCGCATAGATAACCCAAACATGTATAATCAACCAAATAGAATTGTGACATCAACAACAAAGACGAGATCGTTACGAACGACCAGGATCGCCACTATATATGAGAGACTAATTTCGTCTCTTGCTTTGACATCATTCGTCAGTGAAAGAAGAGAGATATAAGTGACCAGAATACGGTCCCTGATGAGATAGGAACCTTCTATACATCGGGTCCGCTAAATGTTCTATGAGAACCAGAATGGAAGAACGTATCACGAATGTGCAACATGCTAAAACGTCCATAGCCCTCTCTACCTATATAGTGGATCCAGAAATTGTGGCAGACTTCATATGGGTCAAACACTGCACATCCCACATGTAGCACCTCAGATGATTGCAGGCCATAGACATCTTTAAAGTTAACTTTGCATTATCTTGTATAAATTTTAAGAAGGAAAGGATGATGTTGATGGCCTGGCAAGCTCTACTTGGTATGACATTTTCTTACAATGCTGTTTAGGGTATTTAGAAACAAATTAACTTTCACATAACATAAAAATCACAACAGATCACATAAGTGCAGTGGAACTTGATGAAACAAGCTCAGATCTTGAAATAAGACCAGTCAAACATTCTCAAACAACTATAATAAGTGACGACGAGGACTGAATTTGGGAGCATAACATTATGTTTCTTTTTGATTTTGACTTGAAATCATAATCTTTTTAGTTTTTATATGATGTTGAATTTTATTTAAGCTTTTTATGTACATAAGTTTAAAAAATGATGAAAATGTTACACCATAAAAAGCAGTTTCTCTCTTTTTAGAACTGAAGCCCAGTTTTTGTATTAAGTTGGTGTCTCCTATAACGTGATTTCCCACAGCACTGTATTTTCAAGAAACGTATCTACCACGATGTAGGAGGCCTACCTATAGTTTAGTATGGTAACAAAGCCATTAAAAAAATAATCAGTTATGCTTTCTTAAAGTTGCAAAAAACAAACTAGTAGAAAATCAGTAGCAATGTTTGCAATTATTTCACTCAATTACCCTATGTTCTCTTAATGGCAGTAGTTTAGTTAATAAAAGAAAAATGAGGACCTGTTGCCAACAAGAACAGGAAATTATAAATAATCTAGTTAAAGATCTTTGCTTTGAAAAATATTACCCCTTATTGTTAAGTGTTTTTATTCCATGAAATACATCTTCAGTTTGAAAAGCTCTAAAATTATAAATTTAATTTAATTTTAAAGTTTCATTAAGTATGATAAAAGCAGATTAGACTTCCTGCATGTGTATCTCTTAGCACACTGTTGACTGTACATGAATATTCTAGTCATTAAATGAAAATATCTACAAGCTGAATATGCTCATTGTCAAATGGACCACCTACATTTCATTTAAAGTCCACCTTAATAGCTACCAAAAATTTACTGGTATATCCATGGAGTATCCTAGTTATAAGTGAAAAATATGAAATTAAAATTGTTATGAGTTTTGCTAAATATATATGCTTGTTATAACAGAGTTCACTATACATTATTCTTAGCTGTAACTATTTTAATTAGATATGATAAAGTTGCCAGTATGACATCAGCCCAAATTTCAGATATTTGGATTTATTTATTTTAATTGCATGTATTTTTATATTTAATACCATTATAATACCAGTTATTAAATACAGATAGCATGGTAATTACATTACAAAAATGTGCCATGTTATGTGAATCCGTGCTATACGAAACAAGACTAAAACAAAACTTTTGAAACCTAACCTCGTGTTAATGAAAAAGAATAGTATACTTTTTCATTACTAACCCTTAAGACCTGGGAGGCTGCCATCATAGATTTTGTTACAATTTTGAGGATGTGTAGTATTTACTTTTACAGTGGGTGATCAGTTAACAAACATAATCCATTCCAAGACAGTGTTTGTTACCAGATTATTGATTTACCATAATTTTTATGGAAATTTGATTAATTCATTCTGGAGACCCAAAAAATAAAAATTTATATACAGTACTTTCTTACTATGTTTATTTATATGTAATAATAAAAATACATATATACACAGTCTTGCATTTTTATCAGTCATTTTTTTTTCTGTTTGTGGGGTATTAAAGAATCTGTCCAATGTCGACTGCTTTTCTCTCTTCGAGATTTTTCGGAAGTAATTAATAGCATTGTCGTCGTAGAGATCTCTAAGCCTATTAGCCTCAACATGGTTTGAATGCCATTCTAAAACCACTGTTCTGATATTCTCCCATTTCAAAAGATCTTTAATAGCAGATGGCACTGGTCCTCTTTCGTAGTCTTTTTTTTTTCCAGAAGAGAAAACATCTTGCTGTGTTTCTTCTGTCATCAGATCAGTTTCCATTATGAGCTCTTAAATGTTCTTTGTTTCTCAGATGTGATTTTCATTACTCCTTTACCTGCTTGAGTCTTCTTGATTATATCTTTCTTAGCTAAGATTGTGCCTAGTGTAGACCTGTTTAAGCCAAACTGCCTAGCAACACCAGACATCTGCCGACTCTCTACCTTGGCTATTAAATGCTCGCCTTTCGAAAATAAAAACAGACACAAAACGAGTGCCCGCCCAACAGTCTCATAAAAACTATAAAAAATTCTTTGTCAGAAAGGTAAATGAAAGGCTGGAATTACAAGGGAAGAGTTTCAAAGTTTGAAGGAAAAGCCTACTATCAGACTGGTATCATGTCGATGTCTCCTAAGCTCCGAAAGTTTTCAAATTGTCATCTGAAGACAAGGGAAGACACTTTGTATTCACTATTTTAGGTCGCTTCTTCTTGTTTGTTCTTGAGGTGCTCGTTGTCTGAACATAAAAATTTTTTGTGAAAGTGTTCATTGTCAGATTTGTTCACAGTTCAAACTGTTTATTAACCAATCACCCACTGTACTTAAACTCTATCAAAGACACAGGACTAAAATATTTTTGGTCCTGTGTCATGTAAAAAGAAAGTTTTATTGCACACTGGATTAGTACAGTAGAGTGTCGAAAATCGGAATCAATTGGGGACTGGGGTTGTTCCGATTAGTCATTTGTTCCGATTACCCATTATGTACGAAAAAATACATTACCTGTCCGATGTTCAAATTTTTCTCCGTTGCGTGTCGCTTCGCGTTGAATTTTCATCGATTTTAAGCCTAACGAAAATTTTTATAATAATAATCGAGGCTATCGTATCGTTAAAAATTATTTCTGCATTTTGTACAAACAAAATAAATATATTGAAGAATATAAAAACATGAAAATTATACTTTAGAAGTAAATGTAGTATCAAAAACGTTCGATTCAGCACGACACAGTCCGACTGAAAATCGTGCCGATTACCGGCGATTCCAATTACCAGTGTTCCGTTTAACGACTCTCTACTGTAATGCTCTTCATGCAACAACTTAACTAATCATGCCATGCCATTAACACACAAATGGCACTTCTGTGTAGATATTTATAGTTTTAAAAAAAACTTTGTGATTTTCTCAAGAATGCCTGAATAGTGGGTCCTGTGGCTTTGGTAAAGTTTAAGTACAAGTAAATACTACACATCCACAAAGTTTTGCTGAAATCAGTGATGACAACCTCCCAGGTTCCCCCTTGTAAGAGAAACATGTTTATTAAAACAATCAACAATTTATTTCCAATTGATAATTAACTGACTGTCATGATTAAAAGTACTGTATTATACATTAATATTAATTTTAGTTAAACGAGGGTGTTTTATTCTTACAAACTGTTGTCATCATCCAAGTTTTTTTGTTGATCTTGATCAGAAATATTAGCATCATCGTCATTTTTTTATCATCATAAAAATATTTTTATGGATGACAAAATAAAAATATGTTGTTAGTCAAAAATTTTTTATAGTGGGTTGTGTTTGTTCAGTCAAATAATAAGTGATTTTTCCCCAGAATTTGTGTTTGAATACCAAATTGTTCCAGTTGGGAACAATTCAAGTATTGAGATACCACTGAATTTCAATCATCATTTTTGTGAATGATTACTTATACACAGCTAAAAAAGTTTAACAACACTTACCTAAAAATGTTTAAATAAACTACTAAATACAGTCAAACCTCTGTTTACAAACTTAATTTGTTCCTAAAAGTTGTTCATAAACCATTTGTTCTCAAACCAAAACAAATTTTACCATAAACAATATAAAATGGATTAAATCTGTTTCCAACTCCCAAAACAAAGCCTTCTTTTTAGTGGTATTTCAAGCATAAAAATGTCTACACATGCAATATAGAATTATATTATATTAGCTATATCTACATCTATTGTGTGTATATATATAAAACAAAATGTTTTATCACCATCAACAAAAACCAAAATGGACACTAACACGTAACAAAGGAATGCTAAAAAATAGAAAAATAGGAAACTCAATTCTGCCTGGATGAAATATCACCAAATCAATGAAGACTGACCACAAGTACTTTATCCACACTTTCAGAAATATTGTGTTTCAGTTGATTTGATTTCAATTTTAATTTTATTTTTAATTTTAGTTTCAGTTTTGGTGTAAAGACCAGAGTTTTAATTATTATTTTAGTATTTTTAAATTTATTTATTATTTTTTGTTTTAATTAACTTGCTATCTAGTATTAATAAATATTAATATTATAATACATATACAGTATATTATATTGTATTGTACAAAAATTTATATATATATATTTATTATATATACCGCATTTACTCACATATAGGATGAGGTGTGACTTTAAAGATAAAAATAAAGAAAATTAGATTTATTAAAAGAATTATAATTTTATTTCATTTAATTGCAAGTAAAATATCAAACATAAATGCACACATTGTCCCACAGAAATTACTGGCATTTAACGTTAAGGAAAAACCTTGTAAAATCAACAACATAATTTGTTCATGTAAAGCTGGACAATTGGGAACCTATTTTGCCAATTCTTAATAGTTGAATCCACTCTCTGTCAATTGCACTTATGAGTTTCTCCAAATTCTGATTTCCAAATAATCATCTGTTTTCACATGGGAATGGATTAAAACTTATATTGTACTCCCGTGTGATTTTGGAATTTCAATCTGAAATTCAATTCAAAAGCTTTGCTTTTCCTATTGCTGTTCATCTTTACTCTTGACAATATACAAGAATGATTCAAATGACACAGATAAAATACTTCTGTTTTTAAACACCAGAGGGTGAGCATCCGGTAAAAAATGTGAATACATGGTTCACAAAAATTATTTGAAAAAACACAAAGAATCGTTTGCTCACACATATAGGACAACCTAGGAATTTGAAGCTGAGATAAATGAATAAAAACCTCATCTTATATGTGAGTAAATATGGTATATTATATTAATAAATTTTTGTTATTTAATTTAAGTATGTTTAAACATGAATACTTTGATGCCATTTATATTACAAGAATGTCAATCAACATAGTTTTTATTAATTAATTTGATTTAAATTCAATTGCAGCATGTACCAAAAAATGGAAATAGTACTTTTCTCACATGTGCATTGAAATCTAACTTAAATTGTATCATACATCAACAATTTGTGTTGTAATGTCTAATGATGCAAGGCGATCTTGGCACCACTAATGTCTGAAGCAGTAATCTGTCATTGATTGGTCAGGCTATTGACTTTAACACAGGAAGTATAGGGAGTTGACCATCTGTGGAAGGCTCTTCATCTGTGAGCAGCTTGTTCATTAATCGGAGCAAATAAGGCATTCAAAAGTTTGTTTGTAAACAGAGGTGTTCATAACCCAAGGTTTGACTATACAAAGATTAATCTACAAAAACAAACATATTGACAGTTTTAAAGGCTAAAGTCTGAAAACAATGACAATGATACCTAGTTGATAAAAAAGCTAGGACAAGGAAGAAAAAACTGCACTATCAATTTCATTAAAATAAACCTGACAAAAGACACAGAACAAATTGAAAATATTCTAAAATCCACGGGCAAATTTGAGACGACACTCGTGCATATTCTAATAAAAAGATATCAAATAACAGAGATAGCACTTAAAATTGAAATTTTGCATGGAGGATTTCTCAAAATCATGTTAGAGCAAAACAGCATCTTATGGGGATTTCCCCAATTTTTGAACTGTGTTAGAAAAAAATCATGTTGTAGAAATGCCATGTTGTATGAGGGATATGTATAAACATAATATTTTTCAAATTTTAAATTTTAAATCCATTCTATGTAATCAAGTTCTGTTGTTTTTCTGAACATTCTGGAGAATCTTGAACTTAAAAGTATTTGTTTTATTAAATATTTTATTTTGAATTTCATGTACTATAGTGATGTAAAACTAATTTATGGCATATCCCAAACAAGTTTGGTCATCAATATACTTATTTATAATTTCATACATTACATCAATAAAACTATTTTAAAGCATCTTTAGTTTTAAAACATGTTATTTTACTTAGTTTTCTTTATTTAAATACTCAGTGCTAAGGATAAACTGGCAATCAAAACTGGCCTGGGAAATTACTAGAAAGCAGCCCACAAACAAATTTTTTTCAAAAATGATCAGCCCCAAATTTTTTTATTGTATTTTTCTTCCTAATTCAACCTTTTAAAAAAATGCATTTAAACTCGGTTTTCATGTTTTTATAACAGTTTTTATTTAATTTCATAAAAATGTTAAGTTTGACGACATTTGCTAGTTCCCAAATCATTTATGTCCTGATTTAGTGTTACAGAGATTCTGGTCAATCATGCATTTATTCTCCTTGTTTGTTTGTTGTAGATTGTCCAATAGTGCTGATGCATACAAGCTTTGTCAAAAAATGTTGGCAATCTATCAGGATGAAGTAAGTGCCTAGAGCAGAGTTATAATCATATGGTACTTCGTCATTTTGTAAAATTTTAAAAATAGTCAGATTGCATTGGTATACCAATGCAAGATTGTTGGAGATGGCAGCTTCCTTATGCATGGAAGGTGCCATCTCCTTAATGCCAGGAAATAATTTAGGACAACCCTTTTTTTAGTTCTCTGGTATAAAGTTAGCTTTTGTGGTTTGAAAAATTGCAATTAATCATTTTATCAATTGAAGTAGATACTGATGTTATGCTCCAATCTTTAAGATGGTACGTCAATTCTGCTATTGTATCATCAAATTCAATTATTATGTTTCACTTTTTGAATTGTATGTCTTGGATTCTTTTAATTGAATTTTTTATAACTGAAGATCAGTCAAACTGATCAAAAATGTTTTAATTTTAATAAATACATTGCTGAAATTACAAAGATTGATTTTTTTAAATTTATATCAGTGCACACACCACTAAAAAAATACTTGTTTAGTTATAAATCCCATATTTTGTTATAAATTAAAAAATTATCAACAAACATAGGAACATGTTTTTTTATGCATTATAATTCTGTGGACTGACATTTTCTGATCTTTTTAAAAATTGCATAGACTAATAATAAAAACCATAAAGATTAAATTTTTTTTGTATTTAATTTGTACATAAGGATTTGTTGGTACAAATTTGATTGTAGATAATTTGAATTCAATATAAACAAATGCAAAAATCAATTTTTTAGCCCTTTTTTTTATAACTGCACCATTTGAAAAATCTATACTCTATTATGATTTGGTAATAGTTTATTTTCATTCTATTGATTGTTTTCTAACATCTGACAAGGATTTATGACGATGTGTGCAGCAGAATTTTAATGTTTGTTTATATACCATCCCAGAAAATATGAAAAATTAGCACTCCATACAAAATGCATTAAACCATAATAATTGTGCTGTTTCTGCTTATTTGTATTTATATTTTAAAATATCTAAATATTAAATTATTTAATAAAGATAATAACAACTGCAATAAAAAAGTGGTTAGAAAACTATTTGTTGCAAAACAATTTGATAAAAATTGAAAAACTTAAAATATTTTAAGTCTTAACAACAAATGGAGTTAAGTGTTATATTACCTAACCAAGCTCTAAAACATGAAAACATGTTTAAAACCATGATAAACAAAAGAACACATGTTGGTAATCCTTGGGCTGTTCAAGGTCAAGTGTGTGTGTGTGTTTTTGGACCAGTATAATAAAAGAACATGTCAATAGACAACACTGATAATACTTTCTTGAGCTATATAAACTCCAAATATTTGTGATATTTAACAGAATATTTGAATTTACCAGGTAGATAAATAGCCTGAATTAACCAATTTGTGCTAATAGACAAAATAACATTAACCAAAGAAAAGTCAGTCAGTTGCTTGTGGAGGTTGGCCAGGGGATAAAAATTTGTGACAACAACAGAAATGTGAAATTGAATGACTCAAGTGTACTGTACTGTACATTGATTTGAGCTGAAGTTATAAAAATTGCTAATATTAGCATAAATTGAATAGCAGAAATAAAAATATTAAAAATATATAACTGAAACTATGCACCAAAATTTATTAAAAGTAAATCTAAGTTAAGAGAATCTTTTAAATAAGACAGAAAAATTGTATATGTAAATAAACAAAGTAAACTGGATGAATAAACATAGTAATAAAAACCTTTGCAATCCAGTAGCATTTATTCAGAGAAATTATTATAACCATCTTAAACCAAAATACACAAACCTTAACTGGCCTTTCGGATAGGTGAGAATTTCTCAAGAAATGTTTTTGATCTACTTTGAAAATAATCCTTGGGTTGTGTTTTGAAACTAGAATCTTTCTGGCTTTATTGTTCTCGAGCAGAATGTGTAGAAGATTCATAGATGATAAGCTCAAATTTAAAAGCTTCCAATAGGGTGTATCCACACATGGTTTCAGTACTGTGAATTATAGTGATGGGTCAAATATAGACCTGTCATGTGTTGGGAGTTTTGTTTTTCATCTTTTAAGTTGATGCATAGCCCCTGCAGATCCACTTTAAAGATTTCCAGGACTATCAAGACTGTTGTTCAGTATGGAGTGTTTTTCTTATAATAGTTGTTTGTTGAGTTTGGGTTTAACATTATTAGCGAGGTTGGGGCCGAAGTTGTAAACGCGAAAACGTGTACGTCGGACATTCGGCACTGCTTTCCTGTAAGCCTAGAAGTTTGACAATGGTGTTTAGAAAGTCAGTGGAATCATGCTCGACATTCCAAATGCCATTGTCAAACTTCTAGGCTTACAGGAAAGCGGCACTGAACGTCCGACGTGCACGTTTTCGTGTTTAAAACCTCGCTATTGTCATCATATGTACATATGCCAGTAACAATGATGTTAACCCTTTCCCGGCCAGGGTACCGATCTATCGTTACCCTAGTTGTTAAGCAAAACGGCCAGGGTAACGATTCATCGTTACCCTATTTACAATCGATTTTTATAAAATTTATCGACAGCAGATGTCAGCACTTGACGGCATCGTCTTGTTTATCGTCTGTTTCACATAGTTTTGTGTAGGTGGTGTTTTGTTGACCTACATAACCTTTGTTTAGAATTTTTAAAATTTCACTTTTGCTTTTTCGCTCAACGAGTTGTGTTGTGTGTGTTGCAGGTAAGTTTCCTATTGTTTCTTTGTTCATTTTATTCAATCTTTTGTTTATTTTTCTATCTAGTTTTCTATATAAAATAAACTAATTTATTTTTTAAGATATATACAGTATATCTTTTATAATTTTTAGTATAAATTTTGATCTTATATCGAATTAAATTTCCGATTAGTTATTTCTAATTGTTTTATCTCATGTTTTTCGATTCATCTATCGTAATTTTATTTATTATCGTTTTAGTTTTATATTGTAACATATCGTTACATATAGTTTTATTTTTTTAATTAGATTTATCGATTTTCTTCAACGTGATTTTATAATGGCATCAACATCGAAGATACAAAAGTTAGATGACTCTGACCTGTTAGATTATATAGAAAATATCTCTGATATGATATCTGAGTCTGACTCTGACCCTGATGTCAGTATGTACGAAGGGTCTGATAATGACTCTGATGATGATGATTTGACCTCTCCAAGCTGCTCTAATCAAATTACGCAATCAACAACTGATGACGATGATGAGGACTATCAGGAGGTTCTATCTCCAGAGCAAACTTCTTCACTTCCTTTCTCTTTTCTAGAGCTAGCTGGCCCTAAGCACATGCCATTGCCAGATTCACCACCGATTGCGTATTTCGATCTTTTTTTCACAATGACTTTGCTCAACCTAATCGTAACGGAATCAAATCGTTACGCGCAACAAGTCATAAATGGCATGGGGAATAATGTACCGCCCGCCCTAAAGAACTGGTCCAGAATTTCGGTTGTAGAAATAAAGGGGTTTATAGCTTGTATATTAAATATGGGATTAATAAAAAAGCCTACCATAGAATCTTACTGGTCCACTTCTTCCTCCCAAGCCACTCCATGGTTTGGGAAAATGTTTTCAAGAACCCGCTTTTATCACTTGTTGCGGTTTTTCCATCTCGTCGATAACTCCAAGTTATCCGGCCGAGGGGAACAAGGATATGATCCTTGTGCAAAATTTCAACCTCTGGTCGATCACGCCAACAGAGTGTTCCGACATCACTACACGCCACACCAGCAAATTTGTGTGGATGAAAGCCTAGTTGGTACTAAAAATAGAACTTCTCTCATGCAGTACCTTCCAAAAAAACATCATCATCAGTGGGGCATAAAATTTTGGATGCTGTGTGACTCAGTCTCTCAGTACTGCTTGAGTTTTTTCACTTATAGAGGGGCCAGGACTCAGCAGGAAAAGGACAACAATTCTAAATTTGGTCTAGGGTACAGCGTCGTAAAAAAGCTGCTTGAGACGGGGTTGTACCTCAATAAAGGCTATCATCTTTTTGTAGACAATTTCTTTATGTCGGTTCCTCTCGTTCGATATTTATATTCACTGGGTACCTACATAACTGGCACTGTTCGTAGAAACAGAAAATATTTACCTGCCCCACTGAAATCAAAGTTTTCTGTCGGCCAAACATCGTATTATAGATCTGGCCCATTGTTAGCCTGTGGCTCTCGAGAAAAATCATCACAAAAAAATCCAGTCTTGCTACTATCCAGCCATGCGAGGGCGTGTGATGAAGAAATTGTTAGGCGTGGAGTGGCTAAGTCAAAGCCACAAATAATATTAGAATATAATAAATTTATGGGTGGGGTCGATACATCGGACATGATGTTATATGCGTACTTGGATGAGAGAAAGACTGTGAAGTACTGGAAAAAAGTTGGGTTCAATATCATAGGCAGGATGGTATTGAACTCATATATATTATACAAAGCAAATTTTGGAGGCCCAGGTAAAGTAAAATCTAGGTACGCCTACAACATATCTATAATAGAGAGCTTGGAGGAGGAATGGACAACAACTAAACAGTCTCTTGAAGATCCCCAAGGACCAAGGGGACTAAGGAAGCTACCAGAAAAAAAGGAGTCAAGGTGTTGTGTGTGCACAAGCAACGGACTGAAAAAAAGATCAAGAACTATCTGCACTCGTTGTCTAAAGGGGTTACATCCTGAATGTTACCCAAATCATCATTGCTGATAGGATAAGTATGTGATGTAATTCTGATCAAGCATTTTACATTATATTTATATGCAGTATCATCTTGCAACAAATGCAATAAAAAATACTCTTTTACAGATTTCGTCCCTGCAACATCGTAGATTCATTTTTTTCTACTTTTTTATTTTTTATTTTTTTTTATTTTTGCAATTACTAGTAAGGTATGTGATCGAGTTTTACATTATACTTATATGCAGTATCATCTTGCAACAAATGCAATAAAAAAATACTTATTTACAGATTTGGTCCTTGCAACATCGTAGATTCATTTTTTTCTACTTTTTTATTTTTTATTTTTTTTTATTTTTGCAATTACTAGTAAGGTATGTGATCGAGTTTTACATTATACTTATATGCAGTATCATCTTGCAACAAATGCAATAAAAAAATACTTATTTACAGATTTGGTCCTTGCAACATCGTAGATTCATTTTTTTCTACTTTTTTATTTTTTATTTTTTTTTATTTTTGCAATTACTAGTAAGGTATGTGATCGAGTTTTACATTATACTTATATGCAGTATCATCTTGCAACAAATGCAATAAAAAAATACTTATTTACAGATTTGGTCCTTGCAACATCGTAGATTCATTTTTTTCTACTTTTTTATTTTTTATTTTTTTTTATTTTTGCAATTACTAGTAAGGTATGTGATCGAGTTTTACATTATACTTATATGCAGTATCATCTTGCAACAAATGCAATAAAAAAATACTTATTTACAGATTTGGTCCTTGCAACATCGTAGATTCATTTTTTTCTACTTTTTTATTTTTTATTTTTTTTTATTTTTGCAATTACTAGTAAGGTATGTGATCGAGTTTTACATTATACTTATATGCAGTATCATCTTGCAACAAATGCAATAAAAAATACTCTTTTACAGATTTGGTCCTGCCAAGGTCACAGATGCATTTTTTACCTGCTTTTTTCCTAATTTTTTTATGTTTTGATGTAAAAATCAACGTATATTATATGAATGTTTTATAATAATTGTATATTTATCAGAAATATTTTTATTCTTTCTAAATTTCATGATAATAAAGTATACTAGTTTATATCGAAAAATTTGCTTGAAATAAAAACGTTTAATGTGTGATAATTTAAAAACAAAAAAACATACACACATAAAAGTTATACAGAATTGTACAAAACAATATTTTACATCGATCTGGCTCAGTGCCAATAAAAATGAAGTAACTGGAGAATGTTAATTTTAACAAAAAGTAACGAATTTTCAAGTTTAAACGTCATTTATGATATATAATTATTTTTTTTCTCATAAATTTCTTTAATAAAATTTATCGAAAAATGTAATATCTAAAACTAACTATATTGATGAATATATGTGATTTTTTTCATATGAATAGAATAAGAATTTAATTTTTTGTGAATTTTTAAAATAATATTGCCTGATTCACTTGTTTTGGCCTTGGCCGTTTTACAAAGTAAGGGGGCGTGGCACCCGGCAGGGTAAGGGTTAAACCCAAACTACAACAAGCAACTATTACAGGTATACCTCACCTTACATCAGTAATTTGTTCCAGGAGAGGCAACTTAAGTCAAATTTACTTGTCACTAGCTAAGCCAAATAACCATTCCCAGTTCTGTATTTTATTTATAAATGTATTTTTAATAATATATGGTTAATAATCTATTTTAAGCTTACAAACAAATAAATTTTAGTTTTTAATACTGTATAGGAAAAAAGTAATCTAAATTTACGAATACATGTACGTGCCTAATTGTAAATGTATGTGTTTACAATTTGGCAATGTTTACAGTACATTGTGGACTCGTTATTTGTGAATGTGATTTGCTATAAGACATTATAAAATAAAATGATTTTGTAAGGTTAAATAACAAATAGTTATTAAAATTTTGTGATAGTAGAAAATAAACTAATTTGTTAAATTTACTAATAAAGACCACTAAATAAGATGACAACTCAGTCACAGATGTTTTCATATTTTGTTCTCAAAAATTTATGATGTGCAGTATTAACATTTACTGTAAATGTACATATTTTAATATGATTTTTTATACCTTTATTCTTATTTATTGTACAGTAACATGATTTTATGTGCTTCTGACACTTTTCTAATGATATTACAACTTCAATATTTGTGGCAGACAAATGTAAAGTCAAATAAAATGACTTAAACTTGATTTTTATTTTTCCATATATATTTTTTGACGAACAATATATAATCGAGAATGACATAACCTGAGGTATACCTGTATAAGGAAAACATCCTACAATGTGCAATTCAGAGCATTGAAAGCACTGGAAATTTTTAAAGTAGACCTGCAGGGGCTATGCACCAATAAAGACGAAAACAAATCTCCCATACATGGTAGGCCTTATTGACCCATCATTATAATTGACAGCACTGAAACTGAAACCATTTGTGAACACATCCCCATCAGGTGCTTTTGAACTTTAAATTTGAACTTATCTATGAATCTTCTACACATTCTGTTCAAGAATGATATAGCCAGAAAGATTCTATTTCCAAAACATTTAACTTGAAGGAGGTCTTAGAAGTAGACCAAAAATATTTATTAAGGAATTCTTACCTAACTGCAAGGCCAGTTTAAGGTTTGTGTGCGTATTTTACATTTTCGCCTTGTTATTAGAAGATTGAATTAAATTGACCATCTCAACTGTCAGCTAGAAGGCACGGCACTTTATGAGTCTGCCTACTGCTCCGGGAAACCCAGGAACAAATCTAAACAGGAAAAAAAATCACCAGAAAAATTTTCAGGAGTGGTCTGTCCCAGATATATTGGGTTGCAACCCTCACTACAGTCACCCCATTGTGAACCTGGTCAAACACAGTGGGCTTGAAAAAAATATCTATTGTGGATTCTCTTAGTGCCCACAAGAAAGAGTAAAACAAACCACACACACCATCTTATCTGGCCATCGACAAGTTCCAGGATAAAATGATTTAAAATATAAAAATTATTTAATGTAACAGTGCATAGAATACATAACCAAGGATATAAATGTAGAAGTAATAATATATAATACATAACCAAGGATATAAATGTAGAAGTAATAATATATGAACTAAAGTAAAAGTTAAATATTTTTTTGCTGCTCATTTTCACATAACAGTTAAAACTAATCACTTTTTCAGCTCCTCAATTTTTCATTCAATTATTCAACTTGTTCATAAAAATATTTATATATATTATTAATGATAAATAATACCATATATTTTAACCATACACCATGTAAATCATCAAGTTCTTTTTTATGTATAATTTGTGTTCAGTTTACATCAGGTTAGAGTCAGTCTTTTTTTTTTTTTTAGTGAATCTGACTCAATCCAAAACTGTTGCAACATCAACCTTCCATGACTTCACAGCCAAGATAAACATTGTTAGATTACTATGGTTATTTTGTACGTACAAAAACAATAGAATCTTGATTCAATCAATTTTTGTTTTTCATTTTCAATCACAATTTTTATTTTATGGACATACATTCTAGGACTTAAAATATGTGAAAACAAAAAATTTCATTTCCTTGCATACATTGTATATAAAACTGACACAAAAATAATACAGTAAGTTACTATGGTTATGCTATGAGTACCAAGGCAATATTAAAACATTACTTTGCATTTTATCCACAGCTTATCAACTAGGAAAGATCTAAATTCTTAATCTGAAATTATTCAGAAAGCAACAGCGTTGAGGACAATTCATTCATTCAATGAAACTATTTCTAAATGAGAAACCACAGGAAATCCTCCACCCACAGTTGCTATAGGAATAAAATTAAGCATCCTAAAACCATATATCTCAATATTACATCTTCAAGATATAGTACTTTTATTAATGTAAGTTCTAAAATGAATTTCTCATAAGCCTTAGTGCTTTGTATTTATTCTCACATACAAATTTATGACAACTTTAACAATGTACTTCTATCTTCATAGTAGTTTAATTAATGTTAAATAAAATATCTATTGTTACATGACTAACAGGCAACTTTCAATTGTCAAACTAAAACTATGATTCATATCTATCTTATGTCTCCAATTTAAACTTCTCATAAAACCACATCAAAACATAGTTTAACAAAAATTTTACAATTTTAAGCTTACACAGTTTTAAATTGTAAGGAGCAGACTTAGAAATAGAAATTCACGATTCATCAGAAATATATTTGAACAATTCTAAATCAGATAGTTTCAGATTAACAGATTTAATTATTCAAATTGAATTTTAGTATTATATTTTTAATGATATTTCAAATCTATAGTTGGCAATTAAAATTTTTAAATTGAAAAGCTTTTTATAGAAATGTACAGCAAGTCTTCACTTGATGTTATTTCATTGATCACTAAGGAATAATACATGTACTGTACATTTGTAAGCATTTACAATTATTGCCATTGAACTTTCTTTATGAACAGTAGAATTAATTATATGAAGTGGGAATTAAATGCTAGAGGTTGCCAACAGGATCCAATAAGAAATTTAACTCTCATTTAGCCCAGCCATACTCAACCTTTCTTTTCTCAGACCATATATTTGGAACATTACAGTCTGCAATATATTAATATATTACACTATACATCATAATAAAATTCTTAAAAACTGAAAACCTAAATGTGATTAAGCGTTTATTTAAAAATTATTCAATACTTGATACTGAGACAAACTTCTGATTGTCTGAAACAATCAGGTTTATAAATGTTACTCTCAATATGTCATCAAGGTAAGAATTATCAAGCCAATTACTATTTGTTCTTTGTTTATTTCATTTTAGAATAGAATGATTTGCAAAATTATGTTGATGCAAACATCATGAAGATCTGGCATTTGTCAGACACTAATTTTGTAACTCTTCACCTCCTCTTTAAAATTAACTTTCGTATTTGTGTCATTTGTGAACTCAATGAATTCATCAAATTGTTTTGCATAATCATATCCAAATGCATCTGCTGGATAACAGTGTGTTTCTAAATGCCAGGAATTTTCTACATGCAACAGATAATTCTTTAAATCTTGAAATCTGCTCTTAAGTTCCCTGGATAAGACAGCCAAATAATTTAACATGATCTTATTTATAGTTTCCTTGGAAATGTCATCTTGTAAAGGTTTTGTTAGTTTGAAAATTTTCCTGTCAGGATGTATAGTGCCAAAGTTGCCACTTGGAAATATTTTATTAAGGTGGTGATAAAAACCCTAATGCTTGTTTCAACATTCAACATGAAATTGAATTATAAATCATACTTTAGGAAAAACAGCAGAATGTCTAGCTTCCATGCAATGGGAGTTCTGTACACCACATACCTAGCAATTTCATGATATCACACAGCAAGTTCAGGCAGAAAAGTAGGAAGTGACATTGAGAACCAAAGGACATTTTTTGCAATGCCACCCAACATTTCCAGATTGGGGATTTTTTATCAACGAACAGAAAATTTGAGGTGACTTTTTTCACTTTAATGTTTTTTCAGTAGACAAAAACAAAAATTTTGACATTACATGTGGAATACTGTTTAAACATTGTGATTAAATGCATTATTCAGAATTAGTCATTAAAAATTACTCAAAAATGATTTTTATTTATCTCAAGGAGAAGGCCAGACTAGATAAATACAGACCCAAACATCTGGCACTCTCCTTGAGGGAGAGATCCAGTTGTTAGGGTTTCCAATTCAAACCAAACTTGTTTGTCTTAAACACAAACATCTCCTTGTCCAAATAATAGGACTCACTTCTCAAGTGTTTCCAAAAACAGGCCTTGAAAATTTAGTGTTTAATTTATAAGTCTTTGAATGTTTCATACCTTGTCACTACAGCTGGGTGAATAAAATGCAATATGCTGGAGCTATACAATATAGGTTCAAACATTTGGAATTTTTGTTTCTTTTTTTTGTGTGTAACATTACTATTTTACAGCATCATTAGCATTATTATTCCTCATGTTTAAAGCTTATAAATCAAGAAAGTGGAAATTGTGATGTCATTTCCCATTTAGCCAAACCAAACCTCTGTAGATTTAACTTTTTTACATTATTAAATAAAACTTTTATTTCTTCACATTTATTTTCATATTTTACATATTATGTCCTCACAAGCAAATAAGCTACACATATTACTGCACATGGACAAAAAAAACAAGTTATATGAAAATAGGGTAGTATAGTTGTAGCACTATATTTTTAGTTGTTAATATTATAGACAATTTTCTCATGTGCTTATGTTTGTTACACTTCAAATATCACAATACCATCATATCTGAAAATAAATATGAAGGAATAAGTTTTATTTAACAACATAAGAGAGTTTATCTACAGAGACTTGTTTTGGATAAACAGGAAATATCACAATTTTTAATCTCTTGTTTTATGTGAGGAATAATAATGCTAATGGTGCAGTAAAATAATGATGTCACACATTAAAAAAGTTCCAAAGGTTCAAAACCATGTCATCTAGCTCCAGTGCCTAGCATCATATTCCATCAGCTATCGCCACTCAGACACACAAAACTTTCAGAGACTGATAAGATAAACACTAAATTTTCAGAAGCACATTTTTGAGAAATGCTTGAGAAATGGGTCCTATTATTGGTACACAGAGCTGTTTGTGTTTAAGACTACATGCTCACCAGGTTTCATTGAACAAGAGAGACAAATATCTGGCCATCTCCTTATAACTAACAGCTTAATGTGTTACTTTTGCTTTCTAGACACCAAACTTATAAGGCTACAAGCACTGCATTAATCAGCAAGTAAAACTGACAGTGATAAATAATTTAAATTGGTGAAAAAAATTTAAAACTGGTGAATGGTTGGTGATATTTTTAAATTTTCCAGAGTGACCCCTGAATTATGAAATGTTGATTTTTTTATTTCCTCATAATAATGCTTAGTTTCTCTTCAAAAGCAAATATCATATTTACTCGCATATAAGACGAGGTTTTCATTCATTTTTCACTACTTAAAAACCCTAAGTCATCCTACACACAAGCAACGGATTTTTTGTGTTTTTGCAAACTGTGTATTCACATTTTTTACTGGATGCTCACCATCTGGTGTTTAAAAACAAAAGTATTTTATCTGGGTTGTTTGAATCGTTCTTGTTTATTGTCAGGAGTAAAGTTGAATAGCAATAGGAAAAGCAAAGCTTTTGAATTGAATTCCAAAATCACATGGGAGCCCAATATAAGTTTTAATCCATTCCCACGTGAAACAGATGATCATTCAGAAATCAGAATTCAGAGAAACTCATAAAAGCAATCGACAGAGTGGATTCAACTGTTAAGAACTGGCAAAAAAGATTCCCAATTCAACTTTACATGAACAAATCATATTGATTTTACAAGATTTTACCTTAAAGTTTAAAATGCCATTAATTTTTGCAGGACAATGTATGCATTCACCGTGTATTTCCACAGATAAAACAATAGTTGAATCATAAAAAGAAACCTCCAAAATCCGGGGCCGTCTTATAGGATACAAAAAAAAATTAGATTGAAATTTATATAAATTAAAAACACCACTATAAAAAACATACAAACTGTAATTATTTACTAGTAGAGAGTAGGGTATGACCACAAAATAGAATAGCCCATACAACATTTTTTGTGAATAGTCAAGGTCATTACTTGAAACATAAAATAAACAACCATTCAAACTTCAGCATAAATTCTTTAATATTAAGAACGTTTTCAAATGCATTAAGTGTCCATCATCAGTTACTTCTTTAAATCGAATATGAAATTCAAACAAATATTACGTAAATTAAATAATCGGTTATACAATAAATGCGAAAAATACAAAAATTAACGATACGATTAAAGTAAACAAATAAAATAAAATAATCCAGGATTATCGTAATTTTACACTTAGTCCAAACCGTCACACAAAGATTTCCAAGCAGTGGAAAGCCCATCAGCGTCCCTATAATTCATGCAATGTGTGCTCCTCTGCACCCTGTGAATTTCCAATTTTTCAAAAAACTTTATCGCGTGTTTCGATCTAGTAGACTTGATGATAGAGGCTTGGTCCCAAAAGACCGGGATTCCCTGCTGCTTGGCATAATTGGCAAGGACCGTACTATCCACTAATTTGCTCACCGACTGCTTGTGTTCATTAATCCTCTTTTTTAAATTCCTCAACGTTGCTCCTATATATACTAATTTAGAGTCAAACCCATGATCCCTTAACGATATTGAGTATATTCCTGTTAAGGAGTTATGCTCATAATTCATTTTATCATTTCTTAAAAGCTTGTATATAGTGGGATTGCATCTATAAACGATTTGCAAATCCTTACTTTTGGAAATCCTCTTAACAAACGGCTTAAGAAAAGGTATGTAATCGAGGACCACTTTCTTTTTGTTGGTTTCTATTCCTCCCATGCACCCGGTTATGATCTTTCTTGATGAGAGCATCTATTTTTTCTCCTCTGTAGCCATGCTGCAAAGCTGTTCTTCGAATGTACTGTAGTTCTTTAACTGTATCAGAAACATCTGTGCAATGTGTGCGTGCCCTCTTTATCCAAGAGCGAAATATTGCCATTTTGATATGCTCAGGATCCGCCGAGTTCCTAGGAATAATGATTGGGAGTGATGTCGGTTTGCGATAAACATTGGTTCTGATTTCCCCTCCTATGCACGTTATAGTAAGATCCAAAAAATTAACAGTGTTACAACTTTGCTGTTCCAACTCTAAAGTTAAACCATAAGGTGTTATGATTCATTAAATCCATAAAAAATGTTTGATGTTGCGATTATCCTTCCACAAGATAAATGTTTATTTTATGTTTTATGATATTGTCAGCAAGCGAGTATATTTTTATTTAGTCATTACTTGAATGTCCACATCAGTGTGAATGTTTTCAACAATTGCAAGGCAGTGCTGCCAGATGGAAGAAACTAAAATTTATCCAAAAAATTACTAATAGGACATAATTCCATACATGCTATACAGTATTATTATCCAGATAATAATTGCTGATCTAAACTAAATTCATTGGCCATTGATAGTTTGGGGGTCATCTTATAGGACAAATATATGCTAAAACTATAAAACTTTGACGAAAATTTATATCTTGTCTTATCTGCAGAAATATACAATACGTGCATTTTATATTTTACTTGTGATTAAATGAAATAAAATTAGAATTGTATTAATAAATCTAATTTTTTTTAAATTTTGATCCTAAGTCACACCTCATCCTATATGCGAGATCGTCTTATACACGAGTAAATACGGTACTTAAAAAGTATTTGCCATTTATGAAATAATTTTTTATTTTCAGCCTGCAAACTATGATTGGGATCACAAAGATCTTTGTGATCTGTCATAAGTGATGCACAAGTCATTTCTGTGCAACTTCACAAAATTTTTTGTGAAGTCACACAGAAATGCTACAATACACCATCATTCATCATTTCCAAATTTGCTGTAAATTTTATTTTGTTGTAAAAATAAAGTTTTTTGCCATAAATAAATAACTGATCGAGAACTTTTCCTCTGCTTATCCATCACCAATGTAAGTAAAAAAATGTCACTAAGTACACTTCATTTCTTCCAAGAAATTTTTTAATTTTCTGTGATTCAGTGCTTGGGCTCTGATATAATCCACTATATTTTTATGACTGTTTTCATCATATCTACTTTGGCCATGGAAATACATCCTGCCAAGTTTTCCTAGTGAAAGATACAGTGAAATAAGAGATTTGTTAAACTGTATTTCTTTTTCAAAAGGAAAACAGATCCTTTTTTGGATCCAGTCATTGAAAGATATCCAACAGTGTACACAAACAAGTTTTTTTTTATCATTATTATTCTTCTCCAGAAAAGTATTATCATCATCAAGATAATCTTTGCCTCTGGTTTGATTCTTCATAAGAAAAAACTTCAAAAAAAATCTTTACAAATTGAATTCTGTTCAGCATAGTATCTAACAAAAACAGAACATTGTGATGTTGCTAAAATGTTGGTGCTGGAATCAAAAGTCAAGCTAAAATATTTATAATTTTTCAAAATATACAACAGACTGCAAAGGCACTGCATGTGTGGATACCAACCAGTTGAGGGTTCCCATGTCTTGAGGTTTTAAAACCTTCCACCAAATTGGCATAAGTTTAAAAAAAAGTACTTAATGGGCCATACATAGAAGTCTGGTAGACTACAGGTTGAGTATGGCTGATTTAGCCTACAGTAAATTGGTTTTATATGTCATTTCAAATTAACATTGCAATTTCCAAGAAACTATTATGACATTAACCTGTGATCACATGCAATAGCAGCAATTTTTCTACACTTACTAGTTTTTTGCAGACATTTTTTCACCAAAACATACATACTTAACTGTGTTTCTATGATATTTTCATGCTACATGCTATCCATCTGCATTACAATTTCAGTGAAAAAAAATATTTTTCATTTATCACAGGCTTCCAAATAATTGCTGAAATTTTTCACCTTGCACATGCAATTGCATACAATCTTTTTCTCCATACAATCACATAAATGTAATAATTTTCTACTCTGATGTTATAGAGATAGCTCACAATTGCTATAGTTATGACACCATGGATGTTTATCAGCTATGCATGACAATGACACGACAGTCTGCAATCTACTACAATCTTCAATCCTGAGCCATGTTCAGTAACGCAGAACATCTAAGTTAGAATTCTGAGTGGCTTAGTGGGCAGAGCTAAGAATGTTCTGAGCATCATCGAACAATTATTCTTAGACAACTGGGCAAAATAGTGGACGAAATTAAAATTATATTTGCAACAATTGTTGCAAACGAACTGGTCGAAAAGGGATGAAGATCCAATACAATTATTCAAATGAAAGCTGCATCAGATGGTGATAAAATTAATGAAGCAATTATTAATTGTAATCAATGAAATGGACTGTTGTCTTCCGTTAAAATGTATTCAGAATCTGTTATACTGACGTACGATAATTTTACATTTCGAAGTCATTTTAGAACGAGTTAATGATTTGAATGAGAGGATAGCATTGTAATTGTTATAATAAAATATGTTTAGTCCAACACAAACAGCCATCTTGCAGATCGTACGATGAGACAAAAACAATGACATCACTAGTAGAAGTTAGCATAGATAAAAGAAGCTGACTGAACTAGCTAGAATTCTGGCAGTAGGAGAAGTCAAGCAGTAGCTAGAAATGAGTTCAACATTGGAGCTTAACTAGACTTAGCAAGAATTCTGCATACTGAATATGGCCCTGGTCTCTCTAAGATAATCTTATATTTTTGGGGCTTTGATATTCAATTTAAATGTTTTTGTGACTTATTTCATGCCCAAAAAATACAGAAAAATCATTTTCTGTTCCTTCCAAGAAACACTTAAGCCTTATCATCGTTTATTTCTAGCTGAACTTGTTCATGTCATACATTATCACAAAGTTTGAAGGATCAAAAAATCAGAAAGTTTGAACAATCAAGAACAACCCGTAATAAAACAATATCTCAAACTAAATAACATATGATTTGAAAATTTTGTATGTACAAAGACACATTACAGGATTTTCAGAATCATCAAATATGAGGAATGGCCATTATGTGCAGCACAGTTATGAATGAAAAATCAACACCTTATATATGCCACTGTGTTAAAAAAATAATTGCATGTGATCACAGGTTTACAGAAAAGCAATTTTACTAATCAAAAATTAATTTAAAACTATCAAATTGTAAATAAAAACTGACCTCAATATATTTTAAACTTAATTTGATATTCTGTATCCTCAATTAAACCCCAGAGAATAAAGGTGCGCTTGAAAAAACCCAGAAGACTAAAGGTACTGTTAAAAATAAATTACAGGTTGACAAGTGTGAAAAACATGTTGAAGTATTAATGAGGGATAATTATGCATGATAATGTAACTTCAAGTGGTAAGGAGTTTAACCAAAATCCTATTCAAGTTGTCTACAGTCAAATTGCACTTTCTATAATGAAACCAAACCTACTATTGGATTTATACAGGGCTACTTTTACCATTACCATTAATAATTATATACTGAGCATTTTCTATTCCATGGTTTGTGGAAACACTTTTGAAAATACAATTATAAATATTGTCAAATATTGAGCATGAAAAACTCATGATAAAGTCATACGCCAAGAGCTCATTAGTCTCGAATAATTAAGAAAACTCAAATTGGAAGAAATGGTGAGTTTGAACCAGACGATTATAATCAAGATCTTAATTCCTACGATGACATCAAAGTAGACAAAATGACAACATAATAACCAAAATGGAAGCTGCTGAATCAAGTTAACTAAGAAAACAGTAATTATTTTAAATGTAGCTGTAACACACACACAGTCAATTAATAATTTTGACAGTTTGAAAAATGTTCAAGTAATTATGGTATTTCTTTCAATTTTTTACCCACTTGTCTTCTGGTACATGGTAATAAATACCAGCCTTGGAAAAACCTCAAGTCTTAAGATAAATTCTGAGAATATGTAATAATACTTTAAAAATAAATCCCTTGAAGTTTATTAAGGCAATATAGTATACAATTTACATTTGAACACTAAATCTATCTCAAATTTTGAGTATTTTTAAAGTTTTTGCAATTTACCAAACTCAAAAATCATTTAATCTCATAGATTAAAATAAATGTTAGATTTTATTTTTAAAATTTAATTATGATCATTCTTAATAGCATCCTCATTCAAAAACACTAATAACTGTTTATGAACATGCATAGTTCTTATTTTTAATTATATCTGTTAAGTAAATCTAGATCTGCTTAAATTTTTCAGATCTAGCTTTTACCTAATGATAATTTTGGATATAAAGGATAAATTTCTCAGATTTAAATTTATTACTTCAAAATTATTCCCAAAAATAATTTAAGCTTTTGAATTCTTGTATTAAAACATTCTGCAAACACAATCTTTAGTTTTTAAAATAATAAAACATTATATGCAAATTTATACAAAGTTACCATCCTTTATTAATTTTTTATGACTCAGGAATATCACTTAAAACAATACTAATGCCAATCTTCCAGTGAAGAATACAAAACAGCCCAAAAACATCTTCAATATGTCGTACTATCAAACCAATAAAACACAGCTGAAAAATTTTTACACAATGTATTAAATGCTACTCAATTTATAAATTTTGTTTTTGATTCATTTTCAAAGTAAAACTGTAATTTCTCATATAAACAGATGGATAATCTGTTAAAATACACACTAGCTACATAACATTTAAAATCAACTCATACAACAAAATTTAAAATCAAATTAAAATTTAATATTATATCTATATTACACTTCAATTACTATGTAGCTGCAAAACAATAGAATATGAATAGGGGAAAAAAATTCAAGGCAAATATAAGATAAAATTTATGCTTTGAAATTCTATAATTCTTATAATTATTTCAAATGTTAAAGATGACTACAGTAATAAACAGTAACTGAAAATTAACGAGTACTGCTCCAAAACATCAATATATACTATCGTATGAAAATCGTATAATATAAAACTTTGTTTGCAGTCACTCCTTTACCAATAATTTTTATTTGTCATGTGTCAACATGAAAATTTTGCAATACCTACACATTATATAAAAATTTTGTTTATTAGCCATTACTTTTGAACTATCGATAATTAAAAACACTAAACCTATAAACCAGCAAACTTCTATAACAAGTGCAAACGTTTTTGCCCATGTTGAATGGGCATCAGGCAAACTAATCACCAAATGCTGAAACTTTTTTCTGCTATCAATAATTTTTTGTATTTCATTCTTACATGTTGCTGGATATATCATTCCTTCAATAAAATTAATCTTTCTAATGAGTAAGATAGAAACCTACATCTTAGATAACTGAGAATGACTGCTGCTAAAAATAAATTATTAAAAGCAATTATTCAAATTATCAAAAGACAACTGTTAAATAGTGTTTGTTGATACACATTACAAATATTCCAATTAAATAGGAAAGTAGTTTATTGTAAATTTTGATTGCCAGTTTTGAAATTAAACAAAGAAAAATAATTTAGACAAATCCAACATAAAACAATTTTAAAATATTAAATATTTACTTCTGTAAAAGAAAAAATATGTTTAAGTTTAATGAATAATTAGACATAATAATCAAAACTAAGTTTTCAAATATTTCAATATATTTTAATTTGTTCAATAACAATTCATGTAAAATATCAATTAAAATGAATTAACTAACTTTTGTATTGTTTCATAAAGTTAAAAAGAAAAAACAACATTACAAACAATTAATATGAAAATATTACTTCAAATTTGAACAAGTTATTGCCACTTAAATAAAAGAAAAACCAAAAACTTTTTAAAATAAAACTGAACACCATTTGTAACATTTTAAACATAAGCCTAGCTAGATTGATCTCAACAATTTGAAGTAAAAATTCGTTATTTTATTCTACAGAAATTTATAATTATATAGTAAAATCTATGTAATATCCTAAAATAAAAAAAACGCAAATTCAATCTTTTGAACATTAATAAGGAAGTTGTCATACCTTTTACATTATCTTAGTCACACAGGATTAGGCGTATATAAAAGAATTTTCCATCCTTATAAGAAAACATTTCGAACAGAACAAATAATACTCCAACTATTAATGTTAATGGATATATTAAGTACAAAATTAATGAATCTCCTCCTTCCCATAACCCTTTGAATCATGAAAACAAACTGTATCAATAACGACGCAGTACAGTCTAAATATGCATTCCTCTTCGTACTTAATTCTTTATATATTTAGTGTTAAGGATGTGTGGCTACTTGTTAAAAGCAACCTACGTATACACGAGAGAAACCCTCATCTATGTTAACTGTCTTTGACCTGTTCGTTTCAGATCGTGAATAACTCCCACCAACAAAAACCGAAATTGAATATTTAAGATCATATAATAATCACTTACCTCGGCCCGTTATGTAGGGTTTTCAAATGTAGTAAAAGAAAATCGTCACTACTAATAAATTATGTGATGGATGGCGACAGATTTTGACAACTAGTTCAAGGTCCAAGCCCCAGGACCTATCCCAAAATGGCGAACAACGAAACGAAGTTGTCTTTTCTCTTCCAACAGACCGTTGAATAACCTGAGGTGACGTCATCGGAAGCGCCCTACCCAGAATTCCTTAGTGGCGAGAGAGAAGGATTTTGAACGAATGTTTTATTCTCTTCGCAAACTAAACACATCTAATACAACTGATCAATTAAAAATGCCGAAAATATATTAACTGATGTCCCCTCTATTGCAACTTCATACAAAGTTCTCGATATAATAAAATAAACGGTTTAAGAACAACCCCGAAACCTCATTTTATACTACTTTGCTGTCGATTTTAAAAATATAAAATTATTTTTCTATCACACAAAAATGTTTTTATAATTTTTATAATATTCAATATCTTATATTTATTTCTCCACTTAATAACCTGAAATAAAATTTTACAAAAATTAATTATAAATTCTAAAAAAAAAAATTATTATATATTATTAGATATATAAACAGCAATGTTTAAAAATTATTAGCTTTGGCATATGTAAAATCGCAATTATTATTATTTTTTTCCTCGTTTAAGATAACTCAATCTTTCAAAAGAGCGAAAAATACGAGCAGAAATCGTCGGTCTGTTATCAATATAAACCTAGAAACCTTTGTAATAGTGTACTTCAACATCAAGTGCTTGCGCAAGAAAGAATTAAATTAGTTAAAAACCCACGCGATATTTTTTAATTCTGCAATTTCGTTTTTCGAAAATACCGATATTTTTACTGAAGTGTTGTAGGCGTGCATCCAACTTTATCGACACGAGGAATTCGAGTTCGAATGCGATCAAGTCTCCTGTTTTTAAAAATGCTGTTTTGAATTAAGGCATTGTTCTTCCAAAGATCTACGCTTCCGATTCGATTGTGAAACAGACGTTAATAATGAGGGAAACTGAGACTGTAGTACATTAAAACTTAATGCCACACATCAATAAATGCATTATAAATGGCCGGATGGCCGAGGCAGTAAGTACAGTGAAATACAATAAGTACAGGGACGAAGTACAATGGTACCTCGTACTTCGAACGCTTCGGAGTTAGAACTGCGCGCGCAGTGGAAAAATGCACTCCAAGCGTAAACGCCATTTGTTGTGCGCCCAAGTCGTTCCTCGCTCTCGTTTCATTGTTTTTCCGTTTTATTTTTGGTGTGCATTTTGGTTATATATATATTGTGTATTATTCGGCAAATTTTTAAATTTCCTGCAATTTTTCTTCATCGAAAGCTTCGTAGATTTTCTCTCCTTTAGTTCAAAATTTAGGCTATGGGAACGGATTAATTCACTTTCCATTATTTCTAATAGGAGATATTTACTGTATTTGTACTTCTAACGATTCAGAGTTCAAACGGCCTCCTGGAATGAATTAAATTCGAAATACGAGGCACCACTGTATTAATCTATCGCACTCGGGCATTCGGATCAGAGTCCAAGTTCCGAGCTCAATAATATACAGTACATAGGTGGTTTAAACTGGATATGTTAGGCCCCGATCTTTTATCATCCACTTAATAATGAACTTGAGAGGTTCTTGTCAGTCTACATTCTCAATCGAGGAGTAAAAGTAGCTGATTATTCATATTATTTTAAGTAGGTAAACATTTATTGGTTAATTTCTAACTCTTACTCTTGATTATGGGTTGTAAATACCGATATAAAATGCTAATAATAATTTTTAAAATTCAAATCAAAATTAATAATTCATAATCAATATAAACAAATTGTAAAAACGAAATTTTAATTATTAGCATTATATCAGATGTTGAAATCTATCAATTAATCAAATATTCTGAATTTTTAAATTTGACAAATCAATATACAGAAGTATCAAATGGAATCATTGCAATGTTGGAGAAAAAATTTTGGAATTAACGGGCAAAAGCTGCTTTACTTAAACAGCTGGAAGGCACTTTAAGCAATCTCCGCTTTCATAGGAAACACTTATACACCTCAGCTATTCGGTATTGTTGTTTCGTTCTTTGTATACGTTGCTTTGTACGAATAAAAATGTTTAGTCAAACGACGCAGAATTGTCGCCGAGACCATAAAATATCGAAGCAGCTGATCAAGAAAATTCGATATTGTGTAAAAATGTAATTACCTATATGGTAAACAATAATAATAATAGAACATGTTCATTTGCCATTACTAATAACTCTACAGATGTTTGTGTCGGAATAGAAGATTATGTAGAAAGTTGCGTTTCTAGTTTTTCCGATAACTGTTTTAAAATAGATTTTCGAACGTTACAATATTTATTTGAGGTACAGTACGTAATATGCGTAGAATTTATGGTGACAGCCATCTTAACTTGGCTTATGAACCTTTCTGCACTAGCGCCACAGCTGTTAACTTAAAACAGAAATAGCTTGTCTTTTAACAAAGCGATTTTACTGGGAAACGTGCCTAATATCAAATAGTCCATTCAATAATTTTCATTTATCTAAAGAAAATTATGTATTTCTTATGAAAGCGGAAATTGCTTAAGTAAAGCAGCTTTTCTAGGAAACGCGCCCATTAGCAGTTTTAAAAATTGTGGGGTGCAGTCTGTAATGAGATTTTATTTTAAAATTAGTTAAGTAACGCTGTATCAGCATGTAGTCGGAACGAAGCTGCTCGCACCTTTATTTTCTAGATTATGAGGAAAAAAGAAACAAAGAATCATTCGTTCTCAACAATATATATGATTTCTATTGGATCATTTAAAGGTACAAATATAAGGTCAGAATAAGCCATTAATTAATTGCTATGCCAATGTCTCATAAAATTCTGTCTTTCACTATAGGCCTTGGACTTACAGATTGACTCGTTGCGATCTTCATTGTAACTCTTTAAAAATACTATGTCAGTTATTTTTTTCACTGTACTCAATGTAACATAGATAAGACCGATAGCTGTTTTTTTTCCCCTATATCTATTTTGATTTTTGGAAGAGTTAATCCCTGTGATTTATGCATAGTCATCGAGTATGCTAAGGTAAGGGGAAACTGTCTACGAGATGGCAATATACTGCCATCGTTCGAAGTGCGTGTTATGGGGATTATTGGAAACAGATTATCATAGATAAAAGGTCCCTGATGGCTATCAAATTTCACGAAAATAAACAGAGGAAGAGCTGGAGGGCGAGCATTAGGAGCATATATAATGTAGCGTATTGTTCCTAGTGAACCATTGACGAGACCTCCTTGCACCCATAAGTTGACTCTCAGAATGATTCTGGCATTAACTGAGAGATTCAAATACTTGGAGGGACCGAGAGACCATGAGCTTGAGTCATCTTTGGACGAAGGCAGGGCAATATCTGGAGTGTTTTCAGATGATATATAACAGGCATGGGCAAATGCGGCTCTTTTTGAGTTACATACGGCTCTTGCTGAAAGTGCTATCCTTTCCAGCCTTACCATACTATCCACCACGATAGTACAGAACTCCGGCTCCTATGCATTTTGCAAAATCTACATTTCGGCTCCCACTGAACTCTTGCTTGCCCACTCCTGCTATATAAGCAAAACGGCATCCAGTTGACTGCAAGTAGTCTTCGTTGCTTTGTTTAACTTGCTCGTTTGTTGGATATAGCTCTACTGCCGTTTGGAACTGATCAAGTTCATCTCTGGATAAATAGGCTCGATTTCTTGTCGTCAGAATGTTCAGATCTGTATCAGAGAAATCATCCGAAGCTAGATGTTGTAAGACATCTGTGAAGGAACTATCTGCGCTATTTTGTCTATGAGAATTACTAAGTTCAATGAAGTTCTCAAAAGAATCAAATGTGAATGTAATGTAATGTCCCAACAAGGTAGGGATCTTGTTGGGACATTACATTGTAAAAAACACTCGAGGAGAGAGGAGTATCTTTAACAGGAGGAAGCTGACGAAAATCACCAAACAAATAGACAAAGAATCCACCAAACGGCTAATCTTTCTCGGGATTTATCTCACTCAATCTTCTCTCGATCATGTAAAGCATTCTTGCACCAATCATTGACATTTCATCGATGATGATGAATTTGAGCGACTTCATCTCAATCTGGAATTTCTGCGCAGCTTCTTCATTTAGAGATGGAAATTTCGTACTAACGATAGGAAGACGAAGGAGAGAATGGATCGTAAAGCCATCAATATTGATCACTGCTGCTCCATGTTATAGAATAATAAGTTAAAAAAAGAAAACTTTTTTAACTTATTATTCTATAAAGATTCTTTATATTTGTTGTGTATCTAGTTAGTGATAACATTTATTTTTCAAAATTACTGTTTTAATGCTTGTTATGTATTTGTTATGTATGTAAACCTCCAGAGGATAACCCACACCGAATTGCCCCTTGACCTAGTTAGGCGACCCCGCACCTCTGATCTTTGTCTTTGTCGTGCTTCTTTGTCTTCGGGCAGTCGTGCGTTAGCTGTTGTAACACTTAGACCTGGAGGCACAAACCTTACGTTGTATTACCCGCCGTTACGTTCTATTTTAATAAAGTTGTTTATATACGTTAACAGTAATCGTTTATTTTACGGACACAACAATGCTTGTCATATTTTCCGACTACTAGATGACGCTTCTGAAACACGATTCATACTGAAGAAAAACGCGATCTTCTTTTTGACCCCTATCTCCAGTTCTACAAAAATGGATCATTTTTGAGAGTTGAAATTTTAATCAGTTCATTCTTGAGTGATGGTGAGTCGTTCTAGAAAATTTCATCAAGATCGGACAACTCATTCTAGAGTTATAGTGTTGACAAGGAATGCATGAAGTCAAGTATTAGTCGTCCCTTCGTTCCGACAATTAACTTTTATATTAATTATAATAAAAAAGAGCAAAAGCTTAATTTTAAGGGTAGAGATGGGTTTTTATTTGATAAACTAAAAATTTGTACGAGTAAACAATTTTCATAACTTGGAATATTCTTGAGTTATAGCCCTCCACTCCCTTAATATCTCCCGAACCAACGATCTGATTTTCTGAAAATTTCTAAAAACATTTCCCCCTAATACACTAATTACAAAACATTTCCTCTTAATTACTAACTGATTAGAAAACTACAAAATAATATGAAATTGAAAAATATTTTAAGGAATAAAATTAATCTTTTTATTCATTCCAAACAGACAATCAATAGAATTATATACCGAATATACGTCATGAATCTATTTTATTCTCAGAGAGATGTATTTTCGAACAAAAATAATTTCAATTTCCCCCTCATTTTAAACGCTTTACGCCTTGTGGGTACCAAAATGGCCTTATTTCATGCCAATCATGGGTTCATTCAGACCCACAGTAAGAACGATCGGATAGTAAGGGACTGGATTTAATATATTCAAAACAGACCCCTCTCAAAAATTCCTGGTGTTCCCCTTCCGGATTTGATCTCGAATATTCCAGTGATAAAGTTATTAATTAAAGTTATATATGACACAAAGTAAACGCTATATAAAAGTTTAATAAGAGACTTTTTAGTATGACTGATGTCAACTTTTTCTGTAGATTTATTTTCAGATTTATTGATTTAAAATGGTCAAAATGGAAACAAGTTAACTAAGTGTTACGGTTTGCGCATTTAAGTCCATAAGCAGTCGTGAGAAGTGAATTCTCACGACTGCTTATCGACTTACAGTAACTCAATTAACACTATTAGAAGAAAGAACTTAAAAACAAACTGGAAGAATAAATGACAACGATCAGAGAAGCAACAAAACGAAAGCTAAAATCATAATCCAAGCATTTGAAAACAATTTTCTTCCGAGGGCCGGAGGGCCTCGGAAGAAAATGCTTTCAAATGCTTGGAGTCCCGTATGGATGATTTTTTGGCCCACCCAACACATATACAAAAGACGTTACGTATTCTTCGATCCCAATTTTTAACATATGTTTACTTGTGTTAATTTTTAACACAAGTTTCAACGTTAACAAGTTCAAAATTTAAAATACCCATTCTTTCCAGCAGATCAATTAACACTTATATACATAGGCCTATATCTAAAATTAATTTACATGTATCTGTGAATATATATTTTTTACAGGCACACGTTATGTATTTTCAAAACACAGTGTTTTGGAAATATGTTTGCAAGTCTAGAGTAGGTACTATACTGTACGTTTAAAAAAAGTATTCACATAGACGTGTGAAATTTTGTTTTATCGAAAGGTAATAAAAATCCCTAAATACTAAGTGGCATAAAAAGTCAAATCAGACAAAAATAAACCGGCAACAGTTGCTAAACTTTCCCGACATTTAAAATTTTGGTGGCACCGTCTGTCATCATATTTTATTTTAAAAACTTCTTATATTTTTTACTACTATACTATAAAATGACAAAAAAAAACTTAATTTTGAAGGTAGGGATGTGTTTTATAAAAAATTGTAAATGCTAATAACGAGTAAAATTGTCATTAAGTCTGACCCTATTGGAGATACACACGACCCCCCATTATCTTCCATTCTCCTCGGCCTTTAATCCCCAAAATTTAATAGCATCATTCCCTTAATATACAAACCTACTCAAAAGAAAGAACAAGATTATTTATTTGAGTTAATCCGGTCCGCCCGGCAATTATCGACCACCTAGCAAAAAAATAATTATGAAGGTAACATTGGAAAGTATGAGATCACTTCAAAATGTCTGTTCTCATCAAAACCACATTCTTCGGATGAACTTAAAGATCAAAATCTGAGAAGAGAAACTCATGAAATCACTGAATAACAATCGAGGAACGTTTTCAATGAATTAGAAAATCTGCTTGGACGATATGTCACAATAGATAAGCAAAGTTTTAATCTTCAATTATTATTAAAAATTAAACATTTAAATTGCAACTAAGAATTACGCTTTTATGTACCGTTTATAGTACAGTCCTGTACTGTACATTTGCTTACAATACCTTTCTGTAACGTGTAGGCTTATATCCAAAGTTATCAAAGAACTTGTCAAAACTCTCGTATTATAAACCGTTCTGCCCTCCTAACATTCTGATTAGTGTGATACAAATCTACTAAACAGCACTCTTATACTGAACATTTTTAAAATCTTGTATCAATAATTATGAAACAAAAGTATATTTTATTTCGATATAAGATCATTATTTTAGATTTATTACAAAACTATTTCATAGTCACAAATTAAAATTTTCATCTAACTAACACTGTACTAAAGATTGAAGAAGGACGGACGGATGGACAAACAGACGGAATCTATAAGGGTGCGACTATGCAGACGCGAATTTAGTAGCGAGCGATATAGTTCTCGCAAAGGAAAACATGCACAAGCGAGAAACGAGAAATCTCGCCGGCGAGAGCGAATTTCTGGTTCTCGCAGATATCTGACAGGATTTGATATTTATCGCGTCTCGCCTCTTCTCGCTCGCTCGTCGCATCCTAAAAGTGTTCAATTTGACTGCAGACCAATCAAATTTTATAAAATTCGCGATTTAAATAATGTTTACCTTAATAAGAATGTATTTTTTCGTTGATTTTTGACAAAACGGTCGCTTTTTTTACATTATTTTTTGAATAAATGAATGAAATTGCACGTGAAAACGAGCAGACGATCGAATGCCGCCATTTTAAAAATGACAAATAAAACGTTTTTCCTAATTTATAACTTAATATAATATTTATTGTTCAGAAATTAAATACTTACTGTTATTTGAACTACGAATTAAGTTTTTAATGTTAATTAATATAAACTTTAAAATTCACACTTGTTAGTAACATTAATTCCGAACTGCAAGAACTTACTTATCCCGAAGGAAACGATGACGAGATTATAAATTTTTTAAAATATAATTTTGAAAAATGTAATATTAAGCATTTTTATACTATGTGTTTTGTTTTTTATTATTACTTGAGTATATAAAATTAAAATTAATAGATAATTAATGTAGTTTAAATAATACTTTGAAATTTGTTTGGTGATGATGATAATGCGTCTGAGCAATTTTTACTATGTCGTCGGGCGCGTTGCCTGATGAAGCGGCTTTAATAAGCAAACCAATAACTTAGTGTGTTTCAAAGAAAACTGGCAAAAAGTCAAAGAAAATTGACTTATCTAGCTGTAATAATTAAAGCCTCTTCGCCAGGCACCGGTTTTATTAGATGTTTAGACATCCGATCGCTAAGTCGCCATATTTAGTCCAATCGTTATTGTTATATTTTTCAGTGTACTGTGATGCGTTACTTTATATACCCATTTGTAAAAAAAGTTATGCAACAAACATGTATGGAATTCGAATAAAACTGTATTAGTGGAAACGTAATAACCGTGGTAATAAGTGATTACAATATCTTAGCAAACAGGTAATTTCCTGTAAAACAATAGTACAGTTTGAAGGAATCTTTTGCCTGGAAACATGCGGCAATATGGTCGGGCATGGAGGCATACACACCTTATGCTATCTTGCGACAGTTTTGCCTGAATATATTGCAATTCCGTTTCAGATTCATCACGTTTGTAGATGATTGAAACTGGCATCTCATTTGGTCGCACAAATGCTTAATTAATGAACAACAGATCTGGAGACAGGACAGAACAACGAAGCGTGACAATCTGAAAGAGACATTTCTGGTCTAGCCGTGTGAGAACTTTTTTTTTTTTTTTTTTTTTTTTTCAACTCTTTCCGCCCTGTGGGCACTAAGAGGGCCTCTTATAGACGGCCCATTATGGGTTCGGCCAGGCCCACAATGGGGCGACCGGGTGGTGAGGGACGGGGCCCGACATATCCGAACGGACCACCCCCCGAAAAATTCCTGGGGATTATTCGACCCGTTCGGATTCGATCCCGGGTCCCCCAGAGCGGTAGGCTGCCACCTTGACCGCTCGGCCATCCGGCCGTCTCGTGTGAGAACATTCATTACTAGAAACTGTTTGCAGTCCTGCCACAAAATGCAACACATGAGGACGCAAGATTCTCTAATGTACAGCTGTGCCATACAAATATTCATCGTACCACTACTAAAAGTGACCGATTGTCATTCGAGATGACTTTCAAGATCAGCACTCCAGCAGTGAAGGACTCAACAGTAAAGACGAAACTGAAGCGCTAACTAGTGGTTCTCCAGACTCTAACACGGATCAAGTGTTTCGTGCGTTTCTAAACAATACTAGGTTGATGGAAATAAGGCCACGCAACACGTAGGTGATTTGTCAAGGGAGAAGTGCCTCCTGAGAGGATTTATTATGGGAAACTGACTTCTATTTACGTGTTGTGAAAAAGCCGAAAAACTCCACGCGGGCAGCCTCTTGGTGAGGCGCGAATCCGTGAACAATAGAATAGACTCATCCACTAAACTCTTTGTTCAATGGATAAAAACTGAACCACTGTTCAATTTTATCCACTTGAATGAGGAAGCAATAAAACATCTATTTACTGCCAAAGTAAAAGTGTATATATATATATATATATATCATTAAAAATGTAGAAATATAGAATAAAAATGAATGTTTTGAAAGGTACTAAATTGAAAGGAAAGGTATTAACCTTTCCTTTCAATTTAGTACCTTTCAAAACATTCATTTTTATTCTATATTTCTACATTTTTTTTTATGAATGGTACTAGGAAAATGGTGTTTGGTATCTTGGTACTGAAACAAGTAAAAAGGCACTAGATTAGTACAAAAGTACTAGGTGGAACAACATTGGTGCCGTCTTTAGCCTTGATTCTGTTACTCGGCGTCGCCGCTAGAGGCGTCTCGATCTAGTTTCGCCGTTTCTTCCACTAGCTCTATATCGAAACTCCTCCACCAACGCTAAGCAATATCTATATTGATTTAACGTTCACCAGAAATCTCGATGTATCTTGTATACCATTTGTATCGTACTTTTCGTATCACAGACATATCATTAATAAAATTATAACACACTAATTATTTGTTTACTTGATATTTTTTTCTGAACCCGACAAAAGAAAAATGTTGCCATCATAAATAAAACATGGAGATCCGAAGGACTTATTACTGTTAAGGAATGATTATGACATACATACAGTTGACCCCCCTATAACACGGTAGATAAGTTCCATGTTATATGAATCCGTGTTGTACGAATCACTTAAATCATGAGCCAATCACAGCCCGTGTGCCGGGCTGTGATTGGCTCATGTATCGTACAGTACAACACGGATTCATATAACATGGAACGTATCTACCGTGCTATAGGCGGGTCTACTGTATAATACGCTCAAAAAAAAAAAAAAAAAAAAATTACCCGTTAAAGTACACGTATTTGCGTAAAACACGTGGCCGTGTCCCCGACACAGCCACACCCCATTTTTTTTTTTAATTTTGAAATGTTAAATATAAATTTAAGAAAATAAACTGGCATAAGTTAGCACTTTACGTTTACTTTGCTTAATTAATGCCAAACTACAATTAATGCTCAGACAATATATATCAATTTGAAACTGTAATAGTTGATTTATTCATATTAATATAATAATAACGATTAATATAATTAATAATATTTATTTAGTTAATTTTAGCGAATCTCGTTTCAAAAGCAGAATTTACAGAAATGAATGACGTATAAGCAATTTATTAATTTTTGGTTGGCAACAGTTTAAATAACCTGTATTCTTACTCCCTCTAGTGGTCGGAAAATCTATTATAATAAACAGATTCAGTGACGTGTTGTAAGTGGAGGAATGTATTGTGATTATGGATAAGCTCGATCATGATCAAGAAGAAATATGTGCAGATTTAAATTGTACAACAAGTAAAACTGATATGAGAGAGCGTTTTAGCTTTCCTGAAGAAAGTACTTTGTAAGTTCAGAAGTTTCTGAGAAATTAGAAAGTAGTTCTGAACAAATCATGTTTCAATGCTTTTTTCAGTTCATTTTATTATTATTAGAGAATTTTGGTTCAGTTGGAGACATTTTCTTTCCAAATGGATAGATCAAACCTGACTATCCAAAAGGCCAAAACATGTCAGATCCTTAGCACTGGTTATTTCGGTTAATGTTACCCTAGGTATCGAGATGGCAGCTCGTCTCCGATCCCAGCAATCAGAAGACGGAACAATGGGGACGAACGTTCTAACCTAACCTATTCTAATAAATTACCATAATTATTAGAATAGGTTAGGTTAGAATGTGTGTCCCCACTGTTTTCTTTCTTTTGATTGCTGGGATTGGAGATGAGCCGCCATCTTGATACCTAGGGTAACATTAACTGTTATTTCTATCTCTAAATTTTCCATAGGCTGTTTTCCAGTATGGTTGTGCCATTACTGTAATCATCTATGATTATTTATTGTTACAAAAGGGATTAGAAACTCCTGCTTTTACTCGCAAACCTCGTACAAAAACAAGTTTACACGATTGATTTTTCCTCAAGTTATATATAATAAAACAGTTTTGAATTATCCAGGAAGCACATTTCGTTTGTTATATCCCCTGTGTGTAGAGTTATCGTATGTCTGATTTTTTGGGATTTGTCGTATTTGGAATGTTTCGTCCCGATTGGAAAGTTTTTTAAAATATGCCCATTTCTATTTGAAAATATTCTTATTTGTATTAAAAAAAAGTGAAATAAGAATTGTTAGTGATATATGTTTTGGTGTTGTTGATGTATATGCCACCTTTAGTCATGTGCTTGCCTATAGAAATCTAGTATGTGCATTGTGTTTTTTTGGCCTTGTTTATGGCTGTGTGATGGCCTGAACATAAGTGATGGTAGAGGAATCGATGGATTCTTACAATAATTGGTAAGATATAACCTCTGAATGTGGGATTTGCACCTACAGAGTTATAGACCCTCCTGCACAAGCAAAAAAGTCAATGAACCGTACCTATACGTGCAACCCTTTGCTAAATATTCATTCCAAAGTTCAGCTTTTACTGTGAACAAGTAATACTGCTTATTCTCCATGCAGAGCATCAGGCAATGCACATACTATCTCGTGCCTTGATCTGCTCTGCATGCACTTCGGTGTCGCTCACACCTCTGTGCCCATGTAGGCAAATCTCACACCCCCTAAAACTATAACATCAAGTAAGTCATGAACAGTCAAGTGGGCTACTCAAAGCCAGGATAATAACAGCTAAATAGTTAAATAGAGCAATGCAACTCCCAATTGTGTGCAGCCTGGAAGTAGGCTGATTTCAGGGGGCTGTATCTTGTGAAAAGTCTTGAAGGAAGTGGAAAGTCTTGAAATATAAACCCTGCCTGAAAGTCTTTCTATGAAATATAAACCCCCCCTCCTCTCTTATGTCATACACCCCTTCCCTCTACACACGTGTTCAGCAATCCTGTGTCTTCTCAGCAGTTTGTTGCCTGACAATGCCCATTTAACATGGGTGAAAACGTTTGCATTTTGTGTATAATTTTCTTGCTGGTTTGTTAGGTTTTTGCAGTTCTTTTCCTTTGACTTTTTTATTCCTAAGTTTACAGCTCTGATAAGATACTAACTGTCTTATTCAGAGGTGTAACTATACTCAAATCATCAATATTGAATCAATGGTTATATCTGGACATAGTATAGTTGTTATTATTTTCTATTCTTTCTGCTCTGTGGGTACTAAAAGGACCTCTGCTTTTAATTGTGTCCATCAAGGGTTTGGCCAGTTAGGCAATGGGAAACCTGGTTTTCTAACAAAAACTTTGTTGAAATACTATACGTCAAACAAATATTGATTCAAAGTATAATAAAAAATGTTCAATAATTAATAATTCAATAAAATTATTCACTTCTTTTCCAGAGTAGCTACTGCCTATCTAATGTGGGTACTCTTTGATATTTAAAATGAAAACACCACCTTTCACAAATTTCCAGCAACAAATTTAATCGTACAAAAACTGATTTGATCAGCCTTCTTCAGTTAATCGAACAAAAATAAAAAGAATGAACTAATAATACAAATTTACAAAAGCAAGAGAACGGAAAGATTTTTGCGGTTGCGCAGACAATCTAATCTTATTAGTTCATTCTTTTTATTTTTGTTCGATTAACCGAAGAAGGCTGATCAAATCAGTTGAAAACATTTTTATACGATTAAATTTGTTGCTGGAAATTTGTGAAAGGTGTTGTTTTCATTTTATTTTACCAGTTCCAGTAAGTTCTGTATTTTACCTTTGATATTTATCACATCTCTATGGTTTTGAACTTACGACAAACTTACCTTTGCACTTCTCTTTGTAACATGGCAATTCTTAATCTTTGCACAGGCATATCTCAGAAGTTAACTGCCATATTACAAGATATTTAATAAAATAATGCTTCTGACAGATTCATATGTTATACTGATTTATTTGACCAGAGACATATAAGGTGGGGCTGAAATGATATTAACTTTTAATAGATAGTAAATAATTTTAATGAAATGTCAACAGAAAGTTAAATGTTAAAAAAGTTATTTTATTCGTTATTAATACACATTATCAATAAGTGTATAATTACATATACATTAGACCCCAGGTGCTACAAATGGCTCTGCATTCACTAGTTTATGCTTATATAACTTCCAGCACATTGAATATTCAATCGCAAATTTGTTTTGCTTCATTCAGACACCCTCCTCAGGTGAAATAACAAGAGTTATAGTTTTACTGAGCTCCCAAATGTTCTAAGCTATTTCAAGTATCCTGTTCTAGGCATTCTAAAAATTAAAAAAACAAATTCCAGTTGTGTTCAGTCAATAAGAATTTGAATAATTCTCAAGGGTTCTAAGATTTATTTTTGAAAAATTTTCCAGTTGTCGATTGTGTGCCAAGTATTTGATCACATTTTTGGTATATATAAATATATATGGAATATTTATTTATCTATGAAAAGAATAACAAGTAATATTGAAAGAAATGAAGAAATATGAATTAGTATTCATTATTCATTTACTTGTGGATGTAACAAAGGTTGCCAGACGTCCCAGTTTAAACTGGATCATCCCAACGAACTTATTGATAATTAAATCCCAACACTATCAAAAATTCTGTACAGATGTCGACTTTACATATTTAAATCTTATGCAAAACCAGAAAAGTCAAATTTTATATTTAAGAATGTATCATATATAAGTTATAGTTAAACTCCATGCAAGTTTAGTTTGATTGTTGCCATTTCCACTTGGTAGTGATTTCTAAAATAGATATTTTAAGAACATTGTCAATTAATATTTTGTCGTTGGTTTGTGACCCTTGGCTATCTATCATTATTTGATTTACGATTTTGTGTGGTTTGGTAGCATTCTCCAAAATAAAAGAATTTGAACGAAACAGTAGTATTATATAATTTGATACTGAAATATATAATACAAAGCTCAGTATTGATTCTTTTCTCTACTTAGAAATTTTAAAATTTAGATTATAAGAAAATTAAATGAGTATTTTGAAATTGTCAGTTCTAGATGTATGGCTGACTTACATGTTTAAAAGGTGAAGAAAATTGCTTATGTCAGTTTCACTATACGCTACGTCGGGGCCGTGCGTTAGATTTTCTCAATATGATGCAAGTCTTCGAAATTCCACCTCTTAAATGCCGCTTATGCTGCCCCCTTACGGTGCTGCCTGGTGCGGCTGCCTCTCTGCATCATAGCACGGCATGGCCCTGTGCTACGTTACTTTCTAATAGAAACTTACAGATCTATTCTTAAAAATTTTAAATTATCAAATCCCCTATAATAGTACTGTACTGTTCTCTAATGTAACAGTACAGTACTATGTGTACTGTTACATTAGAGAATATTGTTTGTTGATTTTGTTTCCTATGCTACCTTGTATATTTACGTACAAATAATGTTATCGATAAAATGATGATAGAAATGATGTTAGAAATGTTATTGATAAATGGTGTTACGTGCCTAACGCCTAACTCTAGTGCCAAATTTATTTCTAATCTATAATCATTTATCTAAAATTTAGCTTGATCATTTATGACAGTTGTTGGTGTATTTCCTAAAAATAAAGATTATTGAGAAAACAAATTTTTGTTTTTATTTGTGAAAATGTTTTAAAAATGGAATGTGCTTTTTGATGTTTGTTTGAAAGCTGTAAACATTAAAACTTTAGACTTGTTTCTTTTATTTAAGATTAAATACCACAAGTATAAAATGCCCATTAAGGCAATTTAATACCTAAACCTTATGGGTTTCTTTCTATGTTTGGTAAGCACACTTGACCCTTAAATTTGGACATTGAAGACTAGCAAAATATGTTATATAAAGGAAATTATTAAGGAATGTTCAATAATCAGGCTATAAAGTTAATTTTAATATGTTTTATTATAGGAAAACCAATCAAGATATGTATAATCTCTCTATTCACCGGAACTTGTAATAATAAAAGAAACCCTTCTAACCTAACCTTCTAACCTAACTAAGAAGAGCCCAGGAGGGGCTGTGAAAACGTTTGCTAATCTGTAAATAGAACGAAGCGATTCTAAAAATAGAACCACACCGGGTAAAAAAGGTTAGAAGGGTTTCTTTTATAATCAAGATATGAATAAATTATTATAAAATTTACTATTTAAATATTAAAAAATATCAGATTCGTTGATATGTCGAATTTTATTACAGTAATAATTTTGTATCTTACTGGAAATCTAAGGGTTTTGAAGTGATACTTATATGTACCGGTATTTACTACAGAAAGTTGTATTTGTTTTTTCTTTTTATAATACTGTATTCTCTAAAAATTCTTTTAATGAAATAAAAATTTTGTATTCTAATAGAAGTAATAATAATTTTGATATTTTAGTAAAATTAATTAAACATAATTAATAATTAACATTTTCAGATGATGATGATGTATTTATTTTCACATTTTATAACAAAACAATTAAAGATTATTAAAGTTTTTGTTATATAATAACTCAAAAAAGTCTGCATATAGCAGTTAAAGTCATCAAATGTCCTTTAAGATACACAAGATAACAGAACAGTCTATATTTATCAGTGGCGTAGCGAACATAACTGGCGCCCGACACTTTATTGGTGCCCCCTCTTCCTCCAGAAATCGGAAACAACAAAAGGTCTCCAAGACAAACTAGTCTTGGAGACCATTTGGGTGCCCCTCTGCGAGTGGTGCCCGGTGTTACTTGGTTGTGCCCAGCGGTACCAAGTATGCACTGTATATTATGTGTGTGTTAAATAAAATGAATGAATGAATGAAAGTGGTGCCCGGTGCATGATATATCCCCCTCGCTACGCCACTGATATTTATTATAATTGTCTATATACACACTACATATTAAGGTAAAAAGTAATTAACACTGTAAGATAGTAAACAATATTAAGATACAGAAATTTAAAACAAAAAAGTCTGCATAAAATACAGACTAGAATAAACTTAATCAAATTCATGTTAGTGTTTTGTAGCAAATCTTTTTGTCTAATAACTTCTAAACATTTTTTATTGACAAAACTAGTTTTCAAGTGTCATCTATTTTATATCGTTCTTCTTGCAAGGTAGCTTTTAGTGTAGCTTTAATACTATGGTTTTGTATTTGTTCTAATAAACCCCACAAATATTCTATGGGGTTAAGGTTGGGTGATTGTGGATTATACACAGTTGTCTTTGAGCATTATGCTATAACCATTCTCGCACAATAGGTGAAGAATGTTTGGGGTCTTGGATTATGAAGCTATTTGCTAATCTCAATTTCTGCATGCTACTTTTTAAATTTTTCTTTAAAATATTTAAATCATATCTGTTCATTGCATTGTTGATGAATTTTAATGCTGCGACTCCACCTGCTGCCACACCATTTCATTACCACTCCATATGTAACAGTAACACTTGTATTCTTTGCTTGAAATTGTGTCGGGCTTTTGCCACAAACATTCTCTTCTGTCGGAACCAAATATATTAATTTTGCTTTTATCACTGCTTGATAAATGAGGGTAATCCCGTTAGTACAGCTGGTGCCAGTTCACAATACTCTTCACATTTTTTGCATTTTATAGTAATTTTTTATATAAACATTATTAGTGTATACAACCAAATTTGGTTATAATATACATGATGGGACTAAATGCATTTGCTTGTTATACTACTTGTGGTCAAAAAGTATTTGGAATGGTTTGTTTAAACTTCACGCTTACAAGAGAACACGTATTGTATTTTTATCATTTGGTACAACTTTCATTGACATCTAACAGCAGTCCTTATGTCATTGTCTGTTTTCATTTGTTAATAAATGCTTGTTTTGTGTGTAAAGGAGTTTTGTGCTGGCAATTTTTCAAAATGTTGAGTGTGAGCAAAGAACATGGATTAGATTTTGTTTTTGCAATGGAATTACTGTTACAAAAATGCTGGAAATGTTGCAAAAATCTTTTGGTGACAATAATCTATCAAACAAGAGTTTTTGAGTGGTACAAGATGTTTGAGGAAGGCAGAGAACACATCAAAGATGAACCGTGCTCTGGTAGATCATCAACTTCCACTGACAAACAACATGTTGTTTGAGTCAGAGATTTGGTGCTGAATGATTGTCATTTAACAGTTAGGGATATTATTGAACACGTTCTGGTATCATTTGGATCTTGTCAAGCATTTTAAAAGATCATTTGAGTTTGCAACACATCGCTTGTCGAGTTGTCCTGAAAATGTCGAATTTTTTCCAAAACAACTTGTTCAAGTGGCCGAGGAAATGCTTTCTTAAGGTGAATTGTTCTTAAAATGCATCATGCAGGCGATGAAACATGGACACCAAAACAGCTTGGCAATCAAGCGAATGGCACTCAAAAGGTGAAGCAAAATTGAAAAGACCACATCAAAGTCAGTCAAAAATCAAGGTCATATTAACTGTTTAATTGTCATGATGTTGTGCATAATGAATTCCTTCTAACTGGTCAATCTGTCAACAAAGAATATTGTGCGAGTGTTTTGTGTCGTTCGCATGAAGCAATTTGTAGAAAATGACCTTATTTGTGGCAAGAAAACTTAGAGATTTTGTACTGTGATAATACACATGCTCACAATGCTCTTTGTTTGTGAAGTTTTGGCCAAAAATTCAAGAATTATGGTTCCTCAAACTCTGTATTCACCTGATATAGCACCACACGACTTATTCCCAGGGATGGAGAGTCGGAATCTTTTTACGGGAGTCCGAGTTGATTTTTAAAAAAATGCCGATTCAGGAGTCTGGAGTCACGTATTTTTCCACCGACTCCCTACTTCTTCCTGTTTCCTTGACCAAAATTTCTGTTTTGTGGTCTCCATTTTGAGTTGATTGATGCTCTAAAATAAAGTTTGCTGTCATTCCGGAAGGGGTTTCACGAAAACAACTTTAAGGAGGATTTTTTTCCAATCCTCAAAATAGTTTCGAGGACTGGAAAAAATATTGGCGTAAGTGCATTGCAGTGGGAGGAGATTATTTTGAAGGATATGAAATAAATTTTGATGAATAAATTCAAATCTTGCATTTTATTGAACCATTCCAGATACTTTTTGATTACAGGATAATTGTTACTTTCTATATCTATTTTCAGTGATTTACCTTCTATCACTAATAATCAACTATACGTAATTTGTATTTTTTGTAACTATTTGACCCAATACAATAAAATCTCAAAATAAAATGAAGTTTTCTAACTTGTTTATCAATATTTTTTAACGTATGATATTGTATCTAGAAATGATTGAGTCATTTTTGTTACAAAGTATATCTTGATGTTGAACTCTGCAAATTTTTCTAGTCGTATTTTCTAGTATTGGCCCATCAATTAGAAATTTGACATTTCATCGAAATAAAAATCATTATATCCATGTTTCTTTGATATCTGTAAGAATACATTTTCTGATTTTTAGTATCAGGATGTTATTCTCCAGCATATTTAAATGGACATCCTTATTTTCCCATACTCCTGAAGACAAGTTGAAATTTTCTGCGCACTTACAAATTTTTTAATCCATCCATAATTTAAATTTTTTCACAAATCGTGAAGCATTTTCTTCTTTTAGATGGCGTATTTATTGTGAAATAAAACTGAAAAATAAAGGGTAAATTTAAAAATGAGTCATAAAAAGGGTCACGAGACACTTTTAACATTATTTCGACAACTTGGTACATGGTTTTTCCATTCATTAAGTAGCCTACTACCAGCAGCGCCGCTAGCTGTTTGAGCATCCGTGTGCAATACCGATTATGCCGCCCCTGTTTAACTATAACTACCTATGCCGAGCTTGCCAGCAATACCAATTTGCCGCCCGCGTGTGGTGCACGCCCGCTTACTGTGGACCTGCCTACTACAATACACTATTTATATGAAAATATGTGACTGAAAACAAAATGAAGATTTGCATGAAATAACACTGAACTTGTTATAACCGTTTGACTATATTAAATAACTAAATAATAATTTAAAAATTTCATTAAGAATAATTGATGATAAAACAAAGGAAAATGCTGATGTTTAAATTAATACAGAGCAAATTAATAATTTTTTTTTGTTCTTTTATTAAAATGGCTGATGGTATTTTACACATTAAAAAAAAATACATTGAAGAAATTAAAATTGTCTTCACATCTCTGTTAAGATGTGAAAACGAATTTAGTATTTTCAATGTATTTTTAATAAGAAATATCTAAAAAATAAGTAGACAACACTTAAATCGACTACAAAGATGTGTCAAGGACTGAATTTTGACACCTCATATGATTAGAAGGAAACACAATGGTATTGAGTTTGTTTGCCTGCTCAATGGTTTGGAATTAAATGGAAGCTTGAGGGATTAAATTTTAAGATTTTGGAATTTCACACAAAGTTTGTTTTTTTAATGCATTTAGTAATTAGTGCACCAATGAGCCAGATTGCTCAGAAGTACTTGGATCTTGTTATTTTTACTAATTTGAGTGAGTTCTCAAGAAAACCAATGTTTTGTGGATTGAAAAGGTTAGAGATAGGTGTTGATTTAAAACAAACTTATTATTTTTTTGATTAATGTTTTTGGCACATGCTTTTGCAGTAGTTTGTCTGGTAACAGTACAAGAATTTCACCTTTAGTGTCACAGTACAAATGCCCCATCTATTCCTCTTAATCATTTTCTTGTTTTCTGAAAACGAAAAAATAGAGATGAGTTTTTATTCCATTATTCCAGGCACTGTTATTCAGTGGTATATCTGCTTTGAGCACATTAACATTTTCAAAGTAAATGTGCTGATACCCAAGACACTTGGCAAAGAGCATCAAAGGAATCCAGCCACTTCTTCTAGAACCCAACACTTTGAGTTCTCGGATGAATTTTTGGTTAGAACTAGGACAGTACCTTATTACCTTTGAACCTCTAACTTCCTAACTTATTATTTTTTCTTAGCAGGAAATGGTGAAAGATTGGGTAGACAGAAATAGAATACCTGTGGCAACATTACATAGTTTCACATATCTAAAAGCCTTTTACCGGTGCGCGTATCATCACTCTAAACCAAGCGCATTCCGTTAGGGAATCGTTACCTGATGAAGAACCGTTAAGGTTTGAAAACGTTTGTAGTTTCTTGGTTTAGAGAAACTGTACTGTTCTCCGGTGTAGATATTCTAACATCTTTCGCAACATTATATGTTAGCTTATAACAATATATGAGTGATTAGACTTATGGCTTCATTATCTACCAGACTGTAAGAAACTAAATGTCAGAAACACATCATCTCTTCACACACTTCTTTTGCTCAAATAGAAATTGGCATTAATCTATAATCATAGAGGGTGCCCCACATAAATAAAACTGGGTTGCTTTAAATTATGAAATTATATATTTATTTAAAGAATATAATCAAACAGAATTTTGTCATTTGGAATAGTGAATGGAAGTGGCTTAACCATCCTTGGCTTCCTTCTAGTTACAGGCCTGCTGAGATATACTTCAAGATTATTTTTAGAATGGTTGAAACTGATACTGAATAGCTGTATGTTAGCTTGAGTTTGCTTTAGTATCCTGAAAATAGCAAACTAAAGAAATCTAATTACCTTTTAGCTGACTACTACAGATGGAAATCTGTCATTTATTACAGATTATTCTGTACCCTATGCATCTATGCATACTTTGGACAATGACATCACAGCAACTAAACACTGGTTTAAATGTGATATTTACTAGAGATGATAAAAGGAAGCACTTTGTTTTGATGGGGAGGAAAAGTAAGTTTCAGGAGGGTTTAAGCTATTACATCCAAGAAACTGAATGTGAGGAGGTGGATGACCATTTACCTTATGTCAAATATTGGTTGTCTCAACTAGTGACTCGTGGACATTCTTAACCTAGCCACTTGGCTTTAAATTACACAGGGTGTAAAAACTGGACTGCCTTAAGCTATTAATATTGGTTATGCAAGTTTCTATAATATTTTGAGAATAAAACTAAGTTTTCAGAATGTCTTTCTCTAATTTTGTTATTGTTCCAGTTTTATGAAACTATTAAGGGCGTGACTGCCTGCGTACGCCACCCGTCGCGCCCTTACTATCTTCAGAGAATAGAGACCACTTGCCTTGAAACATTGCTAATTCAGCTTGTAATTATCCTGCTTCCAGTCTTCCAATTGCACTCGTCTTAAAGTCATGTAGGTGAAGGTAATGAGCCATTATTCCATTAACAGTCAAAGTTGAACTTCAGTTACCGAGTCCTGTTAAGAAACAATTTTTATAAAGGTTGATGAGGTAATGTCCTATTTTGCATAATTTTTCCCATCATTCTTGATATCATCTTCTGTCATATCTTAAAACAAATTCTCCAATCTTAAGCCTGGACTTTTATACTCTGTTTTGTGGGCTCTAGCCAAGCCTATTATGATTTTGGGTTTGGCCAGGTCCACAATGGGATAGCTGGGTGGCAAAGGACAGGGCCTAATGCATCTGGAAGGGCCACTTCCTGAAAAATTCCTGGGATTTTTTGACCTGTTTGGATTTGATCCTGGGTCCTGGTAGGCTGCCACCTTATCCACTCAGTCATCTGATTGTCAAATGTTAAATCTGGTTTTCAAGGATCATATATTGAATTTAAATTTATCCATCATTCACTGAATTGCTTTTCTAGATGGGACTTAATGCATAAGAATGCACTGATAAAGTTGCATGTATGATGATCCACATTATTCACTAATAATTTGATATGAAGTAAAAGTTAAGAAATAATGTCTTGGCTAATTGGATCAGGTGATCCATTAAACTATTAATTGATAAATAATATTGTGAGAATAACAATTATCATTCTCACAATGTTATCCACCATTAATACTTTTTGCATCCATAATATATATTGTAAACCAGAAGATACAGTATACAATCTCATGAATAAAGACTTTGTGATCAGTGTAGAGTAATATGACTTTATTTATTAGTTAAAAGATTAATTCTTTTTGATTTAATTTTATTAGAATAACAAGTATATTGTTTATATTGACAGTTAATTCAATAAACAATGGACATAAATTAATTCAGTGTTTTTGAAAAGTGATGTGCCATAGAAGATTGTGCAGAGAAGCTTGTATGCAAAGCATCAGGGGCAAGTGTATAGTATACTAGTGATACATTGCATTGTTTTGGGTCTGTAATACTGCCAAATGGAAATTAATTGCACAAAATTCATATGCATGGTTGAATCACTTTCAACTAACCGTATGCCCATCCACATACTTCTGTAACTAACTTGTGTGCGGTGAGGATTGAACTTGTACTTAATGAATGAAATATTACCAGTTTTTTATTGTTCTTATGTAGTTTTATTCAAATAAAACTAAAAATAACAATCCTCACAACATACTGAAATGATGCATCATATAACCAGTAGACTACACTTTATAAATTTAAAAACTGGATGCAATAGTAAGCAACAGACTCAACACTAATAAAATCCAGCAAGAATTTTAATAAATAACTAACATTTTCAACTACATTCAGCAACCATCATCAAGTTCTCAAGCATTCAAATGGAATAACAATTTGAACATGAAAATTTTAAAAATTACAATAGGAATTTGATTGGATAAAACTTACATCATTGGTGGTTTCCATGAAATAAAAATTATTTATAATATTCAAAGTATGATCTCCAAGCTTGTGGTAGGCAGGCCCGCCGTAAGCGGGCGTGCACCGCACGTGGGCGGCACGTCCAGGGGTGGCAAATTGGTATTGCTGGCAAGCTCAGCGTAGGTAGTCGTAGTTAAACAGGGGCGGCATAATCTGTATTGCACACAGGCGCTCAAACAGCTAGCGGCGCTGCTGGTGGTAAGGTATTATTGTCCTTGAAATTTGTGGAGGTATTTGAATACTTAAGAAATTGATGATGACTGCTAAATGTAGTTGAAAACACTATTTATTTATTAGTTATTTATTAAAATTCTTGCTGGATTTTATTGGAGTTGAGTCTGCTGATAACTGGTTCACTATACACTTGCCGCTAACGCTTTGTAAACAAGCTTCTCCACGCAATCTCCTATGGTGTGTTAATTTTGAAAAACACTATATTAAAGCATGTAGATTTTCTAAATTTTTAATGTTTTTAAACTAATTAGTTTTATTAAAATTTGATTATTCTTTTTTAGATGTAAAGAATGGGTGCTGAATTGTTGTCGATACGATCTCTTAAATTACAGTACAAAATACCTTCACCAGAATTACAAATTATGTTCCATTCACTTTGAAGATAATCAGTTTTTTGATTCCAAAAGAAAATTGCTCAAACCAAATGCCATACCCACAAAATTTAATATTTCTTGTTCTCCAAGTAACACGGTTGAAACTATTGAGACAGATGAAGGTGTTGGACATTCGGAAGGTAATTTTATTTTCTGGGTTTAAGTAGAATTACCATTATTTATAGTTTTATATATTTAATGATTTGTAGCTTTAGATATACATAAAATATACACTTAAATGGAGTGTAAAAACAAAATAAAACATAAAAAAATCTTTTTGACCAACATCAATCATCATCAGGAACGTTCAGAGGATTATAGAATGCCATTATGGCATGGCACAATTGAATACTATTGGTAATGTATTCTTTTGTGCCATGCATTACAGCCAGAAGCATTCCTGATGATATAGAACACTTAACACAGTACTAGTGTTTTAAAGTCCTCTAAGCATTCTAGATGATGGATGTGATTGAAAAGAGCTAGAATTTTTTGTATTTTATGCTCTATTTAGTATTTCAGTTGCCCACCAGTGGCCGAGCGGTTCTGTTGCTAAACACTGGGAGTTTGGTTGCGGGTTCACGCCGCGCTCGGATGGGCTGGCCACGTGGAGTTTTCCGGGTTTTCTCCATGTTTGTAACACCCGAATAGGGGCCAGTTTCCTTTACAAGACCTCCTGGAAGGCATTTTCCCTCGTGTAACATCGCGCACCAGAGAAGGCAATGGGGAACCACTCTGGTTGTAACTTCCCCCAGGATACACCTTGGCAGCTTACTAACCACTTATTAACCTGTGCCAGGTGCTCGCCTATGTCAGGATTTCTGATATGGCAAGCAGAGAGAGAGTATTTCAGAGCTACCAGCAGTCTTTTTGATGCATGAGTCAGATCACAAATATGGCCCACATATCAATAGACTGCAATAAGTCAAAATACAATTTGATGGATTTTTTAATTGTACAGCTGTTATATATAACAGAAGAAAAGTATGGCAATTGGTCAAAAAATGACTCAAATACATTTTTGGACTCTGGGCCTTCAAAAATTGAGAAATTTGAAAATATTTGGAGGTTTTCAATATGGACGAGCCTGGTGTTGCTTGGGCAAAAAGTAACAATAGCAAAGATTAAGATTATTAGATTATACCCGTTTTCACCGGGTGCAAGAATTAGGTCCCCCCCTCTTCTGAGACTAATTAGAGAATTTTTAGATGGGTCTAAAAATATGTTTGACTTCCTGCAAAGACTGCATCCAAAATAGTACAGTAGAAGCCGAGTTCTTCGAGGTAATCCTTAACTTTCTCCCTCTCCCCCGCGGGGGAATTTCGAAAAATCCCTTCTTAGTGTACGTTCTCACGACGTATCGTGTACCAAATTTCAACTTTCAACTCCTAACTATACGGGCTTGCGTTTTATTACCATCATCAACCCATCTCGATTATATTATAGGATAAGCAATTTATGTAATGCCTCTATTGAATGGCATAAAAATCCTTTTGACTTTATATCTGATAACAACTTCTGGCTGTGTGAAGGAAGTCTTCATTGATGATATTGCCTAAAGTTAAGCAAAGTTGTTTGTGTGCTATCTATTGTATAATAGTTCAGAATGGTGAACTATAACAAGGACTGAGCAAACACACAAATATTAAAGTGACAATAACAGGAACCATGCTAGGAAGAAATTTGTAATTTTTATAGTTATTATTTTTGAATGTTGGTCGGTATTAACTGTATAATATTATGGCAGTTTTATCATCTTTATAATACTTGATAAATAACTACTAATGTACACTTGTGTTATTTATTGTAATTTGTAAATTTTAATTGTAAAATTGCTGTATGCACTGTCTTTAGTACTGTATAAATAATGTATTTATAAAAAGAACTAATTGAAAAGCAGGCAAATTTATAAAACAAAACAAATGAAATTACTAGAAAAAATGTAAATAAATTTAAATTAGATTATCTTTTCTGCAAAACAACACTAAAACGATTTCTATAGTTAAGTCGCAAAAAAGAGTTGCGATTAATTAAAAAAAATTGTAATTAAGGGTTCGAAAAATTCAGGCAAAATTAAAACACATTCTTGTAACAAAGTTTAACGAACTGCTAGTCCTTGTGCCCTCAGTTGGCTAAAATTGTCCCTTTAGAATATACGAATAGAAAACGTCATCAGTTGACAGACCCTGGTTCAGGTACAACCAAAATATATTTTATTTAATCATTTTACATTCTATAAATACTCATATTAATATTTATCTGTACAGATCATTTCACATATCTTGGCCAGGTTATGTGCAAAACTCTGTTGAGGCTCTGTAAGTTTTAAAAAGTTCAAGACCCCATTTTAGTAATGTACAGTGATCTTGTCAAAGGTTCGTCAACAGTCTGTTCACTTCACTGAGTAAATAGACTGGTCTCTGCTGATGTGCATTTTTATGGCATGGCCAAGGTTTGTGAAACAAGCTGATTCTAAGTTTTTTGACATGGTAAAACCTTGGTTATATGAGTAAAAGCTTAAAAATACTCTTATGTGAATAGCGTTAAAGTGAAATCATGTTTATAGGAATTGTCCACAAACCAAGCAGCCCAATTAAAGGGGGTAAGGAGTATGTCGGCAACCACCACGAACCACTGCAATGGGGAGGGGATCCGAGGCTGCTCGTACAGCCTATCCTTTTCTTAAAAGTATTGTTCTGATCTGCATATTATCTGTTGAAAGTGTGTTACAGACACAATGTTGTGTTGTAAAGGGAAATTATTAGCAGATGCAACTTTAGGAGCATCTTCCTCAAACACATTACAAATTCTTTTTACTGTTTATATGACATGATATCCTTTAAACCAGCAAATATATTTTAATATAAATATGCTATGACGAGCGCTTTCGATCCTAATTGGGATCTGCTTCAGGTCAGAGTTCGAATATTTAATCGTTCCAGCAATTCTAAAATTTTAAATCATTCCTTTAGCATTCTAAATTTTTTATCGAATGTTTTTACCCGAAGCAGATCCCAATTAGGATCAAAAGTGCTTGTCATAGCATATTTATATTAAAATATATTTGCCGGTTTAATTTTGAAGGTTTTGTTGGTGTTAATGAAACATCAAACACCTTCTATCGCTGAGAAATGTTTATGAAATGAAACACTGTTGTGTTCAACCTAATAGAATAGGCCATCTTACACCTGAAGATGGCTTATTATTCTATTAGGTTGAAAACGTTAGTGTTTCGTTTAATAAACATTTCTCAGTGATAGAAGGTGTTTGATGTTTCATTAAGTGTTTAAAAAGGCCGAGTTTGAGATTTCGTTTGTTGGTGTTATTTACTTATTAACCATGGCATCCGAGAAGTGTGTAGAATTAACAAAGCCTAAGAAGAAGGCTGTAATATTGATAGTTGTGGTGAAAAAGGAAGTTTTCGTGAAGTATGAAAGTGGTACACCACGGCTGATCTGGCGGCCATGTTTAAGATGCCAATGTTGACAGTATGTGACCAATAAATGCAATTTTCATTTATTATACAATGTTTATTGTTTTCATGCTTTAATTTATTATTAGGGCATTAAATTGTGTTATTTTTACCTTAAATTATGTGTATTTTCTGTTTTAATTTAATCAGATTGGGTATTGTTTAGGGTCAAATTAATTCGCTTTCTAAATGTTTGAATTTTCTTATCTAGTGTGCAGGCTCGTACAAAAAAGAATAACAAGGCTACGAGCCCGTGCACTAAATAAGAAAATTCAAATGTTTAAATGTTCCAAAACAAAGAAAGTGAATTTGATTTCTATAACAAACTATTATTTCTAATGGGAAAAATTGATTTGCACTTTGAATGGCCTCCTGGAACAAATTAAATTCGAAGTACGAGACACCGCTGTAATGGGCTACTTGTTTGCGGACATTCCCTAAGTACGTGTCGTGCAAGGATTGTCACAATTCTCTAATCAGAACAAAACTGTGTTATTGAAGTACCATGTTATACAGGGTTTTGCCTGTATATACATTTGTAAATTTGAGTTTATGCCAAATATATCTAAAGCCAGGTTACATGATAATCATCTGCATAACGAACAGAAGTTTGAGTCCCTTTCTGGGCCGGTTTAGTCTTCGGGAATTTTCTATATAATTTAATTAAAATTCAAAATTATTAATCTGAGGTAGTTAAGCTATAAGCTTTATATTAAATTCTGTAATTTAATTAATTAAATCAATTCTAATCCAAAAACAAGTAAACGGCAAAGCCGTTCTTGGATGCAAATCTTGCACTCGCGCCTCTTTGTAGAAACAGTCTCAGCATTTTGTATTTTATTTTGACCGGTTCTCGGTCCCCCGACTATCTACAAGTCTGGTTTATTTTATGTACGCACGATTTGGGTACCAAATACTCTGTGCCAAATTGTAACTCCTGACATGTACTCCTTCATACCTCTAAGGTGTGCTGCCATTGACAGCAGCGCGATTTTAGAGACGAGACTATGTCTCGTCAATAATCTGATTTTTAGATACGTATGGCTGTTTACATAGTGCTGCGAGTTAAATATACTCATAGATGTAAACATATAATGAGTTATTGCACACTAATCTTTACTTTGACTTTTTATGCGAATATTAAATGAAACATTCTTCATTTAATGTTTAAAATATATTTTTTTTGTTTTTTCATTTTACAGCATCAGACGAAGAGGTGTTTGTTTCAAGAAAATGTAAAAAGAGAAGAAAGAAATGTACAAATTCTTTATTTTCCCATACTTCCTATTTTCAAATCAAAAAACAATGCGTTTTCAGATGTTCCGACTGTGATCAAGTGTTTGCCTATAAGTGGAATTTGAAGAGACACATGAAATTACACACTAGTCGAACTCCTTTTGCGTGCGACGTTTGTGATAAAAAGTTTATCGTGTATCGTAGTTTTAACAGACACGTGTCGTCTCACATTGGAGAGAAACCATTTTCCTGCAATATATGCGAAGAAAAATTTCCTAGAAGTTATATTTTACGAGAACATTTATTGAATCACATTTCTCAACAGTAAATGAAATTTTTCATAATTATTAAGTGTAAATGTATTGTAAAGTATTTATTATTTGAAGTTTCCTTTTAATAAAAATTCTTGTTTTTTTGTACGAAACATCTATTTGAATTTTGATTGATAATTATAAACAATGATTTATTATTCTTTTTTTTTCTTCAAAAAAATAAAAACTGGTTTCATTTTACTCGACATTGATCATCCAGTTTATACCGTAAATAAAGTAAAGTAGCCAAACTCTTCACAAATTCTATGGCGTAACAAGCATAACCGGTTCATCAGATCGGATTCAGTGTTGTCAAACTCTTCAGGCTACTACAATACTTTCATTTAATCATTCTGTGTGCTCATTTGTTGACACAGCTGTTTGACCAATTGCTACAGAACTCGCCAGTTACGTTAACGTACTTGTAATTGTCGGAACGTAGTGACGACTAATACTTGACTTCGTGCATTCTTTGCCAACAAAATAACTCTGGAATGAGTTGTCTGATCTTGATGAAATTTTCTAGGACGACTCACCATCACTCAAGGATGAACTGATTAAAATTTCAACTTTCAAAAATGATCCGTTTTTGTAGAACTGGAGATAGGGGTCAAAAAGAAGATCGCGTTTTTCTTCAGTATGGATCATTTTTGAGAGTTGGAATTTTAATCAGTTCATTCTTGAGTGATGGTGAGTCGTCCTAGAAAATTTCATCAAGATCGGACAATTCATTCCAGAGTTACAATGTTGACAAGGAATGCATGAAGTCAAGTGTTAGTCAGTTCCTGCACGCACGTGTAGAAGCGTCATCTAGTGGTCGGAAAATATGACAAGCATTAAAACAGTAATTTTGAAAAGTAAATGTTATCACTAACTAGATACACAACAAATATAAAGAATCTTTATAGAATAATAAGTTAAAAAAAGAACTTTTTTTAACTTATTATTCTATAACATGGAGCAGCAGTGATCAATATTGATGGCTTTACGATCCATTCTCTCCTTTGTCTTCCTATCGTTAGTACGAAATTTCGATCTCTAAATGAAGAAGCTGCACAGAAATTCCAGATTGAGATGAAGTCGCTCAAATTCATCATCATCATGAAATGTCAATGATTGGTGCAAGAATGCTTTACATGATCGAGAGAAGATTGAGTGAGATAAATCCCGAGAAAGATTAGCCGTTTGGTGGATTCTTTGTCTATTTGTTTGGTGATTTTCGTCAGCTTCCTCCTGTTAAAGATACTCCTCTCTCCTCGAGTGTTTTTTACAATGTAATGTCCCAACAAGATCCCTACCTTGTTGGGACATTACATTACATTCACATTTGATTCTTTTGAGAACTTCATTGAACTTAGTAATTCTCATAGACAAAATAGCGCAGATAGTTCCTTCACAGATGTCTTACAACATCTAGCTTCGGGTGATTTCTCTGATACAGATCTGAACATTCTGACGACAAGAAATCGAGCCTATTTATCCAGAGATGAACTTGATCAGTTCCAAACGGGCAGTAGAGCTATATCCAACAAACGAGCAAGTTAAACAAAGCAACGAAGACTACTTGCAGTCAACTGGATGCCCTCTTGCTTATATAGCATCTGAAAACACTCCAGATATTGCCCCGCCTTCATCCAAAGATGACTCAGCTTTTGGTCTCTCCAACTATTTGAATCTCTGAGTTAATGCCAGAATCATGCTGAGTGTCAACTTATGGGTGCAAGGAGGTCTCGTCAATGGTTCACTAGGAACAATACGCTACATTATATATGCTCCTAATGCTCACCCTCCAGCTCTTCCTTTGATTATTTTAGTGGAATTCGATAGCTATCAAAGACCTTTTATCTATGGTAATCTGTTTCCAATAATCCCCATAACACGCTCTTTGAACGATGGCAGTATATTGCCATCTCGTAGACAGTTTTCCCTTACCTTAGCATACTCGACAACTATACATAAATCACAGGGATTAACTCTTCCAAAAATCAAAATAGATATAGGGAAAAAAGAAACAGCTATCGGTCTTACCTATGTTACATTGAGTCGAGTGAAAAAAATAACTGACTCAGCATTTTTAAAGTGTAACAATAAAGATCGCTATGAGTCAATCTGTAAGTCCAAGGCCCGTAGTGATAGACAGAATTTCATAAAACATTGGCATAGCAATTAATTAATGGCTTATTCTGACCTTATATTGTACCTTTAAATGATCCAATAGAAATCAAATATATTGTTGAGAACGAATGATTCTGTGTTCCTTTTTTCCCTCATTAAGTTTGCTGGATTTACACGTGACACCATGTATTGGCAAAAAAATTTTTAAAATAATAAACTAAATTCATATAAAAAGAGATATAATCAAAAAAAGAAAAAATTATATTCGTTATGACTATGATATAGTGCAAAGTAGATGTACTATATCATTACTGCAACGGTAGTGAATGGAGTCAAAAGTGGTAAATGCTTACGTACTGTACTTTTCGTAGTGTAATTTTCCACATCTAACAGTTTGGATTTTTTTCATTTCCAAATGGTACTTTCTTAATTATAATAAGTGTCCACCGGTGGCCAAGTGGATAAAATACGACCAAACTGGTGGAGGTCGATTGCGAGTTCGTGCCCGGGCAATGTGGACTTCTGCGGGTTTCTTTTTCCATGTTAGTAACATCTAAACGGGCGGTTTTCCATAAAAAACCTCCTGGAAGGCGCACATTCCCTTGGCAAATCGTCCACGCATTGCGTTACCTAATCCAAACAAATTCTAATAATTTTTCTATAAACTCGCTATTTACCAAAATGCTAAATGTATTTTATAGGCATTCTGATAATGTTCTTAAAATCGGTTTTACCACATACATTTTTGAAATTTACAATTATTAACACCAGGTGTAACAACTACTGCGATGGGTACTCTATAAACCCGGGCAACGTCGGGTTTATAAAGTACCTGTTTATATACGTGACAACAGTAGGCTAAAATAACCAAAATTTTATATGGTTTTTATTTTAATGTTTGTTTGTTGTTATTTTTTGCCCGGGCAATGCCGAGTTTATCTGCTAGTTGAATATAAACAATAAAAATACAGGTAGACCATCAATGCTTAAAGCCTCTCTTTGGTTTTAACGATCTAATTACTAAATCAGCACTCTAAAAACCTTTATTTTGTGTCCCAGTACGAACAGCTTTAGATAAAAACTTGGTCTTTGTCAGACTATTGACCAGTATAAAATTTGAACAACGTAAATTGGAAACTAATTTTCGCCGTACATGCTACCGAAGCGATAAAAATATTGTTACGTCCCCGCAAGGTTCATACTGGTACACACAAAAAAAGTTTACAGTGTGTTGATTTATCCTTCCCAGGGATTGTGCGAGTAGTTGTTCGATCTAATTACTACTTAATCAACATAAAACAATCTGCAACAACAAAAGACTTTTATTCAAAACTTGTTCCAAAATTCTTCAATATTTAACAAACTAGTCTTATTGAGGATGAGGAATATGAAAGTTATTTATGTAACATACACAAAGGTTCTACAGAAAAATTCAAAACTAAAACATTGATCAAAGTTAAGTGAGAATCTCGTATAATCAGAGACAAAATATATGATCGTCATCATTCCTTCCATTATTGCTATGTGGTACGTTATCAGTCTGTTATCATGAAAAATTTGAATCCGGTTCAGGCTCTGCCAATCTTTTCTAGCCAACACGGAACGGAATGCCGTTCTTCATTTCTAGATCCACGCTAACTCGTTACAAGTCGAGCCCCGTCGGTGCGGGCCACATTGCTATGTCGTCTCTCTATAATATAACTGCCATGTCGATTTGGAAAAGCCTCACACCTCGCTCGATCCTTTTCCCAATCCACTTCCCTCTCTCTTAAAATATTAACTTTTATCAAAATTTCCATAGCATAATTACTCAATTATATAACTATATTATACATAACTATGATCAAATTTTAGATTTTTTGACAATGCAAAATTATCATCAGTAATACTAATTACCGGTGATAATTCTCACATTGTATTTGTGAACGCTTCACTAGATATTAACATAAAAGATCTATTTTCGTTCCCTATAATTAAGCAGTGTAAAATGTTTTCGTTTGTACATACCTACGTACTAAAATGTACACCGTCACTCTGTTCAATAGTTTTTCAGTACGAGAAAATAAATATAGTATCCAACGTTGCATTTATTCACAAATTGCATAACTAAAGTGATCTAAAAGTTGCGTTACCAATACATTTAGCATTGCAAGTTCTTAAACTTGAATGTTTTTTTCATTTAGAAGGTTGGTCCTTGTCGATTTTTAGTATCTATAAATGAAGAACCACGAGTATGGATATCAAAATTGCCTTAATTATATATTGCAAATCATTTACAACACAATCTTTCTCCGAAACTTGTAACATTACGTGTCTCAAATACACATTATCTTTATTCGTTTTGATTATTTACAGTACACTCTTTAAACTAATTTACTGGATAGAAAATTGCACATTTTATACAAATTGATAACGGCAAACGACGATCATTGTCTTAATATAATGGTCGTAATCATCAAATATAAAACTGGCACAAAGTTTTCGGGCAATATAATAATTTCGGATACTATTTCAACGTCCAAATTTGTTCCATTTGACAATAATTTAGTACGGGATTAACATAATTGTTAATTCCTTAACAATTATGGATTCCCTAATAGATTTCAACCACGAGACCGTTTCGCTTTGGGAGACGGTCTCGTGATTTGAAAAAAATGCCTTCGTGTAGTCATGCTAATGGTACCAAATTTCAAAACTGATTAATTCTCATTGTTTCTTTCCACTGTAAATCTTTATCAAATTCCCTGACGTGTCTCTTGTATCTGTGTACGTCGCCACAAAAGCATTGTAGATCTTTTGAAGTTAAGATTACAATAGTTAGATTCTGTACACTTAACAGTTCTAATTAAACAAAGGAATAGTAATGGTATTGGATCTGTCAAATGATGGTTGCGTGAATTAAGTTAATGTTTTAGATATGTGGAGCCTACCGTAACTGACGAATGGTAGGTGCATTAATACGTTAACACACACGAAATTCGGCCACGTTTGATCGGTTTTATTGAAGTCGGGATAAATGAACGTTGCTACTAGACTTAATGTAAACACCGAACGTGTTCAAATTAGCATTACTTAGAAGGCATTTGGCAGCAAAATATTCGACTACTCTGAAACTTCTGAATACAACTGAATTATAGTTTACCACTTCAGAAATATAACACAGTGGATTGTTTACTTATTATAAATAATATTCTGAAGAGACTATCATTAATACAATCTAAACAAAACATAAAATTATAAGAATTATTATTAAAAAAAAAGAGTGTAATAAATGTATTTATTTCTCAACAATTATAATTTTTATATACAGAACAGCAGGCTTTGTTTAAAAAATAATTTAAACACTTTTATCACAGCTATATTTTGTAAACAAACACCCTGAGTAACAGACTAGAAGATTAAATAATTACTATTAAATTTATAATTTTAAATAATTATATATATATTTATATATATGTGTGTAATCTATACAGATATACAAATCTTTACACGATATTGCACTATGCATTATTTAATCTGATTAGAAAAACTACAGTATTGCATAGTAAAACCTAAAATTAATTAAAATAAATATTAACAACAGATAATATTATAATATTCACAGCGATAACTCGACTTGTATAAACTTCACACGTGACTAGTAATCTACGCTATAATTGAGTCTTCCGTCTCGACAGTCTCCCATCGTCAGGCGATAAATTGCCATTTCCGTAATGCCGTGATAGTGGACAACAGCTGCAGCAATAACCAGAATATGGAATATCTGATGACTGTGAAACTAGAATAATAGATTAAAAGTAATTAATTTTTTTCATATTTTATTTTAAAAATATCTTATAATATAATATATAATCCTTAGTCGGCCAATGATTCTACATAAATATCACAGTATGTATTCATAACCAGTAGTTTTCGACCTGAAATGTATCGTATACCGATGAATTTTCTGTATTTCTATTGAAATTTTATTTATTTCTTTAAAATAAATCAAATGAAATAAACTAACTTAGTAATAAAACCAAAAATAAAATATTTTTAAAATAAATCTGACCCGTATTTGAGCCCGTCCTTCAGGTCTTTTAACTACTCAAACACCCATTTTTGCATGATTCGAATTAATTATTGTGTGAGACTGTTCAGATTACGAAAAATTCAGATTGCAGAGGCTATATGAAAAGAAAAAGAAGTCAGAAATGAATTTTTTCCCCTGCATTTTCAGACTAAATTCAATATATTTTCTATGTTTATATCAAATAATTTTCTCCCAAAACCTCTCGAATTATGGACCAAAGAGTCATTTACAAATTCAAAGCTCAGTGACTGCATTTTTTATAGCATAAACTGTGATTCGGAAACATCTCTCGTAATACAGTACACGATTGCAACTAACGATGCTTCTTTCCGATCGGCTATGCATTTGGCTTGCATCTTGTCGGTCGAAGAAAGTCGAGCATCAAAAACTATCGACAAATTAATAACGAAATTAATAAGACAAAGATCCTGCTGTAATTAGAATTAAGAAACAAATAGACAGTTTCGAGAAAATAATACATAAGGATCGGTAAAAAAAAATAACGAGCCAAACGTCCCTGCACGCACAATGCTACACGAAGCAATATAGTCTCGAGTAATAAACAGTAAAGCATGTAGAGCATTAGTCAACTTCGTGATGTGTTAGCTGTGAAACTAGTAAATATGGAAGATATCTAGATGCATCAATATTCTTTTCGATAATAGAAGTTTTGTACGTACAGATTTGTAATTGATGATAAAGCATAGCGTTATCATTTCCAGGCAGAAAGCAAGTGACAGAGCATGAAATGGAAACATAGAAGATAATCGCCATCAAAGAAATTTAAGTAGGTTCATAGTAGTGCAGTATTCTTGTCGCTTTTTTTTTGATCGTTACAGCCTTTGGCTTACCGATTTCTTAGAACGCAGTGCAACATTAATGTCCAGTAATAGCAAATGACACTACTTATCACAATTCTCTAATTTTTTGACAACTGGTATTATCCTTCTTATTAATGCCTGGCCTCACACAGCAAATGTGATACAAGATATTTGCATTTTTCACCAGATGCTTGCCCTCTGGTGTTTAAAAACAAAACTATTCTATCTGGGTCGTTTGATTCATTCTTGTGTATTATCAGCAGTAAAGATGAATAACAATAGAAAAAGCAAAGCTTTCTGTTGCGTTCCAAATTGCAATTTCAAAGCCTGAGCCTGATATAAGTTTTCGTCTATTCCCACACAAAAAACAGATGATTATTCGGAAATCGGTCGGTTATATTTATGAGCTTCTCTGAATTCTGAAAGAGTGAATTAGACTGTTAAGAATTGGCAGTTTTCCGATTGTCCAGCTTTACACGAACAAGTTATGCAGTCAATTTTAAAAGATATTTTCTTAAAGTTTAAAATGCCAGTAATTCTGTGTGGGACACAGAGTCGGATTTAAGCCCTTGAAAGTCGAAGCCCTAAGCAACAATTTACATGGCTTTATACTTGTAAATCCAGCCCTGATAAGACAATGTCAAAGCTGATGTTTTTAACACAGGGCACAAATATGTATAGAAGGATCTTGCTCACTTGTTTCGATACCACATAATGACGTGTCCCACTAGCGATAATTGTTCTCCTTTTATAAAATTTCTCGATAAACAGCTACAAGCAGCATATATCATTATATCAGACAGTAATATATGATTAATTTTACATTACTAGTTACAAGCGACCCAGGTATAGTAGCCATTTTGTAATGGCTACTATACCTGAATACCAGTACTAGTTACAAGCGACCCAGGTATAGTAGCCATTTTGTAAAAATGCAGCACCTTCTATAGTTCGCGAAAAATGTGAATACCTACAATTCAAACAGAAAACTCTAGAACACCCTACATGGCACCCCAATATGTCGTCATGTAATTTTCAAGTCTTTGGAGACCTTAAGCAATAACTGTAAAGACTTCAGATTGGACATTGAGATGAAAGCTGATGTAATATTCTTAGCTTTATTCAAACAAATGTTTTCCAAAAACAATCAAAGACATTTTACATTCGTTCCGTAACCACCTTATTTCACAAAAAACAAACAGTCAAATGTATCCAGTGACTACTGTTGGGTCGTTAAATAATACTGGTTCTTCTGGTATTCCGCTCATTATTTTTTGTTTGATCCTTACGCTATTAACAACCATTTAGCTAATTTTGACAGACTATTGATTAATTGATTAACTGATAATCTGTCGAAATTAGCTAAATGGCATTAAAATGTATAGATATAACATGTACTTTTGAATTGGATTTAGTTGATTAGTGCCATACAATCTTGCTGAGTAATCAGATTATTTTCAGGCTAAGTGAATAATTAGTTACTAATAAATTTGACAAGAGTTAGGCAGTTATGCTGCCATCTTAATTTTAATTTAGAAATTTCTGGAAGAAAAAAATTGGCCTGGAGAAGAACTTCAAACTCAGAACAACAGAAAAACTAATTATAAGGGCTGTTTCACACTATGACCGACTGGGCCGACTCCAAGTCGTGTTGCCATAGCAACAGCAGTCGGACAGATTTAAAACGTTAAATATTTGTAGTCGAGTCAGAGTAGTCAGTGAGCTACAGCCAATGAGAGCTTCAAAGCTATAACCAGTCAGAGTTTAGATTTATCCGAAGTTAGAAAATGGCGGAAGGTACAGTTTTCTCGGAAGCTTTAATAAACGAAGTCAGAAAATATCTGTGGCTTTATGATATTCGGCGAGCCGATTATAAAGACAACATTAAAAAAAATAATTCTTGGATGGAGATTTCCAAGAAACTAAACATTGAAGGTACGTGATTGACTATAAAACATTCCAATAGATATTGTTGCCAAAGATATGGCCTGACGATAAATTGTAACATGTTCAGAACTACAATTTCTGGATACGAATGAAATATGTTTTAAAACAATTTGAAATGCACGATCGCTTTCCATGATGGCCATGTTTTCTGTTTAAATTAAAAACTTACCATGATTGGTTAGTGTTTTGATCTGTAACGCGTTCCGATTGGTCCTTACGAGTCGGCCACCGACATAAAATCGTACTCAGTGTGAATACTTTTACTACTAGTAGGTCCGATTATAGGATCAGTCAGATCGAACTGGTTGGTCGAGTCGGTTAGTGTGAAACAGCCCTAAGGCTATATGAAATGTAAGAGGAAATAGTAAACAAGAGACAGGCAGCTCTATCTTGGAACTCATTGATATTAACATTACAGTAATCCTTTATAAGTAACAACTCTTATTTTCATCTGAATGTTAATTGTTCAATATTTAATATTAAAAATTTACAAGAATTAATTTCAAATTTAAGTGTAAAATATAACTTTTTCATGTAATTTTGTTAATTCTATATCATCATCATCAGGTACTGTACACGGAATAATACTGGTTAACGAGTTTAAATAATAATTTGTTTTTATAATTATAAATCACCAGTAATTATTAAACAATTATTAACAAAACCTTGTTTAAATTATAAAACATGTACCCGGTACATCCAACAAGGTGAATTGGATATACCGTATTTACTTGAATAATCAGGGCTCTCCAGTAATCAATCCACGCACTCCATTTTTTTTTACGATATTAATTTAAAATAATAAAAAACTTAACCAATTTAATTTATTATACATTTAATAAACTTTACTATAAGTAATTTACAGTTGTAACACAATAGCGACTTTCATTCTCACTGTTTTGTAGCCTTCGATACGATAGTGCTCAGTTTACGAGATAAAAACACCAAGAGAATAAAATTATTTGTACACACAGTATCTTATAAAGATAAATTATTGGCAATAGTAATGTATTTTATAATGAATTAACTTACTACTTAAATGAAAGTAAAACTTCTTTACATTGTTTAATTGGAATTGAAAGTGAAAAACTGCTCACAGACCAATAGCTTAAACTAAGAAGTATAAAGATTAAGGATGTTTATCGTCAATCTCAGTTGTATATTTAACTTTATTTATCCTCATTTTCACGAAACTAGTTGCACAGAATCATTTAATGATACTGCTTGTAATTATTAAAGTATATTAAACTAAGTCATCCAGTTGATAAGTGTATGCTTTAGTAACTGGAATCATCCTGGACTTTGTGGATTGACTCACCAAATTTATTTCAAATAAACCGTACTCGGACTTTTTGTCATGATTTCTGGAAAAAAAGTGGATGAATTATTTAAGTAAATACAGTATTTTTTAATATATCTAGTTCACTTTATAGAGGTTGTTTAATAATTACTGGTAAATGCTTTTGAAGCTTGCTTTGCTTCAGTATTGCTTCGAAAAGTTGCCTATTTTAACGTTTAGATTTATTTTCAATACACGCATTAATACGTACCCAAATATCACATTTACCGGGAAAGAATCTCTCTGGAATACGAAGAGCATAAAAGAATGCACCAGCTATATACAATGCTCCCATCAAACAAAGCCATCCGAAAGAAGCTTGATAAACGGCTCTGATCCATCCTTCGGCGATTAAGTAGTGTAGCGCAGGAATAACTCCACTAAGACCAAATCCCATAAAAACTCCTAAATTTACAGTTTTTTTAAACACAATTTTAGAATAATTTTTTTGATATATTTAAGATATTTATAAATTATTTAAACTAATTAATATTTCTATAAAACACCAATAACATTTCGATTTATTATTTAGAATATATTTTACAGTTATAGAAGATCTATTTATGCTATATCCTGTTCACTAGATGTAAATTAAATTCACATTTCATTTATATCTACTACAAAAGTATAAAAACATCAAATAATAAATGAATGATAGTTACTAGCAAATAATTAAGAGAAATCGGCAAGTCATACAGGTCTTGCACTCAGATACGGCTGAAGTTTACGTAATTAAAATTATTAATAAACAAGAAGACTTTTTATTATATTAGTTCCATTATTAGGCCATTTCTAGAAACATAAAAAAACATTAATGCTTCTAAATGAATTATTGTGAGGTCTTGGATGAAATTTGAAATTATGTGCTAGAGTGTTGATGAGTGCCTAATGGGGCAGTTAAAATCCCATCTTTCAAATGAATAAAATGACATCAGTTAAACAACAATAAAGCAAAATGATTTATTTAATTATATAATGCCTCATAAAGATGACTATAAATTCTTGATGTCAAAAAGATAAACACAAAACGCTTGAGTTACGAGAAAGGGTTTCAAAGTTCGGTAAATACTATCTGATCATTATCATCGAGAGAAGTCTAGAATTGTCACCTGGAGACAAGAATGGACCAATTGGAAAGTGATGAAAGATATTGTCGATCAATCGGAATGTGAAATCATGGAGATAACCCTTTAAAATCTTGTGTCTCTAGGACATGTAGTTCTTTCTCCGAGAATCGTTCTTCCTCCAGGATTCAAGTTCCTTTCTCAAGGATTTAAACTGTGCAAACGTTCTCATACCGTGATCCGTCCTCTCTAGCTGACCAGTCTATCAAGGGTTATGCTCTAGTCATGTCAAAATGTTAAGTTACCTGTACTATACTTTCTGAGCAGCCAACTATTGGATGTACAGTACATTTCAGCTGACTCTAAGTTCCTATCTGATCTGAGATTTGACTGGACAAAGCAAGTCCCGGGGCCAATGATAATATTAAATCATTGGCCCCGAGACTTGCCACAAGATGCAGAATTCCAATAGGATAGGTACTTTATTTTTTGTTGAAGACCTGGAGACTGCCAACACTCATGGAAAATTCAAGTAGTCATAATCTAAATTTGTTCACAGACTGTCAGAGCAGCAAGTTGAAGTTAGCTGCCATGGCCATCTGGTCAACAATAAGATTTGATGTTGCATGGTATCATAATGTTAACAATTTTGCTAATTTTAAATTATTCACAAATAATACATAAAACAGCTAGATTTTAATTTGTAAATCAATAAAAATTATATCAAAAATAGTAAATACAATAAAACCTCATGATTACAATTACAGTTCATTTTATAGAGGCTTATATTTTTACTAATGAAAAAAAAAGTTGATAAAAATGTTAAAACTCATTTAGAACTGCCTTTCCTCCAAAGTATCGTCTAACTTATCTTTTTTTTTCAATGTAAGTGTTTTATAAATTGAAAAAACATTTAAAAAAATCCTGTGTAAAACCCTCTATTTACAGAATATGTTTTCGCTACCCTTTCCTTGAAGAAGTACCACTTGCTAGTCAACACTTAATTCATTAACTATCATCATATTAGACTAACATAGAAGTTTTTAATTTTTATTTAAAAACTACTTTTATATCATCTATAAAAATAATTACTCTTAGAAATTAAATTTGCTATACCTACGTCCGGGATATGGTACAAAATTTCGGTTAGTTCTATGAATTTTGTGATGTTTTTCTACTCAAAATAGGGTATATTTTTTAAATATGGTATTTTGTTAAAACTTACTCCTGGAAAATGAGTTAGGTCTTCAAGAGAATTGGAGAGAAATGGTGGTGTTTTTTTGTCATGGCTACTTACCAGATAATGAAAGTGTAATCATAACAATAAAAAATGATGGACTGTTATGCTCGTCACAATCCAGACTCGCAATTTACTGCATTTGTTTACAAAAATCTTCCATTTTTTGCATTGAACATTGCATTGCATTCTGTCTTATAAAAGTATTTTATGTAGCAAATCATTCTATTCTGAGAATTACTGTTTGTTTACAAAGGTTCTGTTTTGTAGAGTTTATTTTAGACAGGTTTTACTTACATCAATATAAATTCTGACATGATTAATAGTTATACGTTTTTGATAATATACATTCTGAAACTTTACCTGCTCTTAAAGTACGAAAACGTGGTTCACTAAATTTATCCCACAACGAGACGACAATAGCGGCCGCACCCAATACAATGACTAGCATTAAGTAAATCACTTTATGTTGAAAATCACAATAAAACCCATAATATAACCACGGAACAAAGGAACCAATGATGAGAAGGGCAATTCCACAATAGTCGAGTCTGTACGGAAAATTAAAAAAAAAAAATATATATAAATTAACATATTTTATGTCGGATATTAAAAATAATAAATTATAATTTTATTATATTTAAATATATATACTTGCTAAAAAGTTTTCCAACTTTTTCTGAATGGCAATGGACCGTATGAAAAGTAAAAGACATGCCGAGGCAAGCTATTGCACCAGCAAAAAATGTTGCAAACACTACTTTTTCTTGCCATTGTACGAGATTAGAAGGTTGACTTAAAAAATATGTAGCAATTCCAATAAAGAATAAACAACCTGGAATAAATATATCCAAATATTAATCTTCATTTATTTGTAGCAAATGATTCTAATACTGACCATTTGATTTAGTCATTATCAGAATTCAATATTTTCTGATTTTTCTTAAACAAAATCAGAAAGAATTACATAATGCATTAGATAAAAGCACTGATTGCTTATTTATAGTGGCTGAAAAAGGGAAAAGATAAATCAATGTGATCGTATTTTTTTGTGGCTTATTAATCCAAATATCATTAAGAAATTTAGATGCAAAATTCCAATTACATTATATATATTAAAAGCATTAACTTAAAAAGAAGTACTGAAAAAATTTAATGAAATAAAAATTTTATCTTCGGTTGCAACGAATATAAAAAATTCACCAAATTCCTATACTTAAAATGCAGTAAAAGTACTCTAATTCAGCACGTATGGGACTGCCGTGAAACTGAACTATTAAAACTAGCAAGTTACATCTAGATTTTTTCTAAATTTGCTTATGTACACACTCTAAATCAGCGGTCCCCAACCTTTTTATCGCCGTGGACCAGTCAACGTCTGATAATTTTACCGCGGCCCACTGAGGGGGGACGTTGATTGTTTATATTATAGATTGTTTTGATTTAATAATTTTAATTTAATTGTATTGAAACATGCCTTCAAAATAAAATACAGTTACACAAAAAATGAATATAAAGTGATTTAACATTTTAACTTACAGTTTTAGGTGACGTCTCTCAGCTCTTGGTTAACCTCTCGTTCGTTGAAAGTTGCACAAACCCGAGAGAAATACACCACAGTAAATAAAATGGAAATAATTTAATGTTTCTTGGGCGGCCCGGTACCATTTGATCCACGGACCGGTATCGGTCTGCAGCCCGAGGGTTGGGAACCACTGCTCTAAATGGTACAAAAAATTACATTTTATACTGTTTTCTTTCATTTATTTTCGTACATCCTTCCAGTTGCTGTTATTACAGCAACTGGAAGGATGCAAACAAATTTGTTACACACAAAAAACATTTATCTTTATTCTGTATATATGAAGATTTGATTTTTGTACCACCGAATTCAAACGCGATAATTTTTTAATGGTCATTTCCAGAACTGCCCTCATGACAAACACTTGTACACTTCAACAACCTAAAATCACCACCCAGAGCATTGACGAATCTTGAGTGTGTATTGGTTTACAGAATATTACATAGTGCTGGATTAGATGACTTTTACTATACAAGAAATTCTAATAATACAGGAGCCACCCAACTTAAATAATATTTAATTTATATAAACTCAGATTACACAGAATTTTACTTGTATTAATAAAATTATTATAAACATAATTAATTGCTATAGTTTCTGTAATTATAATCACGTTAAAAACAACGCACTCGTAACACCTTATAAATTTGCAGTCATGTTTATTAAGTACTAACGAACGTTTTCGGTCGTATTTAACAACCTTCTTCAGGAAATATCCAAAAAATCAAACACAAAGATCATTCGCAGTAACGAACAAGTGTTTGGAACGTTTTTAAAAAATATTCTAAAGAGAATAGCGTGCGCCATCTCTACATCGATGTGTATTAAATAACACAATACATGAGAATAAAATAAAAATAAAAATAAATAACAGACAATGAAAAATAATATGTTCCATGGAGACATTAACAATAGAATACAAACATAAAAATACGGTGCAAGTCGAACGGCGCAAAGAACATAGGGAAAGAGAGGAGCTGTGCGGAGACAATAACTAACAGGTTCTGTCCTTGAGTAAGCTTCCGCTTATCCGCTTTTCTGACGTTTACATATTGCCTGAGCGCCAGGCTGCTGATACTTTACTAGCCTCTCTGAAGTTGATAGATTGTCCTTTCTGGCTTGCTTCGCAAAGTATAAGGTGTTATGAGTGCGTTGTTTTTAATAAGTTATGCAGTCTACGATGAGTCATAATTTGGCAACGCCGGCCAAAAAGTACCGAACCTTAGTATTGAAGATTTGCAGAAACGATGCAAAGCTTGAGTTCTTGACAGATTGTAGAAAATACAATGTCTTTCCGATGTCGATTTGGAGATTACGTTTACCCCATGGATGTGCCTCTCTAATCCCTAAACTACAAGCAGTATGCCTGAGAAAAGCCATCCGCTCCACACGGTGTCGAAGATTTTACTTACTTAAAGCGCTTATTGAACTTGAAAACGAACTGTACGAGTATGATCCACATGTCTTAACGAAAGCTAACGCCCGTTTTGTAAGCCTAGCTATGCAAGTGAAAGACAGACTAAAGACAAGGTATGGGAAAAAAATGGAATGGATAAGAAAGCACCAAGATACTCATTCTAGAATGCAGATAAACCATACTATTATGAAAGAAGCATGCAAATATGGCCCTAAATACGCCCCGAAACCTAAACTCACACTCGGAAAAATCATGCCGGAAATCGAGCAGGCAATAGAGGGACTCAGCGAGATCAAGAAAGAAACATTTAGATGGGAAGTTGTGTTCAAAATCAAGCATGCAAATAGTAAAAAAGACAGCAACCCCATCTGGTACTATATCAGGAAAAGTAAGGAATGACTGAAAGCTAATAATATCGTGCTCGCAAGGGCAGACAAATCAAAGGACTTAGTGGTCATGAATAGAAGCACTTATGACAACCTCATGTTAAAGTACATAAAAGACACACAGTGTATTACAGCGCACCCAAGTGCAATAGAGAAACTACAAGCAAGGATTAAAAAATTTGCAATCACACCGCTGGCTAAAGAACTGGGTCTGACAAAAGTCGTAGTCCACTCTCCCTCGATACCTAGGCTATTTGGGTTCGCCAAAACTCATAAAAAAGATAAGGCATTAAGGCCTATGGTAGATAAAGGATGTGCACCCACAATTTTACTAGAAAAATTGGTTAACGGCTTCGTTAATAAATATTTATCCCAGAGTCCTTACAGCATAAAACAACCCCTAGACCTTCTACAGAAAATGGTTAACATGAACCCGCAAGCAGTTAAATACATGACCGTATTAGACTTCAAGGCTCTGTATCCCTCTGTCAAGCTGGAACCATGCTTCTGTCATCTAAGGGATTTCCTGATAAGTGTGATCAAGTCCCCAGAAAAGAAGAGAAAACAAATACTAGAGATGACGCATCTAACCACATTCTCATCCATCTTTAGCTTTAATGGCATCACTTACACGCAACAGAAGGGTGTAGCCATGGGTAGCCCCCTGGCAGATACATTATGTGAGATGGTCCTAAGAACGCTGGAGAATGCACTCCTGCCAAAATATGCAACGCAAATCCTAACTTATGCAAGGTACGTTGATGATGTGGTTGTTTTCTGGAATGTCAAACCCAACTTACACCAATTCATAACAAACATCAATGATAACAAATTCGGCCTCAATATCGAACTCGAGCAAGAAAATGATAAGCTTATACATTTTCTAGATTTATCTATACAGCTTGACAGCCAAGGAGCTTTCTGTACTAAGGTATACAGAAAGCCTACTTACAACCCGATCTTTATCCCATGGAACTCGCATGACCCGCCGGTGTACAAACTCACAGCATTCAGAGCGCTCGCTGCACGAGCACACACACACACTGTAGTAGTACCCAAGACAAAAACAAAGAGATGAACTACATCATTAAGCTAGCTAAGAAGAATGGGATCAGGCCTAAAGCTTTCACTAGCAAGATTACGACACACAATAAGGGGCGAAACTTCCTAAATACAGAGGTGTTTACATTGATGGACTACAGGGCGGAACTGGGCAGCATCTATAAACGTATAGGAACCGCTACAAACAAAAGAATAATATATAAACGGAATCCCACTATATACCAGCTGTTAAGAGCGGATAAAGACGCAATGGACACTAACTCCCTTCCGGGGGTTTACAGAATCCCTATTACGGACACACGGAGGCAGAATAAACTATTTTACATCGGAGCCACCAGAAGATCACTCAAGGAAAGGCTGGCCGAACATCAGAGAAATAAGAAAGAAGCAAACAACCATGCACAGCGTTGGCGACTTACGTCCTGGCAGATCCCCAAGAAGTCCAAGCTGAATGGGCCCAAGAAAGATTAATACAAACAGTTTGCAACATAAAGCATCTCCGTTATACAGAAGCTTGGCATATCTGCGAAGCAAGCCAGAAAGGACAATCTATCAACTTCAGAGAGGCTAGTAAAGTATTGGCAGCCTGGCGCTCAGGCGATATGTAAACGTCAGAAAAGCAGATAAGCGGAAGCTTACTCAAGGACAGAACCTGTTAGTTATTGTCTCCGCACAGCTCCTCTCCTTCCCTATGTTCTTTGCGCTGTTTGGCTTGCACCGTATTTTTATGTTTGTATTCTATTGTTAATGTCTCCATGGAGCATATTATTTTTCATTGTCTGTTATTTATTTTTATTTTATTCTCATGTATTGTGTTATTTAATACGCATCGATGTAGAGATGGCACACGCTATTCTCTTTAGAATATTTTTTAAAAACGTTCCAAACGCTTGTTCGTTACTGCGGATTATCTTTGTGTTTGATTTTTTGGATATTTCCTGAAGAAGGTCGTTAAATACGACCGAAAATGTTTGTTGGTACTTAATAAACACGGCTGCAAATTTATAAGGTGTTACAAGTGCGTTGTTTTTAATAAGTGATGCAGTCTACGATGAGTTATAATCCCTTTATAAATGTAATAATGTCAACTCTGATAATGATATGTATACAGGGTGTTTCAGAACTCGTGGGACAAACTTTGAGAGCTGGTAGAGCACATAACAAAAAACATTTTTCGTATAGGAAAAGTATGGGCACAAATGACACATTGAGGCACAAACACATGAAAGAAAACAAATTGTTTACTTACAGCATCATTGACAAGTGCTTCATTACAGCAATGTTTACAATAATTGCTCAAAATTGCATCAAACTTCTTATGAAAATATATGAAGGCACTCGTTTACAAGAATCCAGTTGGCTCTGTTGAGGACCTCATTGCTTGAACATCTGTTGTGGCTGCACATGTGTGAGAAATACCTGGCATCTTTGAAACTGTACATCAATAACTCTGAGCATGTATTACTGTTAGGGGATGCAATTTTGAGAAATTATTGTAAACACTGCTGTAAAGATGCTGTAACTAAACAATTTATGTTTCCTTTCATGTATTATTTCATGTGTTTGTGCCTCAATGCATCGCTTGTGCTCATACTTTCCTATACAAAAAATGCTCTTTGTCGTATGCTCTATCACCTGTTAAAGTTTATCCCACGAGATCCGAATCACCCTGTTTATGTTATGGGTAGAGCTAGGATTCTCCCACTACCCAGCAGTGTTGGATAAAGTAAGAAATAAAACAAAATATTGGGGTTTATCCGGGTAAAGTGTGAAATACCCACATGCCTTTGGGTAAAGCCAATTCCTTATATTTATAAGCATTTTGAAAATGCACAGCAAAATTTCACATTATCAGCTGAAGAGATTCAATGTGTTTACAGTTGAAGGAATTGAGAACTTGTTGCCCATTCCTCCAGGTCAGCCTAATATAAGATATTTTGTGATGAATGAGATGTCTGATGTGTTATATGACACATCTCTCATTGGACATGGTAAGTAATAGATGGTGTACTAACTTAAAAAGTATAAAAATGTAACATAAGGTGACATTAAGTTGTATTTAAAAATTTGTATATGTCAAAAGAAACTTGTCACAGAAGAGATTGTTGAAGAGAAAGCTTTATTGAAAATCATAGATAGAACTATGACAGATATTATCTAGCATAATTCTATCTTATAGAAAATTTGAAAATTTCCCTGTAAAATCTGGAAATTTTATTGTTCTTTTCCACTTTTGTTTATTTGTTCCATTAAATATTTTGCTTATAGAACTGTTATATGACTTTTAAAGCTTCCTCAGAGTAATCATTTTGCCAAATTTTATTCATTCATATATATATATATATATATGAATGTATAAAAAACAAGGTAAAGGTGTAAAGCGACAGCTGGCCGAGTGACACGTGGGAGGAGTGCATAGGCTATGGGCATTGATGTCCCCAGTTGGTGCTGTAGGTAACCATTGGATAAAAGTATTGAAATTGAATAAAACTTTATTGGTGTTAATGTAATAATGTTAATAAGTGAGTACAGTATTGCAAGCAAAGGGATGATTTTCCTGGGTACTATGATTCAATTTAACAGAGCCTTCAATATCTTTTAGGATCTCCTCTTGTCTTAATACATATAATGATACAGTCAGACATAGAGACATACAAACACTGTATGCTATCCTGCAACAGATTTGTCCATAGATATTAAGAATGCTCAATGGGTAACAGACCTGGAGCCCAAACAGGCCAAAAAGTGTGGAAATGTGATAAAGACATTCCAGGAAAACCCTAGCTGTATGTGGCTCAGAATTATCATGTTGGAAAGTGCTGTTTATAGTACAAGAAAGCAAAGGATTTCACTGTTCCATTACTAAGTGACTAATTATAATCCAAAATAGCTCCCTAGACTAGCATGCGAACAGTGAGAGCACTGTACAGCTCAACAGTAAAGGTGAGATTGGAGCACTTGACAATGGTCTTCCACACTTTAACACAGAAATCTGTTTCCAAACAGAATCTGGATTCAGTTGGAAATAAATATGCTGCCAGCAGTGTTAGTTTAGGTCCTTGTTTCGTATCTATAAATCTGAAATTAGTTAAAAAGTTAAGTTTACTGTAATCTTTTCAAAGCATTTATCTGCTTTGCACGCACAACTGATACATGGCATTACAAAGTCTACTCTTTACATATAAATTTTTCATTTATCACCTAATATAAGAATTTAAAAGATAATTTATATAAACTTTTAAAGTAGTTAGTTTCATTTTTATACATTTAAATTTTTTATTTTCATTATTTTACATTTATTTTATACATTTCATTCTGCTTATTTATATAAACTTATTTCACATCAATTACATTTTATCTGTGGTCATTTATGTAGAACTAGCAAAGAACGCTCAGCGTTGCCTGGAAACTCGAGGAGGGGACTGAATAGTTCTCATTATGAGGTAGTGTATGTTACCAACAGGGTGGAAGAGAGTAACTACGCAAAATTTGGTGCAAAATCAGTCAAAGGATTTGGCAATTTGTGGGAAATAAGATTGGGGGAAGAATGTGGTCAGAGTTTTAAAGTAGGTGTATATTTTTGAAGGATTGTACAGTGTTCAAAATTTGTCCAGATCGCTCAAAAAGTCTGGGAATTTGGGGTAGGAAATGAAATCAAAGAGGAGCGAGAAGTCCACGTTTTATGGTAATTCATGTTTCCCGTAAGGTACCAGAGAGACGTTTGTATCCTGATTTAGAGTAGATGTATTTCGGGACAATTGTGATTCTTTTAGGCATTTTATTGTCGATAAGGCTTACTCACACATGTGGACTAATTTCATTTTTAAATAATAGTACAGTAGGATTAATGCTAAAAGAACAAACAAATAAAAATACTATAGGCTTAGTTATGAAAGTTCAGTTTCATCTAAGGGAAGTAAATTTGCTCCTTATAGTGGTATCTGATAACATGAGTGTAAGAAATGAAAGACCGAGACAACATAAACAAAGCATATACACAACTATCTGGATTGCAAGAATCAAAACTGAAACCGAAAAAATAAAATAATAAGCATAATAAGTTTAAAAAAGTCCACCAGGTGGCAAAGAGGACTGATCTTGAACGGATCAGACACACAATGATGCGAGAGAAATACTGAGATATAAAAGTAAAAATAATGGAATTAATTCCTCGAAATTATTGTAAGGATACACACCTTAATATCATTATACCTACCTAATAGATGAGTCCAAATATTTCCAGTTTCGGTATGTATTCTAAATATGGAACGAAAACAGGCACTAAATGATGGAAGAGGTGGCCTATGACCTCTTATTAAAAAATCATTATCTTGAAGCCACTTCGGTAATGAACTAAAATGACAGCCCTAAGAAGCATTATAATATAGTAAGAAAAATATAACTTGCATGAATATTATAAAGTAATTATTACAATAATCTGTAAAATGAAAACTTTTCACAGCAAAAGGAGTTAAGGAACAAATGTTTTTGGTTTATTTCGGGTTTCGGGTTTCAAACTATTAAATTCCGAAATTCCAAATTGGAATCTTGAAGCATTCGATGATGTATTTTATAAAACTTCAAAGTTTTAAAAATACCATCGTCGTTGTTTGAAAACATTCGTTCCTTAATTATTTTTGCTGGAAAAGTGTGAAAGGTTTTTATTTTACAAGTTACCTCTTCTAGTTTTAATTTGGATTTTATTATAATAAAGATTAAAAGTTAAGTTAAGTTAAGTTAAAAGTTACTTATAGCCAGAGATGGATTTACACTTGTTAAGGACAAAAACTGTAACGTATGATAGAACCTTTTCTTTCTATCAAATAATAATAAATTTAAGCGCGAGGTCTTGGCTATGGCTCCAATGACCGAATGACCAAGATGGTAAAGATATAGTTCATTGCTCTGGATGCCCACTTTGAGTCTGGGTTGGGTAAAATGTTCACTGGTGAATTGATCTCAGCGAAAATGCATTTGGTTCTGTTTCTCCTGGTTCGTCGGGAGTCTGGCCGAACCAACAGTAAAGTTCGAAAAAGCCCTCAGAATAGAAGGAGTTTAAAAAAATAAGATAAAGCTTCATAGTAGAAAGTCTTATCTGCTGCTTGTATAGCTAATACATAAATCTGGCCCTTATTATTTACTAAATTTTATATTTCTAATAATAAATGCACGTAATTTTTTAAAATATCAGTTATCAGTTTAAATTCTTAGCAACATTGATACTTATTGAAATCTTTTCTAACTTTAAAAATCATTTAATCTGGTCTGTTTGTGAATTGAAAATTTTTTCTCTTTCATCAATTCAATTTAAAGATAATTATGAAATATTTAAAAAATAACGTTTAAGTCGATTTAATACAATCTTCTTTCAAAGTTCTGGCATATTACCGTTAAGTTAACTTCACTTGTCTATACGTGAAGTTAACTTAACAGATCAAGCAGTATTGGTATTCATTTATTCATTGAATGCCAATACTGCTAGATCTGCAGGGTGATTCAAAAGGTTTTAGACAAACTCTAAAGGTAGGTCAGAAATACAAGAACAAGCCATTTTTACATAAAAACATATAGCTGCAAATGCTATCCAGAGTTGCTAGAAGTACTGTACAGGAAGAATCATGCTGAAAGGAATACATGTATGATACAACATGTTTATTACATCAATCAGGTGGTGTTTGTGGCCGTATGTTCCTAGATAAAAATGGTTTGTTTTTGTATTACTGACCCTCCTATAAAGTTTGCGTAAGAACTTTTGAATCACTGTATACCAACATCCTAGATCTAATAGTTACAATTACCATATATCTCGACAAATAAGACTATAGTTGAATCATAAAAAAAGGTTCCCAAAATCCAGAGTTGTCTTATAGGACAGATACAAAAAAATTAGATTGAAATTTATATAAATTAAAACCATTATGAAAAAACTAACAAACCGTAATTATTTACTAGTAGAGAGTAGGGTATGTGCACAAAATAGAATAACCCATATGACATTTTTGTGAATAGTCAAGGTCATTACCAGAATGCTGAATCAGTGCAAATGTTTGCAATAATCGCAAAGCAGTGCTGCCAGATGCAAGAAAATAAAATTTGTTTGTTTGAAAAATTACAAATAGGACATAATTCCGTATATGCTATACAGCATTATTATTTAGATGATGATCGCCGATCTAAACTAAATTCATAGGCCGTCGATAGTTTGGGGGTCGTCTTATAGGACAGATAAACGCTAAAACTATAAAACTTTGAAGAAAATGTATACCTCGTCTTATCTGCCTAGATATACAGTACTATCTTCTTTGCTGTGACTAATATTTTTTTGTTAATTTGATAAATGTGTACTTTTTCAAACATGTACAAAACTAGATCATTTTTGGACTAGATTTAAGCTAATTAATAAATACAGTGGAATCCTGTTTATCCAAATTCAGCTAATCTGAATTTCCAGTTTATAAAACTTAATTCCTGTCTGAGAAATACAAAAGGTAGACATACAGAAGACCTATAAGCACAAAATATCAAAGAACTCCTAAGTATGTTATAAAATAATTTAGAAAATTTGGAAAGAAAAAAAATTGACCCAGAGTAGGACTTGAACTGCTCCTGGCAAATTCTTTTCTTTCACAATTTTCTAAATTATTTAATAAATATTAATTTAAGTAGAATCTTGTTTTGCCAAGTTTCAGTCACATTCAATCTTTTGTGGAATAAACATCACAAAAATGAACGACGTCTAAAGAAATAAAGTGCTTGTTATGATGGAGAAGAAAATAGAAGCAGTCAATAGAATCGGCAATGATCTTCAAGGCAAACCCTTGAAGACCATTGCAGAAGAGTTTGCAGTTGAGACTTCTACCGTCAGATTGAAAGAACAGTAAAGAAATTGAAGGCTTTTCTTGCAAAATGATTTCCGAAAACAGTCTGCAAACTCGAGGAACAATAAAGGAGGCAAAATAAGAATCACTTGATGTTGCATTATTCTTATGATAAGCAATCAGTGGGACCACGACATTCCAATATCAGATCCAATTTTATAGGACAAAGCACTAAGTTTAAATAACAAGCTAACTAATGGGAATCCCTCATTCACAGCTAGCCTAGATTAGTTAAACAGGTGGAAAACATGCCATGATGTATGTCAACTTGCAGTGTCTGGTGAGAATCTTTCCAGCAATATTACAGGTAATGAACATTTTAAAAAATGACTTAAGAAAATAACTGAGTCTGAAAAGCTAAAGCCTGATGAAACTGGTCTATTTTACAAGATGCTACCCAGGAAGACCTTAGCTTCTAAATTAAAAGAAAATATATATATATGTATATATATATTTTCATTAAAAAATTTCATTTAAGTTATTTATATTAACTTAAAAAATTATCTTAATTTATCTTCATAATAAGCTGAAAATTTATTATGTTAATGACTTACACTTATGCATTGAACATTAAGAGAACAACACTTTTAAATCATTTTCAACGAAGTTAGTTGTCCCATAGAAATCAATTCCATGAGAAATAACACCATGTAAACTGTGATCGTACTATGTTTGAAAATTTAGAAATATATTTAAATAATGTAGTACATTTCTGGTGCGGATAAATGCCGAGTTTTTCAAATTCTAGTATATGTATTTGAAAAATGTTTCTAGTACATTTTTAGAATTTAATAGAATTTCATTGGAAATTTTGATTTAGTTCAATTTTTCAACTTTTAAATATGCTTAAATAATGATTGCAGTCAAAATAGAAGTAACTTTGGCAATATTCCTATAAAATAAACACGAGCAGTTATTTTAGAATGTATCAGTATTATTTTTGGCTAAACAAAATGTAAGAGCAAATTTCTCATTGAAAGATGCTGATTAGGTAAGTGTTACAGTTAGAAAATACTTCAAAAAATTTCTCATAAATTTACAATGCTATTCTGAAAGTTAATTTTAATCCAAATTGACGCCAGATTTTACTTGAAGACTACATAATCAAGTATAAGTACGATAGAATTAATTAAATCAAATGATTTTATATACTATAACACAGTACATTATGTTAATGTTACATTATATACCTTTCATAACATAATAATTTTTATCTTATAAAATCATTTGTAATTGAGGATGATAGTCTTTTATATTTAAACAGATAAATTGAATGTTTGATAATGTTATAATAAGTTGGATTTTACCATTTAAATTTTTTCTGATTCAGATCTACGATACTGTATGATATAATCTGGAATTTATATAATATATTTTCCAGATTACAATATTAATTCGTCTGGAATATCTGTATCAATTTTTGAGCTACTGAGTAAATAATTACACAATTTGTATTATATCTTTAAGGATATTTTATTATTATATAACAAGTAGACCAGAATTACAAGATAACTGATTAAGTTTCTGTGATAAAATTCTGAAAACTTAGAATTAAAAAGTCTTAAACATGATTATGCAGATCTTCAAATCAATCTATTTTTTTTATCCAAAACATTCAAAAGGAAATGGAAATGGCGATAATCTAAATAAGCAAGATATGAAGAATACAATAAATGAGCTGATCACTTGCCAAATTGATTAACTCCACGAAACAAAAAGTATAAAAATTGATAGTGTAAATTATTTTTAAAAATTCCCTTTAAACTTTAAATTTAAATAAACATTACAGAATGTATTTTTATATATCATTACATATTATATTTATATTAAAGCATAGTATGACGATATATTTTTATATATTTTTCGTGTAACTAATGGTCTCCATTTGTGAGGATTTACAAATGGAGTCAGTCGATTTGGCCTGTGAATGGCTCATATGATTCTTCCTTAGATTCTTTCTGATTTAACATTACAATATGTAAATATACATTATTGCTGATAAAAACGTTATGTTTTCTAATTCATAAGTGCCAGATATTTTTAGTCTAATTCATAAGTGCCAGAAAAATCTTGTAGAAATTCACAAAAATTTCATATCTAATTTAGAGAAACGTATTTCATAAATCAATGACTTAAAATTAGTCTTTAAATGTAAAAAAATCCATTGCTTTTTACTCTTTTAAATGACTATATGTAGTAGAGTCAAAAATAAACTGAACTTTTGGCACAGATAATAAAACCTGTCTGTAATAAAATACAACACATACAGAAACTCCTTTACCATATTACCAAATAAGTTGCTTCTGCATCTACATACTCCTCTCAGCATCTGTACCATTTGTCAAAACGGTGCCAGAAGTCACTTTTTATGATGTCTATAACAGCTTTTATCACTGCAGCTTCCACTCTGCTGCTTACTAAAATTTGCAATGCTTTAACATCTCTTTTTGTTTTAGGGAACAGTTAAAAGTCTGCAGAAATAAAATCAAAACAATGTGATTAGATTATTATGCACTATTATGTCCTTTTTGGTCAGATAGTTACTAACCAGGAATGGCTGATAGAAGCCAAGATGAAAGCCGCAGTAATTACAGCCCTTAAAGACATTACAAAAAAAAAAAAAGGCTTTCAGTACTACGAATGCTAGTTTTTCAAACAAACTTTGTAAATATTACACTGCATTTAAATCTTGTTTTATTTTTTCCACAGAAACAACTGTGTGATTCTTGAAGAAATTATAAATGTTATACATTAAGCTTACATATAATATAATGTTATCTACGGTAGCGAGCATGGCGGCTCGTTTCTGAAACAGTGGGGACGCACGTTCTAACCTAAGCATTCTAATAAATTACCATAATTATTGGCAACCAAATTATTAGAATAGGTTAGGTTAGGTTAGGTTAGGTTAGAATATGCAACCCCACTGTTTCAGAGATGAGCCGCCATGTTCGCTACCATAGGTAACATTAACCTAAAAATCAACAAAAAATACTCCAATGAAATTAAAAGATATTTTTAAAAAATACTAAAATAAACCAAATAACAATCTGTTGTTACAATAACAAATAGATTGTTACATTTGGTTTCTATGCAACTATGCTTCCTTCCTGACAAATTTTACAATACTCAAAAGCATTTGATGAATGGCTTTTTATTTTATATCTTTTATAATATTTATTCTTTTATATTGTATATCAAAGTATCTATTTTGTTACAATTTTCATTGTAGTGGAATATTTTTATTATGTGTATAATATAGTGTAGTAATATAAAGTAATATTATTTACTTTAGAAAATTAAACCTTTATAACCAGCATAAAGATTATTATAACAAGAACTTTTGAATTTTTAATAAAACATCATCAAGTTCTTAAGCACTAACCTAGGCAAAAAGTTTTAGGTATTAGAGTTTACTGATTAATTATTAGCTAGCAGAACTCAATTGTGTTTACATATTCCATTAAAAAAGTTCAATACTTTGATAGGTTTTTTTTTTGTATAGATTAGTGTGTAAGAAGATGATGACCTTTTAAAAAGGTCAAAATACTTGTTACAATACTCTTTATGCTGACTAATAAAAATTTGATTATCTGATACTAGTTTCTAGTTTAAGATTTAGTTTGAATAATTTATTTCTTTGATTACATTAGTCCCTCAAGAAAATCTTTAATTGTAAGTGTTTACAACTATCTTATTGTTAAGAAGTGGACCATCTTTTTTGAACATAAAAATGATACCTTCCAAGCTTCTTGCCAAACTTTCCTAACAAGTTGTTCGGCTTGTTCTGCTTCTTCAAGAACTTTTCTAACAATATGTTCCGCATGTTCTGCTGCCCTTGCTGGAAGAGATAAATTAACTATGTCTACATCTATATCTTCTTCTCTGATCTGCAGATAGAAATTATAATACAGATTACTTATTAAATTTAATTAATATGACTTAAATTATGACTAAAAAAGTATATAACTAAACATTATTAATATTATCAATAATTAAATTACAGAATTTGGCCAAACAATAGTTGGTTAAGCTGCTGTCATGTGCTACAGTACAATTTATTTCATCTGTTAATTTTTCTCTTTGATTGACCTCTACCAGCTATTTCTGCAATTGATTTTTCTATGTTATTTATAATGTCTATGGCACTTTTCAAAATTGAATTTGCAGCTTCTATCTTGGTTAGATCTTTTTTCTACATGCTTCTTGGTGCATTTCTGACCCTTCATTAAATTCTATCCTTCTGGCTTGGAAGTTAGATAGATCTGTAATTTTTGAGAAGGTTGATGTTCCTAAGGCTTCTTCATCCTCTTTTCATTTCCTTGCTTTCTTTCACTTAGTAATTCTTTCCTTACATTATGTGAATTCTTGGTCACCTGCAGACCCTGTCTTGTTATTAGAACCATCTCCAGGTTTCCATTGAGTCTGTCACTGAAGGATGAATTATTTCTTAATCCATTAATGCTTTCTATACTGAGACTTGCTCTGTCTGGGCAAAATATCCTATTGTTTTTGCTAAACTTTCTTTTGACGCCTGTGCTTTAAGAAAGAGTTAACTCTTCTTCCTTTTACCAGTTGCCAAAGATCTCATAATTTGCTGTACCTGCTTGTTACTTTATGTTGAACACTTTAACCAGTGATGGTCAATTCTATAGTGCAACAACATGATCTCCCTGATTTTTTGTTATCAATATCTGAGTTCACTAATAGTATAGAGTCCCGAAATATACTGTACAGTAGACCCCCCTATAACATGGTAGATACGTTCCATGTTATATGAATCCGTGTTGTACAAGTCCCTTAAATATATGAGCCAATCACAGCCCGGCATGTGTGCAATTTAGGGGCTACGGCTGTTTGAAAGGTTTTCTTCAATAAAATTAATCGATTCTAGAATAATTTGACTCAACATTTCCAAATCACATATAATTTTTCGGGAATAATCCATATAAATTATGCTATAAACAAGAAATTGTTGGATTACTTACCAAGTGTGCACCGTTCGAAGACGCCATTGCCTAAGCTTGTTTTCGTCGCGGAGCAACTCATCAAACAGTGGATGCGTTTCCTGATAAGTTATTCTTTCTGCGAAGAATTTGCTGAACTTTGGAGACATCATCAATAGAAATATAATTTTTATGGCCGTTGAATAATACTGTAAATGTTGTTTTCACAAGAACTGTATGAAAATTTATCAATACTTTCCTGCCTAAACTCTCCGTATATACGCCTGGCACTGGACGGCGGCAAGTAGTTTGGCTGCTAGTCCACTATTGGTCCAGATTTGACCAATCTTGTCGTGACACAAGTCGGTGATGACGTTTTACCATGTTATATGAGTCTCTTTTAGCGTGTTATACAAAACCGATCGAAATTTTTTCACTGTGTTATATGAGCCCGTGTTATAGGGGGATCTACTGTACTATAATGAAAGACTGAACTACCAAATTTAGTCAAGTTTTACTTTATAGCATTAACTATTTCCATTTTAGAATATCTACTTAAAATAACTACTTATTTGTGTATTTATCTGATTTAAAGATTATTTTTAATATAAGGTATTCTAACATGTATTATTTAATGAGTAAAATAATAAAATTTGAATTAAATATGACAGATAAATGGAGTTTAAATAGCTGAACGAATACAGTATTCTAAATACCTAAAAACTACAATGATTTATGTTAGGCCAAACCGAACACAATTAAATAAATATATTAAATAAAAATAACTATTTTAAAAAACATTTAAATAATTTGCATTATTATTATAACAACAACTCACAGGATGATGGGGTATTCTTTGATGAAGTGTATCGTAAATACTCGAATTCTTCACGTGGCTCCGATCTATCTCACAATCCAAGAGATGATCTTCTTCCGGTGTACAAGGAGGCGCAAAATGAGGCTCGCTTAAACTACTATCATCTTCCAAGAAATTAGGTGGTATTGGTAGATCAAGATCAGAAGAGGAACTGTATCTTCTTTCAAAAGATAATGATTTTTCATGTGTTGGAGAATTATGAATATTCATTTTTAGATAAATTTCTGAAATATAAAAAAATAGAAATTTAAAATATTTATTGTACATAAATTACATTCTCGAAATTCAGATCTTTTTTTGAACCTTTAAAAACAGAAACATCAACTTTTATTTTTTAATTAACTCTTTCCGTCTGCTCTACAGATACTAAGAAAGTCTTATTTTCATATCTCTTATGGGCTCAATTAGGTTCACAGCTGGTTTGGAAAGTAATGAGATAGGATACAAGATACAAGGTCTAAGCCATCGGTAAAAATTTGAGATTCTGACTTCAATTCAAGCTTGGTAAAGTAGGAGTCAACTCTTATTCCACTCCAGAATGGCAGTTGATGTCTTTATGGCCTTGATCATCCTGTCATCAACATCAATCATGTACAAGGACTTTTTAAACAATGGATTTATATTCAAAAACTGATATAATTATATATTTTAAAAATTCATTAAAAATAAAGCTAACCAAATATTAATGCATTATTAGAATTAATCATCTCTGCAAATAATAAAAAAAGCCATAAATATTTGATTGAGATTTAAATTCTAAAATATTTCTAGAGATATGACTCAAATATCTTCACAGAAATAATATTTTATCTTGAAAATGTTTATCTGATTGATCTTTTTAATGTTAAGAAGTGTGCTTTGACTTAAAATTTTATCATTAAGGGATCCTAAAATGTCTCAATAAATATAAATGTATTATTATTATTATTATTAGGGGACGGAACCCTACTCAAAAGTCTAGGTTGAAAGAAGGAAGCAGATAGGGTGATACAGAAAAGATAAACTTGTTTACAAGAGATAACATCCAGCATTTATAAAGAAATAAGCCTGTTTTCTTAAAATTTGTTGAAACAGCAATACAGAAATATAGAACTTAAAATTAAAAAAATTTAAATTAATATATAATAGTGAGATCGAAGCTGAAGTTTTCAATGCAAAAACGTGTACGTCGGACGTTCAGTGCTGCTTTCCTGTAAGCTTAGAAGTTTGACAATGGTGTTTGGAATGTCGAGCATGATTCCACTGACAATCCAAACACCATTGTCAAACTTCTAGGCTTACAGGAGAATGTCCGACATACACGTTTTCGCGTTTAAAACTTCAGCCTCAACCTCGCTAATATATGAGTAAAAATTAACATAGAAACTTGTAGAAAAAGAAAGCAGTTTCACTACAGTGTTATAGTGAAAGGTGATACAATTTTTTGTTAGTATTTACAGCACATAGAAGATAGAAAACAATAAAGCCACTTTGGCTTCATGTAACAAAATAAAAAACTTATATACTTTGTAAAAGAAACAGTGACAAAAATATAAAATAAAATTGAACATTTGAATAAAAAAAATTTAACTATAAACCTGAAAAATAATACATAATAGTTGTAAATACAAACAGTAACAGTTCTACTTTAATGATAAAATGGAATAGTGAAGAGTTAAATAGTATAAGCCACAAAATGTGCAAGGTAGATATTAGCAAGGTTGCGGCCGAAGTTTTCGACGCAAAAACATTGGATGTACAGCACCGCCATCCTGTAAGTCTAGAAGCTTGACGATGGCATTTGGAACATCGAGTATGATTCCACTGATGTTCCAAACGCCATTGTCAAACTTTTAGGCTTACAGGAAGACGGCGCAGAATGTCCGACGTACATGTTTTCGCATTGAAAGCATCGGCCGCAACCTCACTAACAACAATACATCAACCATAATGGAATTGTAGTTTTAGAACTTGTGTGATGTTAACAAAAAGCATTAAACGCATTATTTGTTGAAATTAAATCTTTAGTAGTAACAGGCCAATGAAAACCTTCTTTTATGGTGTTTTGTATGAGAAATACAAATGTATGCATTATACGTTTCTGCCATCTCCCTTTACAAGATGACAAATGGCAGAAACAATTATTGTACATAGGGTCCACTAAACGCCCACTATGCACTAGAATAAAGGAGCATAAATCCGATATTACCCGCCATAAATACACAACGGCATTGTCCACATATGTAGCTAACATAACACTGATTTTTAATGAGGCAAGAGTGATCTGCACCACCCAACATCAAGAACATCTGAGAACTTTAGAAGAGATAGAAATTTACAAAGCCAATCGCACAACAACATGCATCAATTTCAAAGAAGAAATGAATCTCTTGACTGTTTGGCAATTTTTATTGGAAGAAAGGTCATAAATTGTTAAACGTCACAAGCAATTAGCATAAGATGCGCGCATCGTTTTCCCAACGGAATAAAAGAAATTTAAATGTTTAGAACAGCATGCGGTTGCTGCACATACTCGAACTTTTAGAAGCGGAACACGTTCCATTTATTTAAACTATTCGATTATCGAATCTGGTTCCAGCAATAAAAATTGGCCTGAGGAAGAGCCCAGGAGGGGCAGCGAAAACGTTCGCCATTTTGAAAATTATTTCACGCCGGTTATCGGTTATAGAAAGTATTTATTTTTGTTTATACAACCCGGTGTGGGAGAAGAGTTAGTTACTGAAATAAGATGACACTGAAAGCATTAGTGATAACTATTATTTCTGTTTTCAGTATCTCAACAAAAGGGATACTTGGGAAGAAAGGTAGACAAGAGTTTGGCCACAAAACTTTCAAGAAGCCAAGTTACAAGCATTTTAAAATGAAAGGTGAGTGAAGTGTTGATCCTTAGGTAATGGGCAGGTTAAGTACATGCAAGAACATAGATATGAACATTCAAATACATTGAATGTCAGACATTCAGATAATTGAGAATCTGGATAAGTGGATTATACATAAAGACAGAAATTACAGGGTAGCAGCACTATACTGTATCAGTGCTTAAGTACTTTAACAACAACCCTTTTGGCCCGTCATTAAGCAAAAGTCATAAAGCTATACATTTTTTGGATAGCAACATCATTTTGGAACATGGTCAATAAACTTTCCACCACTGTTTACTGTAAGAAGTCGTATTCATCCTTATTTATACCATATGGTTTGCATGACCCTTATTGTTACAAAATTTCCGCTTTTCGATCTCTTGTAAAGAGGGCCCACACACATTGTTTGGAGGAGAGTGAAAAAGAATTATCATGGATTATGTCATTGGCAATACAACATGGATACCCGTCCTCTCTGGCTAAAACACTAACAAAACAATATTCACAGCCTGAAAACAGAACCATCCAAAAAAGAGACAACTGATGGTAATTATGTATAATAAGATACTAAGATCTATAGAGAAATTGCCAGAACAGTTAATGTTCATTTAGCATATCAGTATTCACCAACAATTTTTTACCTCATCAGAAATGATAAAAACACTATATCTGACTCTTACTCTCCTGGTATTTATGCAATACCAGTGTATGATGGCAGAATTAACCGCACATTATTATATATTGATGCAAGGAGTCTCATTATGAGAATGAAGGAGCACAAATATGTGATAAGAAAAAAGCTTTCATCCATGGCCTTAGCTCTTATGTCAAATAGGTAAGGTAACCAACTGTCTCCTTTTCCTTCTAGAGAGGAAGTTCTTTGGGGGAAGTCCTTCTTTTGTAAGTTCTGTCCGCCCTCAAAAAGTGTCCTCCTACATGTCCTCCTTTTCGATATTTGAAGACTAATCTGTAAATCTTTGTATTTGATTGATGCCGAGCCGATCCGTTGCATATGATGTGATGTGACACGTTTGTATTTGACATGATGATGCATTGAGGCTCGGTACAGTGCGGTGAACTGCAATTATGAGATGCATGTGCTCTGCACGGGAGACCTTGAGAGAGAGCACCGTGCGCAAGTGGCTTTGTTTACTTTTTATCGAAACACGATATAGTACGTATGCATGCAATAGAGATTATTATAGTGTATTATTGTTGCAATGAATAAAATGTCCCTTTTATTCACTATATTTTTTCCTTCAATTTATTTTTGTCCCCCTTTTCATTGTAAAAAAGTTGGTCACCTTAGAATAGGAGGATGTTTATGTTGATCTACAGGGTGTAAGATTGCTACACAGGGTTTCCAATAGAGCAACCTTAAATACTTGGAGTCAATTGAAATCTATAGGGCACTTAGGAATGGAGTAGGAATTAATTTCAAAGAAATGAACACATTATCCACAGCATGGCATGCTTTCTTCGAACTCTCATAAAGTTTTCTCATATACATCTCACTAGACCATGCAGATACGATTTTACATACATGAAAATTTAAATTAGATTATTTATTTGTGTGAAAACAATTGTTTGAAAAATTATTTAACTCGTTTTGTAAGTTATTCTGAAAATTATCTTACACTAAATACATGATTTTTTTGGGAAATAATTTAAGCTAATTTTAAATTGAAATTGTAAATTGTTCATAAAAGCATGTTCAACTTTAATGTAGTTTTGTTCTGCATTATATACCTGAAGATGTCTGTTATAAATGAATGAAAATGTTAGTAAAAATTTCTTTATTTCATGTGTGCAGTATAGGTATGTTGTCTGTTTATTACATCCCAGTATTGGAGAGTTATTAATAAATATCCAAAGTATTACAAAAATTACACTTTGCACTTCAATTTTAACTTATCTTTTTTAAAAAATGATAACAGTTAAAATATTTTTTTAATAATTGATATTTGAAATAATATCATTAAAAACTTTAAAAGTAGCAACTGGCATATACCGTACAGATATTGGTACCATTGATTTTAACAGAAAGTTTGTTTAAAAAATCGATTTAATTTATATATATTGCGGGGAAAAATTTTGTTTTTGTTTGGCTCTTCCGACTTTGTACATGTATCAAAATCATTCTAAGCCAGATTATAAATAATTAGAAACTACCATCAACTGAAAAATTCTATATTTCTAGTCGAATTCATATTTTTGATTAATCGTTAATTACAATACTTATTATCCTAAATAATCTACAAAAAATAACTTTAATAGTTATTCTTATTTCAAATTACTTACCTTATCTTTTAACATCAGTACAGATATGATAAACTATATAATAAAGATAATTTGTTGAGCTAGAAACATGATTGATAACTTTGTAATTATATATCTGAATCATAATACAGCAAAATCTATTTATTATGATCAGTTTGGAGCTTGCAGCCTTTGATAACAATAACAGGCTGATAATATTGAATATAGGATAAAAATTTTCATTATTAAGCTCAATATAATAACCAAACACCTTTATCGTTGCCGAGAAAGTTTATTTAAAACAAACGTTTTCAACCTATTCCATAGGCCGTCGTCAGGTTGAAAATGGACAATTTGAAACATTTTCGTTCCACAAGATCAAATACAAATGATTTTTGTCCTATGGAATAGGTCGAAAACGTTGTTTTAAATAAGCTTTCTCGGCAACACTAAAGGTGTTTGGTCACTGTATAATCTTTTGCTAAACACATTCTATTTAATATTAAACTCAATTTATTACAAACAAGTACAGTATAAATGTGTATGATTTATATTTATCATAAACTGTAACTTAATACAACATTACACATTTATATATGCTACATTTCTTATAAACTGTGTTAACTAAACAGATCACAAAATTAAAGAAAAATTGCAACAGGAATGTTCATCCCTAAGTAAAGATCTACAGTAATGTATTTTCTAAGAATTCTTGTCGTGCCCTTACTGCTTAGTATATAAAAGATAAAAGGTATTCTTTGTTTAAAATTAACTTTTAAAGAAAAGATCCATTTGTCACAAATTTTCTAAGAGTTCTTACCTTAAAAGTTGGCCCAAAATGCATACGTAGAAGAAAAAATTGAATAAACTATATATTGTTAAACCATGGATATTTGTTTGGCTGTATGAAATACTTTACCTGATAATAACAGATTATACGCATACCTGATTATAGAGTTAAAACTCATAAGAATTCTTATTGTTTGTCCCAAAGTGTAATTATCATAATTGATAACAATAGCCAAAGTTTCATTATAATAAGTGGATTATTTTTATTAATTAATTTTATATAGTGTTTTGGGCCCGACTGACTATGATAACAAGAGCCGATTGATAATATCATCCATGATTATAATAACTGGATTCCACTGTATATATAATAGTTAATTAAAAAATTAATCTTCATTTAAAATATATAAGATTATATGCAACTTTCTCATTACATATAAGCTTTCGTGGTTAATACAAAAATCATAATTTACAAATGAAAACAGGTATTAATTACTAGTTATATTTTTAAGTATATTTCCTCTAAATATATTTATATCCTTATTTCTTCCACTATAAAACAATATTAAAATCAAGAATAGACAATCAATACTAATTTGAATTAAATAAATATAATTAAACAAAATTTATTTATTTATTTTCTTACATATTCGAGAAAAAGATTGTTGAAGCACAGTAAGCAAAGTGAGCAAGCTTCCTTGGCAGTGACTCAAATCGACAAATCACAGAAACGCTTTTGTAAAATAATTGATTGATTTAAACCAAATAACACATTAATGGAAGTAAGGCTACTAAGGCCGCAAACGCCTGCGGACGCTGCCAGAGGGTATCATGAGGTGGTGACGTCAGAGACATTGAGAAATTCCCACCTTTTTCCTTTGGTGCCTAACGAGAACCGACCGCTTCAAGGACTATAGTGTCCGACGACTACAGCCTACAGAAGTAATAAAATGGCATTGTGACAGAAGCCAAATTTTAAAATTCAACCTAGAATGGGAACTATTGAGAGAGTTCAAAGATCATTCCCATGTTAAATCAATGGAAAATTTTGCATTGTAAAAATGTAAATAAATAAGTACACACTACCTGCCATTTGAAGTACAGCAAAGCTCTTGCCAAATGTTTAATACCAGTCTTTTCTTTCCATGTTTCTTAAAAAGTTAACCATATATACTTCAACCTATATATGTTAATGCATTATAACTTACATAAAATTTTTTTTCAAAAAACAATTAATAACAACAGTATATTATTAAGAAATAAAGAAATTATGCATTGACACAAGAGTGATATTATGGCACAATTTATGAACTTCAGCAGGACTATGCAACAGCATGCTTGTCCATTGCGGATATTGTGTAAACAGCTATGGTGCAGCGTTATGCATTCTTTTAAAATTTGATACCTATGAAGGTCCCACTCGTTACAATGAGTTGGTTCTTATAAAAACAATCACGGTGTTATTCAAAAAAGATTCACAGAGCTGCACAAGAAAGCAGTTTTTCCTATAGCTTGCATACACTATCAACATTCACAAATTGCAAGGATTATCCCTAAATAAGATGGTAATGGATATTGGTAGCACTGAATTCTTGTTAGGATAATATATGTTGCTCTTTCACAAGTGAAAACTTTAGGTCTCATACTAGACCCATCTTTTCCATTTGACTCAAGAAAATTTCTAAGAAAAGTGGCTTACAAGAGAAAAGAAATGAGTTCTACATTGGCTTATAGTAATGCTATTGCAAGGTAAGATTTTTTATTTCTGCCAGAACTTTTGAAATGGTAAATATAAAACTTCACTGTCAACTCTACAAAGTTTTATCATGTAAGTTAAGGAAGTTTTAGAACAAAGATAAGTATTTACTGTTTATGCAGAGTGAAAAGTCACTTTCATTTAGTGCCTTGTAATAATCTAACATGAGTTCGCAAGCCAATTTGCTGCACTTCGGTCAAAGATGAAGTTCTCCTAATTCTAGATAATAAGGCAGCTCAGTAATTTATTTTAAAATGTAAATAATAATTTTTAATATGTAACATGCAGTCTCATTCTATAAAACTGTTTTGATAACATTCAAGATTCAGGTTTCTTTATTTTAAGAGTCTAAGTTTAAATCTTTAATGTTTACTTAGTTTATTTATGGAGCCATCTGTAAGTTAAGTTGATTCAAAGTATTCATTTTTAAATTATCAGATGCGATGTCATAACACACACATTAGTTTTCGGAATTGAAATGCTTAATTTATTTTAAATTCTTTTAGAAATATTCATCTGTATTTATTATAATGAAATTATTTCCCACAAACAAAGTCAGAGTAACAGAATACAAAGCAAACCATTTGAATATGCATGCTTCAATGCATGTTAAATATGCATTATATGCATTTATGATAAAATTATTCAAAACTAGTACAAGTTTGATAAATGAATGGCTAAAGCAATAAAGGCATTAGTTTGTTATTCTGCAGACAGGATTCTGATGTAAGTCAACTAAGAAATTTTCACAAGTAGGTTGATCAGATACCCTGTCTTTTACCAGCAGACTGCCCCTATAGTGAGCTTGGCAAAATCCTTTCATAGGCATAGAGAAACATTCTCTGAGTGCCTACATTGTGAAAAACTTAACATGTTCACGGCATCAGTAGATAAACGTTTAGGCAGCTGCTGGGCATTATGAGTCATGGGTGACTTGTAGTCTATTTTAATACAGGGCGGCACGAGTCACTCGTGCTTCGTACTATTAAATTAATATATTTTATTGCACGTAATAAAATAATATCGATATATCAAGAACGATGTTTGTAGAATAATGTTATCAAAACATATGCGCCCCCAACGGAAAAACAAGCAATTATGTCTGTCGCCCTAACTAGACATGTCCATATGAGTCACATGTGCCTCGTAACGCCACGAACATGTTAAAACTGCTTCAGGCGCTAAATTAGAAGGGATAATAAAATTTATAATGTTTCTGGAAATATCATTTGGGCTATTCTTAAGCTTTCCTCAAGCAGCAAAATTATTCTGCATAAAATACATTCTACTTTACAAAGAAACTGTTTAGAAAAATATTTTCATGAACAATATTTACTGGAAACCAATAATAATTAATAAAATAGTTTAATATATTATTAATAAAATTAACAATAAATAAAATAGTGAATTCAACATACAATAAAATAATTACATATTTGATTCTATTCATAACATAAATAAATTGAATTTTTACATATAAATTTTTGAAAAATTGTCTTATAAGTTAACAAATACAATACTTCCTGTTTCCGTATATTGATATAATTGAAGCTCATTAAAAAATCAAAAACAGAATTTCCTATGTTATATTCAAGGACACGCAATGCATGAGCATACATAGCCATGAGCTAAGACTTCCTTTCTTAGTGGCCTAATCTCACTGCTCCTTACTAATTTTTTATTATATATCTGCATCTGCATAATGCCTTAAAGAAACTGGGCTTAGAGTTTGAAGCCTTGTTTGTACTGATATGATTTTCGAATTTTGAAAATTGTAAATTCATTATATTTAAAGATAAGTCATTTCATACCTCCTTTTAATTATAGAATATATATAATTTTATTTTTTCTGAATGCATTTTGAAGCTTAATTTATAAGGCTGTTGTATAGATTGCACCCTATGGAATTTTGTGACTTTGAGTATATATTTGAACTCGGGACTGAGACGAGCTCAACGATACCCTACTTTTGAACCGAAGACAAAAAATAAGAAAGTTATCATATTTACGATTTCTTGCCTTTCACAATGCATTCTACGCCATTTTAGAGTTTTCCACTAGGTGGCGATCAACTGTTCGTGTTTCCGACGGACTCCTCCCGGAGGGGTGCCGCTGGCAGGCACTGAGTGTTTAACGTCACTAGTTATTGATTCACGGTAGTTCTTGAACAAAAGGAAAAAAAAACAAAACATATACTGAACTACGAGCAGCTCCTATCAATTTATAACATAAATTTAATTTTTCTCTACATTCTTCTGGATACCATCTTTGATGCTGATGATTGCAAGTTATTAAAACAGTCTCAATAATTTTAGATCTCAACTGTTGTAGATGGAATTCAGAAATTTTCTCTTTAATAAATGCCCAGAATGAATTATAACATGTTATTAAGTCTGAACTTTAAGGAGGCAACATCATAACAGACTCATGCTTAGTCTATTATTCACTATAACATTTGTTGTTGAGATATTCTCTAATTGTTACATACAGAATGACATTACATTCTGTATGCCACAATGATGCTATAAAGACTATATATTAAAAAAAAAATCTATATTCATTGAAAATTTGATATGGAACGTTAAGAACACATATAAATCAAAAGAACTGATAACAGGGATAACGATATAATGATAACAGACGAAAAAATTTAAAATATAAGCATTTCAATTCAGTATAATTTATTGAAAAATTTAAAGACAATTAAATACAGTTAAACTTGTCTATCTCAAACATGTTTATCTCAAATAATTTTCTACCAAAACCTCAATATCTCAAATTATGGACTGAAGTGTCAACTACAAATTCAAAGTTCAGCAAGTGCAGTTTGGTAGCATAAATTGTAGTTGAGAAAATCTCTTACAATACAGTATATAGTTGCAATTATAGCTGCTTTTCTCCAACCATCTACGAGTTTGGTTCGAGTCTTATCGATCGAAGAAAGTCGGGCACTAGAAACTACCGACAAACTATTTCTATTAAATTATATCAAAAATCTTTTATTAATACCTAATACAGATATGTACTGTACTCATTATTGTATTAATAAAATACCATAATCCAATCAAATGTATTACCGTTTACCGCGTAGGAACCTGGAAATTAATCTCGTTTCTGCGAGATTCGAGACGGATAGGTTCGACCGTAATTTTAATTCTCTACGGCGCCGGCCGAAACAAACAAACAAGTCACACCTTCCACGCTATTTCCGGCAGAAACGGTTTAATAAACCTTAACAAAACTAATACTTTTGGCCACTTAACGCAGTCGAAAGCATTAATATCGTTAAGGCTGAAGTTTGATTTACGAACATTAAAACACAAAGCTGGCCACTTAATACATCAGTTTCATTATGGTTTATTAAACTGTTTCTGCTGGAAATAGCTTGTAAGGTGTGACTTATTATAAATCATTTTATAAATGTAAGAAAGAGTAGTTAAGTGTTGTATAGTTTTGAGCTTTAAATATGTATGATTATTTAATATGTATGTATGTATATGTATATATATTATAATCAGTAAAAATTATAATATATAATATATATATAATAATATCTGTATTGTTATATATTATAAAACACTGTATATTATATTGCAATTGTAACATGTGTACTTTTACTTATGGAGGTTTAAAAGATCATTTTTAATCCAACATAAAAAACAATGCAATTAAGTATGAAATTACAATTCATAAATTATTTCTTTAACTTACCGTCATAATATACTTAAATAAATATAATTTTTTTCATGAATTTAAATGAAAAAGATTAAGAGATCTTCCAAAATCTTTCTTTTTTTTAAGTAAATGTTATTCTCCAATATGTTTGATACACAAAATTGCCACCAGCTGGCGCACGTTTCAAAACAATATAACAGCGCCCTCTAAAAATGATTACGAATACCGCAGTTAGTGAATAATTTATATGGTTTTTCGCTACTAAAATTTTAATGTACGTAATAGTTAGATATAAAAAAGAATTAATTCATTTCAGATTAAGAAATTAATTATAATAATGTTTAAATGAATTATAAAGTATTATTTAAAGTAAAAATTTTAAAATTTTAATGTATTATCGACAAAATTTGATAGTAAATTCTTTAGAGAAGCGACTCGGAAGCGTATTTTTACGAGATAAAGTCAATTTGATTGTCGAAAGATAATAAAATTAAGTTTTTCTTTTGAAAAATTCGCCGTCCGGATTCGATCCCGGGTCCTCCAGAACAGTAGGGTGCCACCTTGAAAGAAAATCTTACTGACGGCCAGTGAGATTTTCTTAATGCTCGAACCCCCCAAAAATTATAAAATCAAAAACAGTAAAATATTGGATTGGAAATAGCAATTTTCCACACAAGCGTATATATTTATATTAATTCTTTATACCCTGCGGATATCAAGAGAACCGTTTGTCATGTCCATTATTGATTCGAGCAGCTTAATACTTAATACACGTATAGGGCTGTCGATAGAAATGTATTGTCATACAATGTTATCTCTAATATATTCAGTTATACAGTAAAAATTTCTAAAGAAATTATCCGGATGTCGGTTAAATAACTGAGCAAGAAGATGTAACGCTACCGCTGCGGGATTCGAATCGGATCAAGACAGCGCTATTGAAGATGTCTTCACTCTGAAAATATTGAAGTGTCTACTAATTATTTATTCGATACGCTTATTATGGAAGAAAGTGACTTATTGTTTTCGCCATACAATGTGTCTGGATTGTCTTACTCAGAACAAACAATTCCTATATCGTTACCTTCACGTTCATTCATTTTATACAGTACTTTTTCTGTTAAAAATTTCCCCAAATATCTCTAAATTTAAAAACTCCATGTTCCTGAGGAGACCACTCCAGATCCGCTACAGCTTCCCAGCAACCTACGAGTGAGGAAATTCTTCTTTTTATTTCTTGGTCTTCAATATCTTCACCTTCACAAAAAATGACGCTGCGCCACTGAAAATTCTCATAATTTATAATGAGTATCGGTAATATTAATCGGGACAATATTCTTCATTCATGCTGGTCAGGCCTATACATAACGATTTTAACTGTTGATAGTCGTATAGTTTACAATGTTCTGATACCTCCCATTAATCATAGTCGGACTCAAGTCCAGATCCAACACAGAGACAGGCTAGGCTTTCTCGTGGAGCAAAATAAGACATCAACGACATTATCACTAATGGTAAAATGGCACTATCAGCTATGGCAACGTCGATATCTTAAGCTAAATTATATTATAGTTATTTGCAGGGCCCACCAGTGGCCAAGCGGTTCTGTTTCCTCCTGAACACTTGGAGTTCGATCGTGGGTTCGTTTCTCGCCAGGACAGGCTGGCCACGTGGAGTTTTCCGAGTTTTCTCCAAGTTTGTAACACCTAATACGGACCAGTTACCCTTAAAAAGACTTCCCGGAAGGCATCCCCCTAAACAGATGGCACAGTGTTGCGTTGCCGTAACTTAATTAACAAAACAAACGAAAATTGCAGACCTATAAATTCCCACTGGCGTCCGTTCTTGTCTGCCCATCATTAATCTCGAGAAACGGAATAAAATAGATGAAAGCCGAAACCATATATAGAAAGCTTTGAGGCAGGAGGCTCCGATTAACTATATACGAATCTCCAGTTTGAACTGGAATTCAAGTTATTTCAATTTAAAAATTTTCTCTTGAATGGAGTTAGATAGATGACTAGCAAGATACTACTAATATTCAGAGGAAACAAAGAGGAGTTTTTCTGTATGTAGGGATGTTACTGCGTGAGTGCGAATACAATTTTTTGTTCATCCTCTTTGACCAGCAATTATGAGGAGCTTAACGAACAATTATTTATTGTGACGGCGTCACAATGTCGGGCTGCAATTTTTAATTTATTTCATTTAAAATATAAGCTCTCGACCTCAAATTAGTAGTGGCTTGCCCCTGTACATCATACATTCCCTTTAACAATACAGTCATGCCGGTCATCTATTAACTGCTTTCAGGGGACGTTTTCGATTGAAATAACATGACTTCCGGCTCGCATCGGAAATTCGTATATAGTTAATCAGGGCTCGTGCCCCTAAAGTATCTATATTTACTCTCGCCTTTCATCTATCTAATTCCACTCTCGAGATTAAGGAAAGACAGACAGACGGACGACAGTGGGAATTTATAGATTCACAATTTTTTCAAATTTTAGCCCAATAACTCCTGTGCCTTTTGTCGAAAATTCTGAAATTTTGCAGCATTGAGGCTATTAAATTTTGGCGGTTAAAGGTCGAGAGGTGGGGAAATAGAGGAGGTCAATTCTCATACCTCGAGGTTAATGAAGGTTTTACTCGTTAATAGCGAGGTTGAGGTCGAAGTTTTCAACGCGAAAACGTGTACGTCGGACGTTCAGCGCCGCCTTCCTGTAAGCCTAGAAGTTTGACAATGGCGTTTGGAATGTCGCGCATGATTCCACTGACTTTCCAAACACCATTTTCAAACTTCTAGGCTTACAGGAAGGCGGCGTTGAACGTCCGACGTACACGTTTTCGCGTTGAAAACTTCGGCCTCAACCTCGCTATTAACATTTACATTTTTATTTTATTATTTTTATTATTATAAAACTCATCTCGAGTTTTATAATAATGATCCTCAAAATGAAGCCTTATGTCAGTTTTTAATAATTAATCACATAAAAACTTTTTAAAAGTAAAATATCATAACAGATGGCGCCACACACAATTTTAAATTCTTTTGCCGAGAAAGTTACGCAACTCGTTGCTGACATTTTCTTTTTTTTTTTTTAAATATTTAATGCTTTAAAAAGTAGTTTTTGAATTATCAGCATTATGTAACTCTACACTGAACTGGGATTTCAAGCAGACAAACTTCAATACAGACAACATACTTTTAAAGTCTTAATTAATATTGATATTGTTTAGCCATATTTAACTGATCAAATAAGCGATTAAGGCAAATTAATTCGTCATAACTATTGATAAATTGATAACAAATAAATTAATAATGACAAATATTATTATCGACTCAGGACATTTTATAAATTGCTATCGAGTTTGTAAATAGAATTTGTTATTGTGTTACTAAGGTGATAAACTACTGCACGAATTTGTATCGTAAAAAATATTTTGTCTCACAGCCAGAGATCTAGTTTGTGTTCGAGTAGAGAAAAAGACATCAATTTGCAACGTAGGAACTGTCCATAGATTATGTAAGGCAGATATGGGTGGGTGGGTACAGGCCATACGAGAGAGTGGTGCAGCCCGGACCCGTGAGCTCGAGTGGGGCATCAGAGGCTGGCCATGGGCTAAAATTTAAACTAGATTATCTTTCTACTTCAATATAATTATGTTATTTGTTGTTTGTATAAGCAGAATCTCCGAAAGGGAGCCAAAAATGGTCTTTGCACCCACTGTTCTCCATTCTTTCGAGGATCCTGGGTGGTATACAGATAATCATGGGCGTTCGCAGAGGGGGACAAACGGGCACTCCCGTTTGACGCCCTCGATTATAAAATTCCACAGATAGTAATTGTAAAAGTGATTGAGATATGTAACTTACACTTTCGACTATGGGCACTTATAAAAATTTCCCCAAAATCAAATAATTATATAAGAATTTACTGATGTAATTACTTCGTCTCCAAGCTTTGCCCCCTCCTTAGAAAATTTTCTACGGATGCCATGCAGGTTTGAGGCGTTACTACGGGGTGAAAAATTTACGAAACAGTTACGTAATGCTAGGGATTCAACCCTCGAGTAAGGATTCATTTTTGATTCTGAAGCGTTACATTGCGAACCATGCTGTTTATGTCACTGCTTTGTACATTATACATGTAATTAATAAAATAATGCAACGTTCGGTATCCCGTGATGCGTATTAGTACCTTAGTACAATTAAGGGGATTGATCGAAAATATGCGTTACGCAATTTTGTGTGTGGGTACGTGCCAGAGCGTTACACGGGTGGAATGATAGTCGAATAGTATAAAAATAGCGTTACGTAATTATGGACGACCCCATATATAAATTATGCACATATGAATGGAGTAAGGAATGTAAATTGTAATCAATCGTTCCTAGATTAAATGCTATGTTGTTAACATTATTCCAACGCTTTTCATGCTTCATTTTGATACCTATTCTTATCATTTTTATCTTTTATATAATTTTATCTTATGTTTCTTTATGTCTATATATATATAAAAAATCAAGCAATGAGTTACGTAACTTTCCCGGCAAAAAAGTTAAAATTGTATATGGCGCCATCTGTTATGAGATTTTATTTTAAAAAATTCAGGTCTATATTATTAATTATTATAAAATGACAAAAAAAAATTAATTTTGAGGCTAGAAATGAGTTTGAGGGTAAGCAAAAATCAAGTCTCCCACACACTAACATCCATTCTTACAGAAAAACCTCCCAAATGTGTTTGCATTTCTCCACGTTTCAATGCCATCTGAGCCCAAAAATGTAAAAATGTTAAAAGGGGGCAATCTAATTGCCCCCTCTGTTATATATAACAGCCGAAAAAGTAATATATCTCCAATCTTGTATGGAATGTCATTCAGTAAATGTTGATACAATACAATTCAACCATTTTTTCAACCGATGAAATATACTTACGTGAACGTATTTACGATTAAATTCACAGAATACATAAAATTTCCCAAGTTATAGGCTATATGCACGAAGTTATCTGTAAACAATGTAAACAATCTGGAAGTTAGTAGAATATTTCGGATTTCTTGATCGTTATTGATCCCAAAACTGCTATTAACATGGACATCAAAAGATCACGAAGAAGAGGACCAAACAGAATTTGGCGCATGCATTTATAGAAGTTCTAAAACTTCTTGGTATTAGCGAGGTTGAGGCCGAAGTTTAAAACGCAAAAACTTGTACGTCGGACGTTCAGCGCCGTTTTCCTGTAAGCCTAGAAGTTTGGCAATGGCGTTTGGAAGGTCGGTGGAATCATGCTCGACATTCCAAACGCCATTGTCAAACTTCTAGGCTTACGGGAAAGCGGCGCCGAACGTCCGACGTACACGTTTTCGCGTTTTAAACTTCGGCCTCAACCTCGCTATTGATTACAACGAAGTGGAAGACATTGCAATAGATTGTAGTGTGGTGAATACTTATGCGCCTAGTTGTATAAGCGAAAAAAATTTGGGCACATATTACGAGAATTATCAGATAAATAATCAAAATCAAGGGCGCCCGCAGAGGGAGCAAACGGGGCACTTGTCCCCCGTAAGATCGAGTAAAATATTCTACAAATTATATATAATCGTAAAAGTGGTTGAGATACGTAACCTTACATCTTCGACCATGGATGCTTTGCCTGTCTTTTTGTATTGATGCACGTGAAATACTCGTGAAAAACACGCAAAAAGTAAATAATTAAATAAAAATTTATTGTTGTAATTGTTTTTAAGCTTTGTCCCTCCCCCTAGGAAATTTTCCAAGGAAGCCCATGCTCAAAACACTTAAAATATTATTAAATCAAGAAAGACTACTGAGAATAATACTCAGGAAAGATAGGAAAATCGTAAAGATGTCTGAAGCCACTAATTTGCATAATTACAAAAGAACAAGTGGAGCATTCGCCTGGAGGGTCGGAGGTCGCAAAGTTCTTTAAAGATGTAAAAAAAAAAAAAAAATACTGTAGAAGAACAAAAAAACAAATGAAGATCCAGGAAATGAAAGCTGCTCGAGGCTCTGGGATATCCTAGTTATAACTGTAAAAATAAAAAAAAGAAATATAATTATTTTGATGGTATTGTAGTAACTAAAGAGGAACGATTACACGGTTGTTAAGGAGACGGCATTTATGTCATATAAGAGTATATATAGTGCTATTACGGTTTTAAAAAAATATACTAATGATACAAATTAATAGTTTCAGTTGTACTGCCGCAAGAAATAAGTTCTGCTAACCATAAACACGAAGTAGATTTTATTTTAAGTAGGATATAATACAGTTTGTGCTGTATAAATTTCAAACTTCGATTTAGCGCCATCATTTCTTCGACTCTAAATCGAATGTTAGCGACTAAACTTTAGAGAGAATTATATATAAATGAGAGTTTGAGGGGGGTTTGGAAGACACTTTATATTATCTTTATTTGTGGTTTAAGGCCCTTTACCACTCAAAAAGAGTATAAAAAGGCCCTACTTTATATTATCAGTCTATGTATCAGGGAAGAAGTTATTCGTCATTCTTTAATAGGTCTGCAGTAACACTGACTTACATTTTGTTAATTATATTTAAAAATAAAATAAATAATAAGATGAAATTATTGATTTTAAATTAAATCAAGGCAATTAGGGTATCGTCAAATGTCATATTTAATTTCTTTTTTTTTTTTCTTATTAAAGCGACAGTTTGTCTGTACGCTTCAGAATTAATATGATAACAGTAGGATTTTCTTTTATGATGGCACGTACGGGGTGGTCCAAATGTCAATGAATATTTTGGGCCACCCTGTGAAAATCTTTTGAATAGGAGCTAAGAGCTTTAATTAAAACTGACACTCAAAATTGATTAAAATTTCCTATTATTTAATACAGTTTTAAAAAAACTCCCAATCGAGTGTGTATGTCATTCTTATGAATGAATAATAAATTGCTGAATAATATTTTATAATAGAAAACTGATTCTTTTTTTTATTATAAAAAAAATCTTTAACTCCATTTATTAAATTCTTAAAAATATTTGCTTATTTTCTTAAGTTTATAATTGAAATCGCTGCTTCATTAAATAAATAACGAATTTATTATTACCATTTTATATGCATGTTTAAGTGTATACACATATTTTAACACATCGAGACAATTAATCAGGCTTCAACAAGAGTTTAATCATTAAATTTACAAGATAATTGTATATATGATACGAATAAATGCATATTATTTTTAAAAGTCCCTCCTAGGTCCTACGGATACAGGTGTTAATTAAGGAATTAAATAAAATTGTTGGACACCATGCTAGGTTCTAGTGATATGCCATCGTAACGGTGCATTAACCTCAGTACACACTTTCTATTCTCGTTAATGCTCTTCCTGAGAGTTTGGTTCTTCCATGATGTGATAGAACTTACGTCATTGTCCCGTAAGGTCTCCTCTAACTTCGGCACATTGTTTCATCTCTTGTCGATTAGCTAGATGGCCGGTTAAGTCGTCAGCCTACGATTCTGGAAACGTGAGATCGAAACCAAGCGAGCGGAAAACACCAGGAATTCTTCACGTGAAGTGTGCTTGAATATGTCGGACCCCCCTCCCTCATAACCCAGCTGCTCTATTTTGGCCTGGTTCAATCCGCAATGCACTTAGAGGCAGGCACTTCTAGTCCATTGCGAAGTTCAGTCTTTGCTCCCATTTTAAACTAGTCTCATGCCATTCCTCCTGAAGTCCCCTAAATGATACAACCTCAGCGCATTGTTTCTTGTTGATTAGTCTTCCTGAGATATAGCAGAATCCATGCTGTTTCATCTGTATTTGAAAAAAGTCACATGCGATAAGAAGGGGTTAAATAAAACTGATTAATTCTTTCTCGATATATATTTTTGTATGATGTTAGACGGTGATGTAAATCAGTATTATTTGTAGCAATTATTGCTTTATAAGGTCCTAAAGTTTGTATTTAACGTTTACCGTGAAGATCCATTTTACATTTATAATGTCTAACAGCGAAAAGTTTCTGATTTAAAAGATTAGAATTTGCAGTTTTCGGTGAAAAAAGAAAGTCGCCAAACTAGTTTGTCTTATGTGAACTTTGCTCTTCTCATGTTTACATTATTTTTAATTCAAAAAGAATGATGAATCTTTTAATCATCATCACTTTATAATTTTCTCTCGCATGGAAACCTGCTTTTGAAAAATTTATGAATTTGTTCGGAATGTAAATTAAATTGAGAGAAAATTCGGAGTGATGGTGATTGATGGATAGGGAGAAACGAAAGAGTAGACAAGACAGAATATCCCAGTGAAGAAATCGATAGGATATACAATTCTTTATAGACGGTATGTGCCAAATAAATTGAAATCAATTCGTGGAATGTCTGATTTGCAAATTGACAGCTCCGGTAGTTTGGATGTACTTTGCTCATAATCTTGAACTTACCTTTGGCTTCGGGTCCAAATATAAGGTTCTGTTCCAGATGGATCTTTTATATAAAAAACAGGCTATATTATGCTACATATATTTCAATTTGGCGAATTTGGTTAAAAGATATATTTATATCAATAATTAAATATATCAGTGGAAACATGGGTGTTGGCAGAAAATTTTCCAGTGGGGGGAAGCTTGGAAACGAGTAATTACATCAATAAATTTTTGTTTAATTGTTTAATTTTTTGGGGAATTTATACAAGTAGAATATAGAATACAGTATTGTATCAAAGAGTCCCTGGTCGAGGGGTATAAGGTTACATATCTCAATCACTTTTACCGTACGATTATACACTGCTGACCATTAAAATTGCTACACCAGGAAGGAAAGCAAATAGTAGAATCGTATTTATTGTACACATGCAGTATAACGGGAAGACACGAGTAAATTGACAAGTAATTTTGAGGTACAGAGCACCCATCACGTTGTACTTTTCATGCAAATTTCGCGTTTGTTGGGTGCCACCTTCATGGTGTGTAGCAATTTTAATGGCCAGCAGTATAATTATTTACTCGATCCCAGGGAGGGGCAAGTGCCCCGTTTTCTTCCTCTACGGACGCTCATGAGCGGAAACATTTGTCTTTATGTTGTTCCCCGGGTGTTATTTACCATCTATCACGAACTTTATTTTATTTCCAAATGAAAATATCTAACGAATTGGACTGTCACTAAAAATCGGTTACGATGATTTTAATCAGATTTGAAGTGTATGAAAGTTAATGCCTATTGTACTTTAGTAACTTTATATTCTGGTAAAACTAGACACTATCGATTGTAACACACATCACTAACTTCTGCAATGGCTTACAACAATTGAAAGTACAGTATTACTATGGATTTGGAACACGTCATCAAGCCATTCGGGTGGTGGCTTGGAAGTAAACATGTTTCTACCGGGAGAGCCTGAGTTCGATTTCTGTCCGACTCCTCCCTTCTTCCTCCTCACTGGCTACTCACAGTTACTTCATATTGGAAAAGAGGTTAAAGGGCCAAAACGAAAATAAAAGAAAGTCGTAAAAATTAAAGCCAAATAAACTGTATTTAATTATTCATCCACATGTCGTGTATTTAGTTAATTACTGATAGACAATTGCGAAAATATTGAAGAACTTTACATAAATTAGAATATTAAATTAAATTTCATTTTAGAATGAATAGTTTAAAGTACAGTAGCATACTGTACTTTAAACTATTACAATAGATATTACACACATACTCATATGTTTAATTGTATAAACGGCTCGATAAATATAACGGAGTCTTATAGTAATAATCAACAGAAAAAACTATTATTTTATCTGGTATTTTATTTGACATAATACAGCAACACTATTATTTTTAATCTATGATTAAAACAGCCGTTAAATTAACAAGAAGCGTTAATTTTAACGGAGATGTAAAGCATCAATTTCCAACGGCAACTGAGAATTTAAACTTGCCATTAAAACAAATCATTCGCATTAAATTAAATGATTATCACAGTTAATAATTCAGAATACTGAACTGATGACTTCATTCGGTCCGTCGAAAAGGTCTTATTAATAAATAGATTTACATAATTACTTTAATTTTTCACGTTAAAATCAAACAATTTATTGAATGGAAGGATTTTAAATACATTTTATTTGTCGAGTTTTCACGTAGAAATATTTATATTTTCGGAATTCTGACAGTTTTACTCATTTTTTATACGCAGTGGAACTTCACAACGTAAGAAAAAAAATTTAAGCAACGAGTTGAGTAACTTTCCCGGCTAGATTTAAAATTGTGTGTGGTGCCATCTGTTATGAGATTTTATTAAAAATACAACTTTTATATTATTAATTGTTATTAGTGTAACAAAAAGCTTATTTTTAAGATAGAGACGAGTTTTATATATAAAAAAATTGTATAACATGAAGTCCGACCCCATTCCAGATAGGACAGGACGACCCCTTCTACATACCACTCCTCGACCTTTAACCACCAAAATTTAATAGCGTGAATACCCCAAATACACAAACTTTCCTTCAGAATTTCTGAAAATGTCGACAAAAGGAACAAGAGAAAGTTAAGTGAACAAAATCGTGCCCCCCACACAAACAGAATCTTGGGGGGGGGTCATTTTTTGGCCAATCGCCATACTTTCCCTCTTTATATATAACGGTTGGAAAAGTAAAATTGACGTTTGTCTACGGCTTTCAAATGAGCTTTTTAACCATTGTTTAATCGAGAAAAAAATGTAGTGACACTTTTCAAATTGAAAATAATTGATTTTTTTCCCAAACAAATAAATAAATACAAGTATAAGATGCGTAACGGATAGTTAAAAATCAAATTTTGACAGATTCATACCATTCTGGGGTCCCCAAATGGTATGGTACCCAGTTTATAATTGATTGCAGAGGTTCATGCAATAAAATTTTGAAATTTCGTAATATAATTAAATACATTAATGTTAAATGTTAAGGTATACAATTTCTTTGACGGCGTGATAGGCACAGTAATGATTTTCTTCGTTGAAAAATTGATATCATGACAGAAAATCGAACAGACACAAATTAATTTGTATTAAATTTTCAGGATTAGACTTTAATACGGACTTATAGCATTGATACATCAGAATGATTAAAATAAAATGATTGATTAATTGATGTATATAGAGTGGCCCAAAAGTCTATTAAGAAGATTATAATTTGAATAAGAGCGGGCTAAACTTTACAAAATGAATTTTTCTTGATACATAACGTTATAACTCTTCACAATAGTTTGAGGAAGATTTACACGGTTACACTTCTGAGCCGCCTTGTACCGTGTATTCTCGTAGTATTTTTCACAGAGGACGGCGCTTACTCACTCACTATAACAAGTTCACTAGAAAAATAAAGAACAGCAAAGAGCAACAACATTGTTTACGAAGAATCGACTGCATGAAGAGGCGATTCACACACGACTTTTTGAATCGCCTAATTAAATTTCTTATTATTGTAAAATATATTTAAATATCATAGAGATTTCGAAGAACGATTAAAATTAATTTTTCATTCAGAACAATAAAAGAATTTCATAACTTATCGAATGACAGAGCATATCGTAAGGTTATTAAAACGAACAGAATAGTATTTTGATGACGTATTTCAAATTTAACCAATTGCGACATTTTGTGCTCGACGACGCCGGTAACATGCTTTAGTTGACTTTAGGAGCGCAACATGTCACTAGGTCACGTGAATTCCGTTGGGTTGACCATCTGTCTCTTTTATAATTCGTGGCTGGAAGCCAAGTGCCACACCAAAAAACTCCAGACTAAAATGCGACGATGGGAATGAACTCTTGCCGTATTGAATAATCAATAATAATTTCTCTATTTTCTCTCCTAAATAGATCTTATATACTAATGGATGGACAACTATACCACCACCGAGTAACTGCAGGCGGGTGGGCTCTCTGATAAAAATTAACTCCATAAAAATCTTTAAAAAAAACACGAAAGTTCGATATTTTTACTTTAATGGAAGGAAAATTAGAGCTTGGCAATATTAGTTGCATCCATTTTCTTTTTGTTTTTATGCTTTAACTAACCATAAAGAAATATTTTTACATTGGAGAATCTATTTTGAGTTACGTTAACTTTTGAACTTTTTCTGCTAGTCTAGCAATTTCTTTTTAAGCAATTTCTTGCAGGCTGATATATTATCTCCCTTGCAAAATAGTTTTATAATATTGCAGATAAATCTACTTCTATTGTTACATATTGTGTACATTGTTGTTACGTAGAATTTCGTAACGAAGACTTGTGGTAAGAGGAGGACTTCCTTATGTAAAGAGTAATTAAAACAACCCCTTGTAAGACTGATATTTTATCATTCTTACAAAACATAATCATAATACTGTACATAAATATTGTACTTTTGTTGTTATGTAGACATTTTGAATGGTAAAATAAAGACTACGTAGAGATAAAGGAAACTCTTGTGTGGTGGTAAAGGAGGAGTATTTGTAGGCTGGTATATTATTATTCCTGTAAAATACATTCATAATATACATAAATTTACTCCAATTGTTATAGATTCTGTACGCTTCCTTCATCTTTTACTTATTCATAAGTATCAGGTGAATTCATTTACATGAATTTCGTATTCATTCATACGAATGGCACATGGGTTCATGTAAATGAATGCACACGATATTTACAGAGAGCTAATAATTTATTAAATACACCTTTAGAATATATCACTAATAAGTTAGTTTTCTTTCTTCTTCAAAGTGAAACTGCTGGATAACACCGTTAGAAATTAAAAAAACCCATTCAATTATTTATAAGCGATATCGATTACACTTTTACTCTAATAAGTATTGTTTAATGTAGCTTCAGTAGAATGGCACATGTTCCACATGATTGCTTGTAATCGCGTAGAGGCGAATGTACTATAGTAACCTGTCAGCTGCATGGCAATTGACAAGATAGGGCACACCGAAACGAGTTAATTAAACGTCATAAAATAAAACGTAACCGATACAAAGTATTCAAACATATTTTGTGAATTAATTAAAATGTTATTTTGTATATAAACGCAGAACTTATTGAATAATTTCAATTATCGTAGATTGCAAAATACAATTAATTACGCCGAGTTACAGTACATAAACTTCGACGAGATTAATTGAGTAGAACGTTTTAATTTGTTATTAAATTTATACATCTGTGGTGTTATTTTGAATTTAATTCGCGTTTTAATTTATAAAAATTAATTGTTATTTTCCACAATACTTATCGGTGGAAATCCGTGTAAGGGAATACGATAGTATAAAGAGGTTTCCATTGTTGTAGTTTTAATTTATTTAATAAGAATAGGGAAAGTTAATTCCCTAAAGTATTTCATTATATTTTCTGTAAAAGTGGCGATACAAATTATACCTTCCAGCAATACAATTTTTATGCTGTTAGTCTATTGGGAAAATATTTGAAAGTTCGATGACATTAATTGTTTTTAGAGACACGGCGACGTTAATAAATAAGATTTAATGTTGCAGAACATTCCGAAAACATTATTTAAAAAATAAAAAAATAAATATTATGAAATTGTATAGAAATAATTAAATATTTTTATTGAGAAATATGCGAAATTATTTGATATTTTTCCATAATTGCCTTCAAATTTTCGGTGGTCGACATCCATTTAAGCAATATAATAACCGGTTGAGAAATTATAATTACGGATCCAAACTGAAATGCCCTATTGTAAAACTGTTAAAATATATCGTTAACAAATACGTCTGCTTGTTGCTAAGCGTTATATGGGGGGAAATAAACGCTAAAGTGAGGCATGATTCATAGATTTTTATTAATTACGCTTATCTCAAAGAATTACTAACAGTCAAAGTACTTAAATAATAAAATATGCTGTGTTCTTTTATTATCGTAATTAGGATAAAACTATGCAATTTTGTCGATGTTATAGGGAATTTTAGGGTAAAAAAAAAGAATTATTAAGGAATATTAGAGGACAGAAACAAACAGTAGGGGAATCTCACAGCAATTTATTTAAATAATTATGATTAAACCGAAGAGAATTCCATTTAAAGCTGGCATTTTCAAACCGACTTCTATTCAAGTTTATCGTAATAAATATTTAAACTGTCTTTTCTTTTACCTTAAAACCCCTATTAAATATACCTTAACAATCTTTACATATTTAAATATATTTAGAGATATAGATCACATAAATATACATTAAACATGAATCGTGTAGACCAAGGTTTTCAACCATTCCCAGTTGGATGCAAGATTTTTACAGTTAATGGATCAATATTAACTTATGGAGAGTTAAAATAAACAAACGTTGACAACGTGTTTATACGGGAGATCGATTCATTTTTTACGCTTATTTTACTGAAAATAATAATTTATATAATGTTTTTAATGTTTAATGTTTTCACAAGTATATTGTGGTGTCAGTGTCCCATGATCCAGGGTGTGAGGCAGGGCCGGATTTAGACTTGATAAGGCCATGAGCTATTTGAGATATGGGGCCCTTTATAAGTCCAGATATTACATGTCAGTGTCAAATATGATTTTCGGATACCTAGAGGGTTAAACTGAAATACAATTAAGAAGTATATAGATAGTGAAATAATAAATCTTTAACTTAAAATTGGGTGAAGAGTTCCGGACGTGTGGCATTGGGACAAATAACGCTGCAGTATATTTAAGTATATATGACAATTGCTCGTTCGGACAATTTTTTGGGGGCCCTAAGCTATAGCTTGTGTAGCTTATACGTAAATCCTGCACTGGTGTAAGGCCACATATCTCAATCAATTTCGCTCGATCCCAGGGAGGGGCAAGAACCCCTGTGCGGATGCCCATCACTGTATATACTTGTATCTTCCATATACAAAATTTATCTATAATAATTTATTTATTTTATCATTTTTACTATATTATAAAGCTTATACAATGTGTATAAACTTACTAATATAGTTATAATTTTTAAGAAGACTCTTATAAATATTGTAATGGAGGCCAATATGAAGACACGAAGGAACTTCAATTTTTATTAAAAAAACTTCGGCAATTGTGCTTACTAATTAATAAGTAAACATGTATAATATGTATAAACTTACGCGTGTAATGCCAAAGGAGACTATTGTAACAATACTGGTAACAAAGGAAGTCTTGTAAAGAAGACCAACACGAAGACAAGAAAATAAAAGAAGAACTGAAATTTTTATTAGAAAAAGACTCCATCGGAGTTTCCTTATACAATTTTTTCTTTCTTTATTTTCGGCAATTAGACGAAAAATAATATTCACGAAACAATTGACGATAATAATATACATATTTCAAAATCAATGGGTCAATTACTTCTATAATAAAGTTAACATTATGTAATCATAAGTTAGTAGAGTAGAAGTATACAATAAGACAATGACACCAGAGTACTAAGAAATAAGTTCACCCGCATTATTATATTTGATTAAAAATTAGTTTTTCTTTTTCTGCCAGATATTTAACTCGTTTGATGACTATTTTCGTAGTTTAAGCAACTGTCGACCCTATAGAAATTATCGCTTCTCTTAGGTAAACACACGCTCTCTTCTACCGATTTAATGAAGACGAAATTAATTAATTTATTACGTAAATTAACACAATAGAAAATAATTTCACGTATCGAGAGCGTAACTTTCTATATAAATACACACACACAAACGCTTAAAATAAGCTATTTTAAAAATAACACTTATTTATTTCCCCCCCCTTTCTTTTCTATTTGCATATGTTTAAAGTGAATGGAAAAGTTGAAAGATAACTCGGGGCAAGGTCAATTATCGGACTGTGGGTGTATTCGTGGGTTTGACTTTTCTGCACACCTGTCTGAATCGCCTAATCCCGTTACACAGGTGTACAATAATTGGGTTTTTGTAATTTTCTTCGTGAGTACAAAAAAAATTAAACTAGGTAAAAAACGTTATGTATCAAATTCATGGAAATGATTTAAGATAAACTAAACGTTTCGTAGAAACCTCACATTTTTTTAAAACAAAAAACATTTATTTTTAATTTGTTTAAAAGCATATTTCTATGAAGGCAATTCTCTTCTATTCAAACGTTACGTTAAACTAATTCTGGTTAAGTTTAATCGTCACGGAATTCTGTACTTGTCCTCCAAAATTTGAATAAATGTTATATAGTTATACTAATATATCAGCTAACAACCGACGTAACGATGTTTTTCCGTATCTTTACATAACAAAACTAGGTAATTGTGAGTCTCTGTTTACTACAACTACTACTGAGTCAATAAATTTTGCACGCGGTTAGCATAAGAGAAAAAAAAAGAAAAGAAAAAAGGAAAAATTATATCTTTATGAGTCGATAAATTCTACAAACGAAAACTTTTCAGCATTATTAAACACAAATGTTCTCTATTTACTAGACAAGGCTTTAGTGTTTAACTTTAGCTGGTTGTATTGTACGTGATGTGGTAGGAAATACAGTAACATCTAGTCGAACAACTGTCCTCTTGATAAACCTGTTAAAAAGTTTTGCTTTATCCTTTTTATTTTATTTTATTATTTTACTAAGTCTCTTCCGCGAATATATATATATATATTTTCCCCCCTTAAATTTATGACTAATATTTTAATGTCCTAGGTCTCGAATGACTGTCAATATTCTGTAACTTTACAGTAAATTTAATCTGTATTCGTATTATTTCAATTAAGTATTAAGAGGATTTATATTGCTGTAAAACATATATTAAATCTGTAACAGTACACTAATAAATTACTTGATAAAATCTTACAGTAGTCCATCTAGTAAATTTGGAATCGAAAGTGTGTCAAAGCATTCTGTGATGAACAAGGATCTCATTTTAAATAAGACAATTGAATCTTTACAATGGTTAAATTACTTTAGATTTGTATATATATAATCTATATATTATTATGTAGAAACGATACTTACTATGTGGTAAGGATGGTTCTTATACAGAACTACAAGCATCATCTTTATCAACTGCATAAATTATTTAGCAGAATTAAAAAAAAATTATTCTGGTGCAATTTTTAGTGTCACGAAATTAATTATTAAAATCTAACAAACTGGATCAATAAAAACCTGGTACAAAATCGCATTAATTAGTAAAATATAACTTTTTAATAGTCTCTGCAGCTTGTAAAAAAAAATGCCAGGTTCTACTTCAGTACCATTACTTCACTATATATACACTACATCTACATTACGACTTTTTATAAACTTGTGAATATATTTAAAAATATTTTATCTTAATCTAGAATAAAAATAGAAGTTATTTATTATAAGTTCAATTTTTGAGAAATTTCAATTTACTAGGTAAAAATGATTTAAAAATAGAATTTGGAAACGTTTGAAAACCTGGCGAAGTAAGTACGAATACCCGAATTGTTTGGCCAAAATCCAATATAAAAGCCTCATATTGTGCGTAGTAATGTCTGTTAGAAGGGATAAATTAATTATTAAAACATATCAGGTAATGATTTTTCTTCTTAATCCTAAGATTAACGCATAGGTCCATAAGGGAGAGAGTAGTTAACTGACGTTTGTGTAAGCAGCATATAACTAGTAGTAATAGAATATTTTTAATTTCTCAGATTTTTACAGTTAAAAAGATCAAATTACCGTATCGTGATGAAGATTCCTTTAAGATAGAAGGCATTATATTGAAGAAGAGTTAAAAGATCAGGACAAGGCCACTAAACTAGGTCAGATGCTACTCTCTATATGTGTACGTTGCAAGGCTGTGAGAACGGAAATAGAATTACATATCTGTATCGACATTATTATATTAGCCACAATTAAAAGACGTAAATTTCTTTTTTATTATTCAAATCAAATATAGCATGCGGCAATAATTTTTTAACTTAAATACAAAAAGAATTATATTTAAAACTCCCCAAAGCCCATACTCAAGTTACTCTATAAACCATTACCAAATATGAATCGCTAGTTTTTCCTCTCCACTACTGTTCTGTATATATATGATGACATTTGGCACATCATTTTTTTTTTCTCTTTCTTCCCTCTATGTTCTGATTCTACGCGAACTTGGCCAATTTTTTTCTGGGTCGTATGCATACTTTTTTCTTCATTTAATTAGAATATAGGGCTTACGCGTGTTTAAGGAAACGACGATTAAAAACAAGCATCCAGCCATTCTACCTTCAGCGGAATTAAAACACGTAAAAAGATCATCGACTACTAACTTATGTATCAATAATTTGAAGGACATTTTAAGTAATTTTTCACGGATCCCAAAGCGTGGGTTATTATTTAGTTTAAAGAACTGTGACTCCACCCCGAATTCCAGCAAAAATTTTAATAACTCCCTGTTTATTGCATTGATTTATGTATGTATTTTTCTATAAATTATGCATATAAAAGGCTGTTATAAAGACCTCTTACAAAACTATAAATATACGTACTGTACGGTATACAGTTGCGAAACTATGATAAAAATTCTATACTGTATCACTAACACTATTAAAAATAGAAAAGGCAATATAATAATAATAATAATAATAATACATTTTATTAAGTCAATAGTCAATATATAGGTGAAGGCTAAAATTAAATATTTTTATAGAAAATAACAATAATAATATTGTGTCAAATGTGTCAAGTAGTTTTTAGACCTTTAAACTTCTATCTAAAATTCAGTTTTCAAGTATATTTTATAATACACTTAAGGTGTTTACTGTTCTAAAATTACAAAGTTTTGTGTCCTTAAAACACTTAAATTTTGGATCTCTTAGGCAAAATCGCTTAATATAATTTTAGAAGAATTAATAAGCTTATTAACAACTAAAAAAAGATATATCAGGAAAATATAACGAAAAATACTTTCAATATAATAAGGAAGAGGACGATAAAATTGTCTAATAAATTTTAGATCTTTTAGAAGAAATTCATTACTGTTTTTAATCATTTTAGAAGCAGTAAATGTAAAAATTTGGAGCTAAAAACTTAAGACCAAACTACAAAAATACACACATTATAGTAATGAAATCTACAAACAATAAAATTGTCTATTTATCAACAACAATAAGAGGGACTTATATCAAAAATGGACAGAATTAAATTCAAGGTGAACCTCTTTTATATACTAAAAAGATATTGATAAAAGAAACGATTCCCTTAGCTTAACTTCCTTTACTACATGTTAAAAAAAAAAAAAAAGAGTAAGTTTGAATTATCAGCGAATGACGTCAAGTTTGACGCCATCGTTTCTAAGAACATTCCAAGTTCGAAGCAATTTCAAAAATATCACTAAGATAATTTCCGACCTCATTATAGATAGACACAACCTTCGAGGTATATAACGTTTTGTTGGTCAATGCTACTCTTTTTTTTTCTGTGTATAAACATAAATTTTTGTATTTGGAACAATCTTATCTAATAATTTAAGACTGTTATTGCTGAAGGTGTACAATGTTTTAACCATTAAAAACATCAGTTGCATGTACTACTGTACAGTACAACTTATTTTTTATTTGGGATGAAACTGGGTAATAGAATTTCGTACACGTGAATAAAAATAAAATCGCACATTATAGGATACGAAAAAGAATTTATGCTTGATAATTAATGATGCTGGAAGGTATAAGTTCTGAATAATTCGTAACACTTGGGTAATGGTGTTTCTCGGCCAATATTTTTTAACCTTTACAGCTGAAGAAAGCTCATCCATCCAGATCAGCACAGTTAGATCAACTGAACGGGGTGCTTTATTGCAAAACTGGAACGTTAAATTAACGAAATATGCGCTGAAAATACATTATTATTAAATTAATTTACGTTAAAAAACTTTAAAAATTGTAACGAGATTATACAAAAATCGATATCCGTATATCGAAAAATTAGATTCTTTTTTAAAAGGTATCTAGGATTGCTACATCTCATTGAGCCATTTTTCCCCCCTCCCATGCAATACAGTACTTCCAGGTGTTATAAATTCTGAGACGACGATTTATGATAGTGTCGATAACCTGTCATTATTCAGCAAAGGACAGTCAGTAGAGTCTGCAGCTGTTCCTTCCTAGAGACACGTGTACCTATGTCAACAATGGTGACTGTATGGTTTTGATATCGAGCTATAGAACAAAACTAGATTTCCAATAATGTATAAAGTACTATCTATCACCGGTTCAGATAAAACAGGTCGACTGTGTCCTTTTCTAAAAGAGTAAACGGCATTTTATCCTAAAACTATTTTTGGTGCAGGGCCAGGTTTAAAGATCTGCTGCTACTACAACATTTGGCTTACTATCATTTACTACTGTCGGTTTAGCAGACTTCCTCGTTTGTAATGTGAATATGTAATATCTTAACCAGAAACTCATTAGAATATTACAAATGTAATTTTAAAAGAATGTCTGAATTTATGGTTAAATAATTCCCCCCCATCTTTAAAAGTGATTTTATTATTTAACTATAAATAGAAATGATTTAAATTTATTGAATTTTATAATTTAAACTGTAGATTATTAATTCAAAAAAATAAAAAAAAAATTAATTTAATTAAATTTTAAAAAAATATATTTTCTACTTGAAAATAATCAATAAAAAGGAAGTTAGTACAGTAACCTCAATTTTAAAATATATAATGCATTAATAATGTAAGTGAAATATTTAGTGCAGTTTTTGTTCTTTAAAGATGAAATTTGCAAAGAATTTCTTGTTGTTCGGAGTTTATGATGTAAAATAATAAGAATTCTTACAATAAAAATTGTTTTTTAGTACACTCACAATCAAATATGTCATCAAAAATGTTTATTTGTGAATAAAAAAAAAAAAATAATAACACAATAAAACTAAATTCCATGCAAGAACACAGAAATGTTCAACATCTCTTTACTGAGTATAAAGGAAAACTATTTAAATATGAATTTGGGCAGTTGTCCACTGCATACATTTTTCATTTTTTTTGTTTTTTTTTGTTTTTCCTCTTACACATTCTTAATTGCTAGAACGGCACAAAGCATACAAGACGACAGTGAGCAATTAGCCGAGATCCGAACGATCGCCGCCCGGATCCGAAATACAATATTGCAAATCATAACGAATCAAACCTTTCCGATATTCCATAATGTTGCTTTTTTAGTACAGAGCAAATGGATTTTTCAAAATGATTTGGATGAATTATGGCATGTGGCCAGCACAACGGTTGTTTTTTTTTTTTCCTCTCTCTTTAGAATGGTTTGAACTGGATTTGACCCCGTCGTGAATCTTAGCGGATCACACCAAACAAATTTTTCTATGAACTAGTGGGAGTGAAAACCCAATACAGACACATGCCTTTCAGGTTAGACATACATATCTATAACATGGTATGATTATATACAGAAATATTTACATAATATGGACATAGGAAATTGTGTCAATATAACACATTGATAAGGAAGATGTAACACTGATTTCAATTTGATATTCATTTCTACTTAAACTGAAATAAGGATATCACCCGTATCTGAAATTCTGCACATGCAGTTGCACACATTTTCTTGACTAGTTCTTATTACTAGCTAAATAGTGCAAAAAAACTTATTTATTTATTTATTTTTTTTAGAAAAAAGTTTGGTTGTTTTTTGCTTGTAATCCAGTCTCTCTGATATTTTTGACAGAATAAGAGTGATGCTTAACATTATTGTTTTATATATTTGCATTTCTGTACGTTATCACTTGAATTGTGTATCACAGTAAACATTTTAGAACCATTTCATTTTTGTTACATTTAAAGAGATTATTGTTATAATAACTTCCGCATTTAGACACACAGAAAAATGAAAAATAAATATAAAAAAAAATCTAAAAATTTTCTTCGTCACAAAGAAAATATATTAAATTACATAAAGTAATAAACTCGAATTCGTTTTAAACACCTAAAGTACAATTTTAAGATAATCATAATCTCAAAATTTTGAAACAAAAAGAAAGCATTTTGTGTCAAGGGAATTAACATTGTCAAAACAAAGACAAAAATAGCTATCCACATTTTGAGATCTATTGTTATTCTTATTTGATACTTTTAATTTACTACCAAAAAATTCTTTCTTTTTCTTTTTACCTCAATGAAATGTAATTTTAAGTACTGTTTTTAGTTTAAAGAATTAGCGCTACGATCAATGTCTTCTCTTATAAAAAAAAAAAAAAAATTATTCTAAGCTGCACTGTTCGTAGTTACAAAACGGCTTTATCTTTTCTTCCTTTTAATTAGAAAATAAATTAAAAAACAAAATTTAAATATATAATTCGCATTATAACGGGATTCTACGAAACGTAAAGAAACTACCTTATCCGAAGTGTCTAACTATACTATGCTATGCTACAAGCTACCGTTTTGAATGGAAAGCTCGATAATTAACAATAATTGCAACTAATCGTTAATTTTGATTGGAAATTTAGTGTGGAAACTAAATTAATAAACTCAATTCTCCATTAAATCAACGCAACTTAATATATAAGGCATCTTATCATTATTGTTAATGTTTATTTTTAAGCTGCATGGCTCAGTTACCTTTAAAAACAGTAATAACAACACCCATTTTTAATATCTGGCACCAAGTATATATATATATGTGTGTGTAAGACAAATTTAATGTTCTGAAATGGTTCCTTTTGTTGGTGCCAAATTTGGCAGTGGTACCGAATGGTTGGTTTGCTATTACTGCCCTAAAATATATGATGGTCCCAATACTAAAAAAATTACATTGTTTGAATTTAAAATAAAATATATTTTATCAACTTCAATATATATATATATATTTTTTTTAAAACATTTTTTAATCTTTGCATATTATTTTATTGACTTTAAATGTTCGAATTATTCGTCGTCGTTATAAATTAAATTTTTTGGTAGTTAAAAGAATCAAATATTAAAGATGGGATAGCATTCAATATTTGTTTATATATATATAAACTTGCATAGCAAATTGAATATTTCAAACTTAGTAACAATTTAATGCGATTTTTTTTTAATTAAAAAAATATAATGATATTATTCTAATAGTCGTCATCAGTTTTGCTTCGTAAAAGTTCATCTTACGAATTAATTTGACTTAAAACTTAAATACATTCTATTTTAAAATAATATATAATCTACTTGGAAGTACGTGGCATAATTTTGTATGTAATTTATACGTTAAAAATTAGATCGGTAAATTAATTATTTTAAGTGAATTATATTTAAAATTCGACACTGTGACGTGTCGAAATGTGTGAATTATCGCTTTTTTAAATTAAACAATACCCTTTTGATAAAGGGTATTGTTTAATTATATCGAAAAAATGCATTTAAATTAAAAGCAAATGAGTATTTTTTTGTAAAATAGGAGTCGTACTTAAAATCGGCATATTTAAATAAAATTTTTTTCACCGAACGTGTCTGGGGAAACTGCATAAACATATTTTAACATTTCGGGAATGAATGTATTTTTTTAAAAATTGTATAAAACTAGCACATTTTCGAATGCAAATAATGCATTAAAACAACCATTACACAGTAGTTAAAATGAATTTTTGACGGAAAAAAACTTTAAAATTAAGAATTAAACTTGCCGTCCTTAACTTTATGACTATTTTAAAATTAAAACTTAATTACTGTAAATTAATTAATGCCGAGAGCAGAAAAATCCCGCCTCGAAGCTTAAAAATTACATAGTTATCTAAAATAAATTTGGCAGTGATCTTAAAAGCTGAATATAACACAGATAAACTCTGCTGTTATAAAATACCAAATAGACTAAGAAATGAAATACCTGAAAATTGTCACTTCACTTCAAACAGATTGGCAAATAAGCATTACTTTGATAAGTACATAGAGCACATCCAATAAAACAGTTGTATAATGTGACCTTCCACGTGCAAAAATTTCAATCCACCACAACACACATTTAGCATTACTAATTAATATTTTGGTTAAGTGACAGGATTACCTATTTGTGGCAACTTGGTATGAGCAATTATAGTAGCCGAAGAATCTTCACCTATTGTAGTTACGACAGTCCGAGATTTCGTACCACCTATTGTGTTCATTTTAGTAATGAGACTACTGCGAGTCGTACCCACGCTATTATTTTCGGACGACACTCCGTTTCTTATTTGCTGTTCTTCCGCGGTGTTACTGGAACTCTGAGGCGGCCTCGGTAATCTTCGTCTTAACCAGGCGTGTCGGAGTGCCGACGAAGGAGTCATGCGTACGCTAGGATCCCACTCGAGGCATCTCTTTAAAAAATCTGTAAATAAGGGATCGTCGCATCCCTTAAGGGCCGTCACCCAGTCTTTACTAGCCGGCGGACCGCGAACCTTTCCGCGCCTAGACCTTCCGCCGTTTAACACGACGGATCCGTCCGGAAGAGAAGTCGTCGTACAGTAACGAGGATATCCTTTAGAACTTACGAAATTTTTCGAACGTTTGGATTGATCTAATAACTTTTGCGGAGGCATTCCCAATAACTCGACGATACAGGCTAGCTGATCTGCTTCGTCTTCGCCGGGCAAAAGAGGATAACCGGTCAATAATTCGGCTAATATGCAACCGAGACTCCACATGTCTATAGGCATACCGTACTTTGCACCCAGTATCACTTCCGGCGCTCGATAGAATCTTGACTGAATATAAGTATAAACTCTCTGGTGATCGTACAACTAGATCCAAAATCGATGACTTTAATACCGCTCCGACCGGGCTGTTTCAACAACACGTTCTCCGGTTTTAAGTCACAGTGAATTATCTTGTTTCGATATAAAGCATCCAGACACAAAAGAAGCGAATGTGCAAATTTCCTAACTAACTGTAGGCTAAATCCTTGGAATTTGTTTTTCTTTATTAATTCGTATAAATTAATACTGAGTAATTCAAATGTGATACACGTATGATTACGGAATGTAAAGTGTTCCAACATGTGAATGATATTCATCGTATTGTCTTTGTCCTGCTTTCTCAAATGGTCCAAGATACGTATCTCCTCCTGCGCCTGTCTGTGAAACCTCTTCTCGTTCCGAACTATTTTTAAGGCCACATGCTGATGAGTCTTGTGATCGTAAGCCTTTATCACCTGACCGAAACTTCCCTTTCCTATAACTTTCAGCATCTCGTACCGGTAGGCTATGTGATCGTGGGGCACGTGGAGGTAGGATCCCTGGTCGTCGTCGTAACCGCAGTTATTGGGGGCTCCGACGACGCCCTGCCGCTTCTTGGCGTTGGCACCGATAAAATAAATCTGGGGATAGTTAAATATCTCCTGGTGTTCGTAGGGTGTCAGTTTGTGCATGTACAATTTCATCACCTGTTCGGGCGTAGCTACCAAAGTCTTGGATTTGGTGGTGGAAGTTGCATTTTTGTTGCTCGTACTGTCTATGCTAGTTACGGGACGGACTTCTGGTAGTACTGTCGTTTTAGACTGTAAATCGCCATTTTGACTGCGATAGCTAACCGGTTGGTCTTCGAATAACTGCAACACTTGATAACCGCTCTTAAAACCGCCGATGGTCTGGCTCTTGATGGGCGGTAGATGGGTCTTCTCGTTGATCTGTGGTAGAAACGAATCGCTGGATGTCGTCGTCGTCGTTGTTGTCGTGCCATTTATATTGGCAATCAATGATCGGGTCCGTGAAAGCGGCATCGTCGGTTTCAGACTCGTGGACATTGTGTTCTAAGCCTAACAAAGGAGCTAGTGCATGCTAGCTTACACTGTACATACGACCAAACGCACTTACTTTCCGTCAATGTCATTGATTACAGCTTCGTTGATTTAACTAAAACTAGCAAAAATGTACAAATGCGGCAACATATTAAACCTTTAGTATCCAGTTTGGTTGTCATCGGTTCTTGTTGCTAGGATGCCGTCTCATGCACGTCGACACGTCATGCACGTAACGTCACCAACCGCGGTCCAATCACCGCTCGCCTATCAACGGATCCTCCGACTAGTCGAGAGCAAATCTTCCGTCTCTTTGTTAGTGTTGGATGCACTTTTCAAGGAAGCGAAAAAACAAATTAATAATAATAATAATAATAATAAATTAAATACATCTTAAACCTCGATAATATTTATATAAAATATCTCAATTAACAAATTTATATATAATAAAATATCATATACATTCATTCAAGTTCAGAAAGCAAAATTAAACTATTAAATTACTGTATATATACAGATATATGTATCACATTTACTGTCATAATATTTCAATAGGATATCAAATTAATAGAATTTTAGTTGAATCTTGATTTTTTCCCTTCCTCTTTCCTCTTTTTTTTTAAATTACCAGACCTTCTAGCATTAAGAATTAGCACATTAATCAGGTTATAGCTGAAGAATCTTTGAACCTAGATAATATTTAAAAACTGTATATTATCTCTTCTCTTATAAGAGATTTATGTTCTACTTGCTCTTTTGTATGTGGGGACTACATGCAAGATAACATGCAAAGCCATTGATGAATTGCATATATTTTCTTTTGTAATAAACTCTCAATTGATAAATACTGGAAAAGAAAAAAGGGGAAAAAATAATCTATATTCTTCTTGATTTTTAGCATAAAGTCAAGCATAAAAGCATAAATATTTCTCTGATTATAGGTAAAAAAAAATGCTAAACTTATATACAGCAATGTTTTATGATAAAAACTCTTAATTTATCTAATTTAATGTAAATTAAAGAGTTTTTTTTAACATTTAACATACATTTTTAAAGCAAAATATGAATACTTTATGCTTACATTTGTAATTATTTTCTAGATATACATATATATGTATACTGTATATATAGGTGACTGTTATAAGGACTAAATTGCTTGTCTTATTCAAATACTTTATTACTTACAAATATATATTTTGTTAACAGTTTATATATAATAATAATAACATAAAATTATATATATTTATATAAATATAAATAAATTAAATGTAAGACTTATAAGTGTATACTTTTGCATCTCACAAAATTTGTATAAAATCAATTGAAAATATAACATGTAATTTATGAATTTTTAAGCTTAAATTATAATAATAATAATTTTCTTAGAATCTATATTAAATAGGATTTCAAGCAATCTACTATGGACTTCATACACTATGTTTACTATAAATATAACTCAAGACTATATTTAGAATTTCTACAACTCTTACATAGTCTGTAGTATATTTTTAAAGACCACTCTCTTAAAATATAAACCTATTAATATGTAAAATTATTAAAATTCAATTAAATATCATATTAATTTCAGCACATTTTTTTTTGATTTAATGTGCAATTCTAAGAAGTTCTTACACTTTTGGCTATTATATTACATTATTAAATCTCACTACAATAAAAAATAAAACACTCTTTTAACTCTACAATTGGATATTTTTAAGGATTTATCCAATTTTCTGACTCTTTAGGGGAGCCAAAATGGCTCTACTAGTCTCTCCTGGAGAGTAGAAGGGCCAGTTTGGTTGTGCGGTAGGCCCTCTACACAGGGGACTAGCCAGACCATTTTGGCAATAGGAGGACCTTCGTGTAATAGGGATGTTTACGCCGAAGCTCCTCTCACTGGAAGACCAGTAAGACCACTTCACATTTATGGGGCCTCAAAAACACGATTCATTCTTCCTTTTTCTTGAGTATTAAGGGTAAAAATCTTTATTTTTTTTGGTCAGATTTTTATTATTTTTTAATGCTGTTTTATTGTTTGAGTATATAGAATGCTTCATAAAAGATGTGTCCCAGCACTTAAAATATTACATGATTTATTATTATTCTTTTCACTGAAAAAAAAATCTACATTTAGATTTATGGAATGAGATATTTTAAGCATAATAAAATGAAACGTGTATGCTTTTTTTCTTCCTTCCTCGTACTTTAAATATCAATCAATTTTTCGTGATAGAAAGTGTAAGTTTTACATTATGATCAATATAGAGGTCATTCAGACAATCAACCATTGATGATACATAGAGAATAAAGGAGAATTTATTAATGTCCAAGGAAAAGTAAACAATACGTTATTAAAAACGGGTCATTGTTCTAAAGTGTGCGTTGTCATTGAAAGGAACTTTTTAAAAAGATTGTGCGCTTCTGGATAGAACTTGACACACGACCTGCAGTTGTATTATTCCGTGACGTGTATACGGGTTATGTGTTTGACCTCTTACGGATTATGACTTTGACCTATGATCAGTCTAAACAATATGCACAAAGCTTGTTTTTCAAAATTATCATACCTCCTTTCAATATTTAATATTATAAATTACTGATGGGAGAAACAAAATTTAATTTATGGCTTATAAACACATAAACAGTAGACTCTTTATATACTGTACAATTTTGTTGGTCTCTTCTGTTAATTATATGTATAATGAACTCAGTGATTCGGCTGGGTTCTTTGATTGCTCGAAAGCCTGTTAACGATTTTTTTTAGTAAATTCTAAATACAACTGTGAATATAAATCGTAAAATAAGTTTATAACACTTTTTTTTTTTTCTATACAAATTTGTACGTAATAAAGTACTCGAATAAGGCAGCAATTTACTCCTTTAAACTTTTGGTCCACCCTCTGTGTATTAGAAGACCTGTATAAAGTTTTTAAACCACGATTTGAAGACGTAAAAGCTTAATTTATTTTCTTCCTATAATAAATTAAACTTTATAATATAGAATATAATTAATTCTGACAAGCATGCCATAAATTAATTATTTTTTAAATAGATAATGATTGTTAATTGCATTCGAATTTCATTATTAATCAGATGAGTAATCAAATCACACGAAGTCCCATCTCTGGCGAGGATTTTACTGGGTGTTTAGTAGATACCTTCACAAATTGGTGCCATTATGATAGATTTATTGAAATTTTTGTAATAATTACGATATTATTCACATAAAAATTGTAGAATCTTCAAGAATTTTACGACGAGTATCATAAAATTCATTACGTTGAATAATTTACATAGAAACAAGGAAACATTTACTAATAATAATGCTTTACTGAAGGAACGTACAATGCTGTGTTATTAATTACGAGCTTTTCAAATAAAATTGGCATGTCTAGAAGAAAAAAAAAAAAAAAGCAGTAGAATAAATTCTCCTTATAAATTTCATTCATTCTGAAGTCATTCTGTTCTTTCTCATTTATCAAAGTAGAAATTCTATAGAGAAAAAAAAAATTTCCTCAATAGTCTATATACGTTTTTATTATTTATGGTAATTATTATTTATTTTGGTTAATGTAACCTTTGGTGCCAAGATGGCGGCTCGTCCCTGATTCCAGCAAGGAAACAGTGGGACGCACGTTCTAACCTAACCTGTTCTAATAAATTACCATAATTATTAGCAACCAAATTATTAGAATAGGTTAGGTTAGGTTAGAACGTGCGTCCCACTGTTTCCTTGCTGGAATCAGAGACGAGCCGCCATCTTGGCACCAAGGGTTACATTAACCCTTATTTTATTATACGTATGGATGCTAGTGTGTGTATGGGGAATTTTGTTCACCCGATTTCGAAGCTTAATAACTTCCGCGCTTCTTGTCGAAAATGTCTGAAATTTTGCAGGAAAGTTCGCATATTAGTGGCTTCGATGATATTAAATTTTGGTGGTTATAGATCGAGGGGATGGGGAGATAGAGGTCGTATCTCGCGTAGGATTTAACGAGGATTTTACACGTTATTGGTGTTTACAATTAAAAAAAAAATAATAATAATAATAAATAAATAAAGCTCAACTCTATCCTGAAAATTAATAAGATTTTTGCCATTTAATATTAATTAATAATATAAAAAAATTGATGTTTTTTAAATAAAATCTCATAACAGATGGCGCCGTACGTAATTTTAACTCTATTTCTGGGAAAGTTACGCAACCCGTTGCTGGAGTATTCTAAAATGAATAGAGGTTTTGTTCCGAGTGAAGACAATATTAATCGATAAAAACATTATTTAACTTTATCGACATATACATATATATTTATTACAATTTTTGAAATTTGAATCACAATAAAAAGTTACGTATTCATAGACAAATGTCAGGAAGAAATAGACTGTGTAGTTCACGTACTATATATTGTTTTATATTGAGTTTATAACTTTCTTTTTTAATTTTATAATTACATGATGAATTTTAAAGATTTATTCATTTATTTCCTTCTTCTTCGTTAGTTTTTCTCAATAGTTCATCAGCAGTTTAGATAAAAACCTTAATAAATTTTAATAAAGTGAACATTTTTAAGTTGGCTATCGACAATTTTCCAAAAGTACAAAGGTCAAAATGGCTACAGGAGGATGTTTTACTTTTAAATAAAGTAAACAAGACGTGAATAAGCAGGAATTTTTAACACTGATAATTTTATTTTTACGTAATTAATAAGGGTGATTGATCATAAATTATATTCCGATTTATCTGTTCGATCGTAAACACGACTCGATCTCAATTAAGATTAACAGAATATAACTCTTATTGTCTCCGGGATTAATTTTAAGGAGGTTATACTCATTTTTATAATACTTATAATATATATGTTTCGATGCACGTTATGCAATTTCACACGTGGTATTGGATAATGAATTGTAATTACTTACACACGATACAGTTTAAGGCTTGGCGTTTTTTTTTTAAATTTATCGTTTTCTGGGGAAAGGCCTCTTACGTGTTACGTTTTTAAGGCCGCGACAAGTCTAAATCCCTGTTTGCAATGAGTCTTATCTCATGCGATGTTATCTTTAGGGCCTCGTAAGAATAATAAGAGATAAGAATCCAGATCAAATTTGTTTTCCGTTCCGTTTGCGAATACAAAGAAAAAAAAAAAAAAAAAAAAAGAAGGAGAAAAAAACTGAAAGGAGAATAAAATAAACTTAGCAGGAGGCCTTTTCGTTTATTCTTTGTAGGAGGCCTCAGGATATTTCGCTCCGGTTCTGGTCCAAAGAACATTCTATACAAACATTGACAGCCGTAGGTATTATAAATTTAGTAATTGGCCTTCCGGAAAAAGCTGCCCGATGTTACGAGGTTTTTTCGTGGCTTGTTACGGAAATAGCAGCTTTTTAAACAACGTAACACCAACCATTCTATTATTATTGTTACGTTTTGTGGGTTTGGCCATCCGATCCGCATACTTCCTGTATTAAAATATTGTAATAATAATAAAAATAATAAAAATTATTTTCTCCGTGTACGGTACTTTTACAATTGTATTAGTGTACCAGGAACACGCGAAAACAAAACAGTATCGAGCAATTACAATTCGAAAACACAATACATAATAACACAGAGTAGCCTAAACCATTGGAAAGACTAAATTGTATCCTTATTTAAATAATACTTAATTATATTTTTAACCGTGTCTCCGCCTTGTTCTAAATTCAGTGTACCTGAAACACACAGAATTAACTAACTTTTTAGCCATTCTATATTTTATAATCTTTGTTATTTATTTGTTTATCGTTCACTAGAAATGAAACAATTTAGTTTATAAGCCCACCAAATAGGCTGTAAATTGAAATGTATACAATTAATGATCCGTCTGAGGATTGATATGAATCTGTTTTCATAATGACAGAATAATAATAATAATAATAATAATCATTTTTTATAAAAATATCAATTTGTCTAGTCATTAAAAAATACAAAAGGCATTCTTTTTACAAGGTATTGTTTACAATAACAAAGGAAATAAATGTTCTTAACGCCGTTTGTAGACATTATTGCTGTTTAGATTATTAAACCGATAGCAATATTTGTTGATCTGTACAGCTTTATTTTTTTTTTGTAATTAGATTATTTTTTAGTGATACGAAAAGAGATTTTGAATTAGATTAAGTACAACATTTTGGGAAAATGAAGTTATCGATACGAGAAAAAGTCTCATAGATTAGCATCTTGCTAACTTAATTTCTTGAAAGAAATACAGTTGGATATATACTAATAAATCTGAAGTATTTTAAATGAATTAAATAATACTAAATAATTTTATACTGTCTATAAAATCACTGTCGGTTTTAGGTTATGCGAGGTCCTAGAGGAACGTGGATTTGCGCGACCCTCCCTTTATAATGTATCATATATACGGCCGGATGGCGAATGAGTTAAGACGTCAGCCTACTATTCTGGGGATCCTCAAGAATTTTTCACCTAAATGGGTCTATTACAAAACCATTTTAGCGCTCACAGAAGGAAAATTATTTAAAAACGCACGGTGTTTAGTATCCCCACTCGTATGGATTGCGATTTTTACATAATATAAACTTCAAGTCACTTCACACTCGATATTGCATAAGATGGCCACTAACAGGGCCTTAATTCCATATTCATCTGGGTTCAAACGGCGACAGGGAGGTGAGGGACATACCCAACGTATTCAGGACAGACAGCACATGAAAAATTCGATCCCCGATCTCTCAGACCGATAGGATGATGTTCTAACCACTTTGACCATACGAATTTCGATCGTTGTCTTCAAAAAAGCCATAAAACAAAAGTCTGGATTGTCTGTATTTGGTCATTAAATGAAAGAACAATACTTATTTAATATCACATACAGTATACAGTATACAAACATTAGCGTTTCTTGAAAATAACATGTGCTAAATGTCATCCGTCCTGGTGGATGCATTCTTGTAAGCAGTACGGAAAGGTATCCATGAGGAGTAACACCATATTGCGTGGAATGTCGCGTATATACCGACAGATGAACTGCGAATCCTCCAGCAATCGGCCCAAATAACGTCGCGGTATATGCGAAGTTATTGCATGCTCCATGGTGAGCGGCGAGGACTCCGTAACAGTGCTGCGCGAACATACTCCATTTTCTCCGGCGTGTGAACATTTCTCCGACCTATCAACTGACGGTTTTAAACACTGCCCATGGCTATCCATTGTTTGATACATCACAAAATGTTGTGTCGCTCTAACACAGGCACACGACGGTCTTCGCTGTTGCCTGCCAGTGTCGGTTGGACTTCTGCAATGGACCCAGTTTGGAAAAACGTCTGTACTGCAGCTATCCAGCGTTTCATCATGAAATTATGGCCAGCCTTTCAAGTACCTACACATGTGTTAGTACTGCATTTTTCTCACGATTATATCTACCAATAGTGTTGTCACCATTGGTAGATATAATCCGCACCACTCTGTATTATGCATTGAAGATGTATGAACATAACCAAATTATAGTGAAATATATCTATTTTTTAAGATAATATATGTAAAAAAAAAAGCAGAAATGTGGACATGAAAGAGCGTGTATATGTGTCCTCCTGGATTTCAGTAGACATTTTGGCATAAATTTAACTCCTCAGAAAAAAATTAACAGATTCAAAAACATTTCTGTACAAAAGATACACCTTAATTCCTTTTTAAAATTTGAATTATACAATGTAAAAGTCACGAAATTATTCTTGTAAATTACGCATGAAATCATTTTAATCCCGGTTTCGACCTTAAAAATGTCCTTCAACGTAATACATAATCTATGTTATTATCAAATTTGGTCTATCACTATTAATTCATTATTACATTTTAAACTTACTACTCCCTGCAGACGCTAAGAGGGCCTTTTTCTGTGTGTCCATTACAGATTTAACCAGGACCACAACGGAAGTTGGCGCCGGTAATGGACGAGGTTGAAACAATAGAGACGAAAGCATACCGCTCTGGGGACCGGGTTCGGATCCGTGTCAAAAACCAAAACAATTTTTCAGGGACGGTGAGGGATATGACCTCGAATAAATCAGGTTATATCCCTCACCATCCGGCTCCCCATTCCCCCATTTGAGTCTAGCTCTGATAGGAATGAAAAAAGGTCTGTTAGTGTTTAACAAAACTATAAACACTTATGATTTCAAGTACGCCGTCAGTTCCAAAATTAGTTTTCTATAATATTAAACACAGTGGCCCACAGTTAACAGAGATATAAATCGTGAAAAACAACGTGCACTTTTTTCGAACCGGTTTTCATTGTTCTTAAAATTAACTTAAATATATATATATATATATTAATATATATATATATTTCGGTTAATTGAATTATAGTACTGTATATTAATAAAAGTTATAATTATTTAGAAAGCTATTTCTTTGTAAATTGTATTTAAAAAATATCATCCTTAATTTTATAAAATTACAATATTTTGTAACATTAGCGAGGTTGAGGCCGAAGTTTTCAACGCGAAAACGTGTACGTCGGACGTCAGCGCCGCTTTCCCGTAAGCCTAGAAGTTTGACAATGACGTTTAGAAAGTCAGTGGAATCACGCTCGACATTCCAAACGCCATTGTCAAACTTCTAGGCTTATAGGAAAGCGGCGCTGACGTCCGACGTACACGTTTTCACGTTGAAAACTTCGGCCTTAACCCCGCTATTAATTTGAATAATTTAAATCTACTCTATCAAATCTTTCCTTTTGAAAAACCCATTTAGTAAGTACAACAAACGTTTCGATGCCTTTAAATTAATTCATTTATTCCAAGCTAGTTGTTAAATAAATTAAGTAATTTACATTATTACGCGGAAGGAATATACAAAAAGAAAAATTTGGCCTTCACGGATGAAAAAATGGTTAAACTATTTCTTTTTTTTTTTACTTTTTTCGTTCCCATTGTTACCAGGCCAAAATAAAATGGCAATATTTAGAAATTACTGCTACCTGATTACATATTAACGATGACTAAAACGAAGATTAATTTTCCTCATCCATGTTACTGTTTAGATAATTGAGTATCATGACTCATGCCACAAAATTTCACACTTCACTCTTTACTTAACCAGTTAGAAGTATAGTGTAGTATATCTTTATTTTTTTTTTACATCTAATTTATTCATTATTCATTATATCATACCAATCATGGGTTCTACCAGGTTTACAATGGGGGCGATCGGATGGCGACTGACATATTTGGGATAGACTGCCCCCGAAAAATTCCCGAAGTTCCAGACTGGAACTCGAATCTGGATTCCTCAAACAGTAGGTTGACGCCATTGCCGTCTCGGTCATCCGGCCGTCTATGCGTACTGAGATCTTTCTTCACTCCTCAACATTCGCCGAATTGATAGAGATATGTTGAGGATCTATCCTCAATTTCCTACCATTGTACGGTTTGATGCCCGAACAATTAGGGTGACAACCTAGCGCTCTGGAGGACTGAGTTCGGATAGGCCGAAAAACTCCATTAATTTTTCGGGGGTTACTCCGTCTGGTTAAGTCGTGCCCATCCTTTACCGCTGGATGTCCCATTTTGGGCCTGGCTGAATCCACTATGTGCTTTCTATAAAAGACCTGTTAGTGCCTACAGGATGGAAGAAGTTGAAAGAAAACCCGCATTGTGAGCAGTGAAGCCAGTAAGAGCATTGGACTGCCGATGTTAGGTGAAAAAAACACGAATACAAAAAAAGGAGAGATTACAAGGAAGAAACAAAGGCAAATATAAACTTTATAATAAATATTCATTATTGAACAGCAGAAATTAAAACCCGATCGGACTGTAAGCAAATTTACTACTTGGACTTTCCTTTCAACTGGGACTTGTTACATCGAAGGGAGGCAGGCCCGCCGTAAGCGGGCGTGCAAGGCGTGCACCGCACGCGGGCGGCACGTCCAGGGGGCAGCAAATTGGTATTGCTGCAAGTTCAGCGTAGGTAGTCGTAGTTAAACAGGGGCGGCATAATCGGTATTACACACGGGCGCTCAAACAGCTAGCGGCGCTGCTGAAGGGAGGGGGACCCATACAATCAACGAAACCACAAAAGACCTTGCTAAAGTTACAATAAAAGTCTTTTAATACGATTTGTGACTTGGTCGATCGAAGGCCCTTTGCCTCATCGTGCAACGTACCGGGACAGAGTACTCATGAATAATTCCCAGATTCCTCAAAGCGTCAGTCTTTTGCCGCATCAGCCATCTCCGGCCGTCTTCTATTACACGTTGTACAAGACTTCTCTTATATAAAAAGTCTCGTACAATGTACAATCGGTTTATATATAAGTCTGATGTTGTCGGATTCCAGTTAGTACTGATATTCTACATAAAATATCGACAAACATGTACTGTATTGAGCTTTTGAGGCCTGTAAAAGCGTTAGGTCTAAGCAAGAACCATATCTAAAATTACTGTACTTCTATTCTGACATAGAGAGACCCAAAAATTTAGATTTTTTAAATGTAAAAAACATAATGAGGAAGGGATATGAAGTTTATTTTAATAATTAGTGAAACAATTTCTTTATTTTGGTTTTATTTACTTTAGGATAGGAGGAAGCTCATCTCAGCCTCTCAAGCCATAATTCGAAGTAAACTTAGTGTTAATATGCTTATTATCTTTATGCCAAGTGAATAATAGAACATTGAACTTAATCTATTTGAACATCCAATAACATGTTTTCATCTATTTTCAACAACAGGATATATTTATGATGCTTTTAGAGATAATGAAAACCCCCGAGTTTATAAAACACTAAAAACAGTATTACTGATCAAAAATAATTTACATTTAAAAATAGATTTTAAAGATAAATTTATGATTTATTAAGGAAAAAGTAGTTAGAGTTTATGCCTTAGGGTATTATAAAGTTGCTCATATTATATTCTACTTATCCACGAAAAGCACAAGACTTATTTATTTGTATAATTTAGAATCTGTATTTAGTAAAGGCAAAAATATTTAAATTGTAGTTTAATAAAACAATTTTTATTTGCATTGTAATCAAATATAAAAATCAATGACGTAAGTTTTTCTATAATAGATTATGGAGAAGACAGGCTGTAAGCTAACCAATGATAAAGTCTGTTTCAAATTAAACGCATCACGTCATTGGTTATCTTTACTTACCGGCGCTTTACATTATCGTCGGTAATTCTTAAATAAATACTTTATAAATTAAAAAAAATGCTGTAATAATTCTACAATAATCTATTATAAAACGCAATTATTATTATTTTTTTATTAGCACTATTTAAACAATATTAGAATAAATATAATATTTTGTAAATACGTTACTAGATGGCAGCACGTAACAGTAGATATTTGCTAAATTATTATTATTATTATTATTATTTTTATTTTTCACCTACGTTTTATTAATATTGTTTTTCTGCTATTTTAAATATCACTAAGTGATTAATTCGTCTTTATGTAATTCAAGTATTTTTCTGATATCTTATTTAATGCAGCTTTACTTTTAATTTTTATATATATATTTGAAATTATCTAGTTGGTAATGATCCGATCGGGCCTGAGCTACTACCAAGTTAAAGCTTTGACTGCCGAATGGCTGAGCGGTTAAAGTGGCATCCTACTCGGGTTTGAATCCGGACGATTCGAAAAAATCCCTCATGTATTTCGGGGATGGTCCGTCCGAATATATCGAATCCCGTCCCTCACCACCCGGCCGCTCCATTACGAGCCTGGTTGAATCCATAATGAACTTACTAAAAAGAAGGTCCTCTTAGTGCCCATAGGGCGGAAAGAATTAAGTAAAGCAAAAAAAGTTGTTAGGCTACTTATTCGCCGATAATAAGGAGTTTTCTTCACGTTTGTAACACCTAATAGGGGCCAGTTTCTCAAAAATCCTTCCGGGGAGGCACCCTCTTTGCAGATCTTCCACGCGTCGCGTTGCCGTAACTAAATAAACCAAACCGACTATAAACTTAGAGATGAAGAAGAATTAAATTGAATTAGTAATATAGTAGACTTTCGGTTACTCAAAATGGAAGGAACGGAGAAACTATGGGAACTACCATTAATGGGATCGTAACAGTAGCGCCGACAGGATTCATTTCGGAAGAGTATATCAATGGAGTAAATGAAACAAAATGATTGAAATTAATTACTCGCGGTTTTGCTATAATGCTGTATTCGATACAGTAATTCTATTGGAAAATATTATAATCAAAACAAAAACATAAAATGTCTACTCTTTAAGTTAACTTTTTATTCTTTATTTATTTACATATTGTATTTATAAATCGTTTATGGCATCTTTTACAATGAACTAATGCATAATAATACAATATAAGATACAGTAATAGGCTCTTATCACGTAAAGCAAGTTATATCTACTTCACGGTCATAAACCAGTAATTGATACGATTTTCCATATTGGTCAGGGTCAATAACATTTATATTAGTTTATTTCATGTGGACTCTCTATTGAAATTGCACACCAGTTTAGAAAAAACGAATATATTTAATACAGAATAACACAGTCCTTATGTACGAGGTTGTATTCATTTACTTTTTTTTGCTAATACTTCAATATGAAGGATACCAAAGGTTTTATAATAATGTGTAAAGAATGGGGAGTGTATAAATAACTTCTAATTAACATGCATAAAGGACATCGTAGTCACTGTACGCGTGATTTATTGTATTCATTGACTAAAAATAACAATGAATTTGCAGCTTACAATTCGGTCTGTTACTTTACACCCCCTTGCAAAACGTTCAAAAGTCTCCATGCGATACGCATCACCCTAAGGAGCACACTTGCTGTAGGTGTGCCTGCATCAAACATGCATTTACCATAACTGGGAGGAAAACATTCAGTTAAATGGCGCTCATGCGTATTGTATTCTATGACTGGACAGTAAGATATGAGAGAGAGTAAGGTTTCCTTTGTCTATACAGGAAGACCTTTGAATCGCCACGTATACATCGAAAAAGAATACTTGGTTAATGTTACTTTAGGTGCCAAGATGGCGGCTCGTCTTTGATTCCAGCAAGGGAACAGTGGGACACACGTTCTAAACCTAACCTAACCTATTCTAATAATTTCGGTTGCTAATAATTATAGTAATTTATTAGAATAGGTTAGGTTACGTTAGAACGTGAGTCCCATTGTTCCCTTGCTGGAATCAGAGACAAGCCGCCATCTTGGCACCTAAAGTAACATTAACCGGATATTTATAATGTTCTTTATTTACTTATATACTAATTAATTTAAAATCATTCTATGTGCGAAGCTGTCTTCTTAGCTATAGATTTTTGTAGGTAGGCATTATAGAAAAATCTTACAAATAAATAACAGTAAAGAGTATAGATGAAGAGAGCAACGTAAATTCTAGATTCGGTTAACTCGCAAGTTCTGTACAATTTAAAGTAAACGAAGCTCCATACTGTGACGAAAGTGGCCAATATCATTTGCAGTATTTGCATAGTAGTAACGAACATGGGAACGAATTTGGGCACAGAAATTTGCATCGATGTAACAGCGTAGTATCCATACATCAAAGAGTGGACGACCAAATTCATCGAAGAGTACCATCTACTTACGGCATTCGGTTCCGAAGCAATGTACCAACAAACGAACAGACTTATGGCGTGATGAAACCAGTGCATAAAAATGATTCTTCTTTTACGAAAAATAAGGAAAGCCGTGTCAAATAACTCTGGTACTTTACACCAGAGAAACATCATGTTCCAGAACGTCGTAGTTTTCAATTCTACATGAGTCGATCTGCAAATAGAATAAGTGAAACCAAAATAATATAGAGCATATATAAACTCTGGAAGTATCCTAATTGCCGCTAAAGTGTGGAACGTGCAAAGAGCCAAATTCCAAATAATTAACAAGGGTTTCATACTAAACGGTGGGCGATTTCTCATATATTTCTGCCCTCCGTATATTAGAATTAAGTACGCGAAGATGTAGTAGACGCAATGGTGCCATTTGTTTTTAAACCATTGTTTTCCGGCACTAACATCGAAATTTCTTTCGAAGCCAAAATGAAAGGAATATAAAGATGTTTCGTCAATTGTATGGTTCCTCATATTATTCATCCTGAAAAAGATAAAAGTATCAATTCGTTTGAAAACTCTTTTATACAAAAGAATAATCTTTCTGTTATAACTTATTTAAAATGGAGGACAAGGCTCAAATTATAAGCATTTTATTAATTTTTCTGTTATAATTTTGCCCACAAGCCGAGTTCAAATAGGATTAATTAAACCAATCGGACTGATTGATTCTAGCCTGGTGCTATTCTTCATGAAACCCGCATGCAAGGAAGAAAATTTTTATTATACAGAGGAATCTATTGTTCTATTATGTGCCAATTACAGATCATTGTGTTTGTTTTCTAATGATCCTAATTGGGATCCACATTTGCTGTAATGGAGGAACCCTCCGTTAGAATCTCTTACTACAATTTACAATGCTTTTTTTTGTTAAAAACACTACAAATTCTTCTAATTATGAAAGAATATATAGTATATTGAAGGGCTAAAAAATTCGACTATAGAAATAACACAAATTTCTAATATATTTCTATATAACAAGGGGTTAATTAAGAATTGATTTTACTAAAGTATTATAGAGAATTTATATAAAATTCCCCCCTTTTAAATCAAAAACTCTCTTATAGAATCGAAACTATAAATGTTCAAGAAGTAAATTAATATACGAAAAATTAACATGGTTTTAAAGTACTTACATGTTTAAAGGATGAAAGGAAAGTGACGTAATCCTCCGGTTTATTTCTTTGTGAGAAAATACAATTTCCTTTTCGTTCTTCCTTCTTAACCTACTTCGGAATTAGTGCTTGATCGACAGAGGGTTTTCCTTTTATTTATCACAACAGGAAGATAAATCGTTATCAAGGGAACGAATGTTCTAAAAAAACTATTAATCCATCAAAGTACCGCCTATTTATTGGTGTTTGCTAAATTTAAAAATTTATGGTTTTTGGATTTATTTAATTTATTTCACTAATAAGGATAATTTTAACTGAAAAATATCATAATTTATGATGTTTTGAATCTAATTTTAACACAAGATTAATATTTTATAATAATCTTGTGAAGGCTCAGAGAATGGAACAACAGAGCTTTTGATCTGGAAATTTATACAATATTGAATTATTCTGCTGTTTTTAATCCTCGACTCATTCCTTTTTTCGGTTAATGTTACTTTAGGTGCCAAGATGGCGGCTCGTCTCTGATTTCAGCAAGGAAACACTGGGACGCACGTTCTAACCTAACCTAACCTATTCTAATAAATTACCATAATTATTAGCAACCAAATTATTATCAGAGACGAGCCGCCATCTTGGCACCAAGGGTAACATTAACCATTTTTTCTCTTACTAATAGCTGCTGCTATTTATCTTCTCTCTTTTAGTTTTGTATAGTTACATGGAAGACACGTGTCCTTATTACCAGCTATTACCCTACTCCGGTATGTAATTAATGACGTCTGGGTGTGATTTTCGATACAAAATTATCAATTAAAAACCACACACGAATAAAATAATAAAGTTTATCCACTTACAGGGAAATGTCTGAAAACACTGCCCATCTGTTTCTTCACATCAAGTACTACGCTGGTTACACTTGGCTAATTTTCAGTCTTTAATTACCGCATCACTGTGTGGGCTTAACACAGTAGAATAATAGCAGAAATACACCCATATATTTTAATGAATAAAGCAGCTTATCCTAGAATATAAGTAAAGGGAGGGAAGAGGACACACAATTCGGAAATCCTCTATATTTATGGCTGCGTGTGTGGGGTAACGTTTCTGTTTATCTACTTATAATTATTGTGCATTTTTAAAAAAAAATTTGAAATTTTGTGGGTGGATTTATTGTACTAGGGGATCGATGCTATTAAATTTTGGTGGTTAAAGGTCGAGGGGAGAGGAAATAGAGGGGGGTTGTGTGTCATATCTCGAGCGGGGTCGGACTTAATGAAAGTATTACTCGTTATTAGCATTTGCACTTTTATTTCTTTTTAAATAAAACTCGTCTCTAGCCTAAAAATTAAGACTTTTGTTGCCATTTTATAGTAACTAATAATATGAGATTTTATTAAAAATCTTTTTTATGAAAGATGGCGCCGTACACACAGTTTTAACTCTTGCCTGGAAAGTTATGCAACTCGTTACTGAATTTTTATACTTTTTTCATTAGTGTTGTAGATACTGCACCGAAAAGAGACAACAAGTCAGCAGAAAATAGATACATTTTTATTCTTATTCAATATTTATATAAGTAATGTAGTAAATGATAAACTTTTCTACGCTAACCTAACCTAATTTAATATTAATGTGTTATATCCTCTACAAGTCGAATTAGATCTGTTTATGAGGTTCCTCGTATCAAAATACGCACGAAATTAGCGTCATCTCTCGTAAACAGAGAGGAGAGATGTAGCACCCTGACTTTTCGATACAAACATGGCGGAGCAATGCAAAATTTAATATACAACATGGCTACGTCATCAACAATTTTGTTATTATTTGTTTTATTTAGGAGTAGTGCCTCCCGGGAGAACTTTCATAGGAAACTGTCCCCTTTTTAGGTGTTAAAAACGGGACGAGACCCGGAGAACTCCACGCGGCTATCCCATTGACGACTCACGAACCCACGACCAACTACCGGTGTTTAGTGGTTTTTATCAACTCTACTACGCTTCCATTTCTGGTAAAAACACAAAAGCATTTGTACTGTATTCAATAGGACGAATGCTGTAGTTTTCGAGTAGATTTGGGGACTAAATAATGTCTAAAATTTCAGTATGGTCTATTCGCAATAGGAGTACAGTTGTAGTAAACAAGTTTATCATAAGAAAAGCGTAAGTGTGACACATAACATACAAAAAAACAGCATACTACTTTTTAATACACCTTGAAAAATCTATTTTATTTTGCCTTTTCTTTATTTACAGTAGATTTAATTAAATAAGAACGATAGAAAAATCGAATAAACAGCAACAAATTTACGACATAAGTAAACATGGCAACTAATATTCCACTTTCACTTATATCACAATCGTTAAACTTGTATAATATAAATAAACTAATAAACGTACAAAATGTCCCTATAATCATTTGTATGATCTGAACGGTTGTAATAAACATAGATATTAATTTAGGTACCCAAATACTTGCGCATTTTACAGCAAAATAAGCGTACATTAGAGAATGTACAAAGAAGTTCATGGCTACGTACCATCTACTAATCGACGACAGTTCAGAAGCGAGATACCACGAAAAGAACAGAGTTAGGGCATGATGAAACCAATGCTGAAAGATTAAATTCTTCTTACGAAGAACAATAAACACCGTATCAAATAACTCTATTACCTTTGACCATAGAAAAAGACAATTCCAGCATACCGACACTTGGAAATTTTTATAACTGTTGGTACAGATGGAATGTACGAAACCGAATTCTCGTATGACGTAAATTAATTCTGGACTCGATCTGATGGTTCCTATAATACTGAACGAAAACAATAGAAAGTTCCATACGAACAGTATAATCCTCAAGTCGTACGGTTTGCGGCTTTTCATGTACTTTTGTCCTCCGTAAATCATCATTAAGTAAATGATTATGAAATAGAAACTGTGATGCCATTTTAGTTTAAAATATTCTTTACACCTTTCTATGTTCATATTGTATTCGAAATTAAAATATGGTGAATATCCAGGATTATAATTGAAATCTGTGGAATTCTTCATATTTATCTGAAAAGAAAGAAATGTAAGTTACTTATTATGATTTTTATATACAGAGAGAATCAAAAGTCCCGTGTATACCATTTGATCACCTTGAAATTCATTTTCAAGATCAACAAAAAGGCTCCATGCATGACTTCCCTATGTAGCTACATTAACAAAGTTAATACATTTCAGTACGTTTGGAATGAAAGGAAATGCAAGGGACTTTTGTCTCACCTTAAAAGTGGACCCTTCTGTACTTTGAATACTTTAAGTATTAATACAAAGATACAGCCCGTATGAGTATGTACAGACGGTGTTGGAAATGATGTCCATCTATTGAACTTGTCAACACGTTTTACCGTGTTCCTCAGCAACTTTGCATAGAATTCCCTGGTCTATTTTAGTGACAGAAATGAGTCTTTCATCAAATTATTCCTGCAGCATCTCTACGGTAGAGTCAACAATATGACAAGCCCGATTCTTACTGAAACTAGCAATCAGGCTCATCGTCTTGTAGAAAAGCAATAAACTGCTGAGTAATTTGTCGATAGGCTTCAAAACACAGTAGTGGCCGCTTCTTTGTCGGCTGAAAACAACGTATTTTTGTGGGTATAGAGGAGATTCAATAAAAGGACATCTGAACTACTAAACATTCGGAACTACTGGACATCCCGAAAGCTATGAGAGCTTTCGGGATGTCCAGTAGTTCCGAATGTTTAGGTCACATATCCAGTAAAACAGAACCACGCCTCGTCCGGAAGAACACTAGATCTAAAAGGGCAATGTTGACTCGAATCAGGTTTTTAAACCATTAAATCTTTTCGTATGGTCAGCAGGAGTTCTTTGAAAACATGAATTGGTGTGAACTCAGCATTTTCCTTACAGTAATATATGCTAAATCTATAGAAATGTTCTCCTGCTAGTTTAATTTCCTCGAAGACACGTGAGAAGATCTCATCGTTGCTATTTGAATACGTCTTTCTCGTGTATTAAGAAAGATAACAGAATGAATAATTTGTAAGAAATATTTTTGAGACTCCTACAAATGTGAGGCCCTGTTGGACCACTTATGAGAGGGCACAGATTTTAAGAAATTCGAAACGAAAATAAATCCTTGATCGGAACAGGTGAAAACAATTAATGGTTAATGTTACCTTAGGTAGCCAAGATGGCGGCTGGTCTCTAATTCCAGCAAGGAAACGGTGGGACGCACGTTCTAACCTAACCTATTCTAATAATTTGGTTCCTAATAATTATGGCTGCCACCTTTACCGCTCGGCCATCCGGCCGTAGGTTAGGTTAGGTTAGAACGTGCGTCTCCACTGTTTCCTTGCTGGAATCAGAGACGAGCCGCCATCTTGGCTACCTAAGGTAACATTAACCCAAATAATATTTAACGAGAGGAGAAGAAGAAATATTCTAAGAGAAATCTGTCATTTTTTATTACTGTAGATGCAAATCTTATTTATTATATTATCTCTACGGACAAAACAAGGAAGAAACGCTCTATCGATTCACTACCTACGACGACCTATAAGGAAACTCTGTAAATGTGTGTTAATTACCATTCCGATGTTAAATTTAAAGCCATTATATTTTTTAATAAGGCCTAACGTATCGTTTCTCGCTCTGTGCCTTCGAATAAAAGTATATAGGTTAAGAAGATAAGATTTAGTTCTATGTAAAGGGAGACAAGTTTAGTCGATAAGATATTTAAAATTATTTAAAAGTTAGATCGAGTGTTTTATTTTATTTTTAGATCAACAATAAATAAAAATTTAATCCATCGACGTCTTTAAAAGGCATAAAAGTGTCTTTAAAATGGTATAACCAATGAAGAATTTTCACTATCTAAACTCAGATTTAATGATAGAAAGTCTATTCAATGAAACTTTTCGAGGGTAACCATCGAAATTTTTCATCCATCTTAATTTAAAACACGATAAGAATAAAAATATAATTCCAAAAATAAGTCGTTGTTTATAAGGATTTAAAGATTTTTGGGAATTTTCTAGTGTTTTTTCCCCCTGCCGGAGTCTATTGGCCCTCTTCTGGATGGCGTAGCGAGGGGGGTGAAAGGGGGTGTATCATGCACTGGGCGCCACTCGCAGAGGGGCGCCCAAATGATCTCCAAGACAAAGTATATGTGTTTCTGGAGGGGGAGAGGGGCGCCAATTATGCCCCGGACCCGCTACGCCACATTGTATTCTGTGAACGCCCGCGTGTTTAGGTGTATATAGATACGTGTGCGAGTGTTTGTATGCGAGTCTTTAAACATAAAATTCTACCTACACTACGTTATAAACCACTAATACATACGTTACCATAAATGATAATCCATGTTCTACGAGTACATAAAGGATTAACACACTAATATTTTATAAAGAATTAGCCTATATTAACATACGGTAATAATAAATATATTACAGTATAATATTTTAAATCACGCTTTACCTATATTTATAACGCCAAGTTTTCTTCTGGTAAGGGTGTTAGAGAAAATGTCACATTTATTAAATATGGAAGACTGAATACAATTTCTTTCGAATTATCATTGGATAAACAAAATTAGAATTTGTTTTTTTCTTATTAAATTACACAATAAACAATGTAATATTTAAATTTTTATAATTTATTTTTATTTCGCTGTACTCGAACTGTCCGTTGAGGTTGGATGATAGACATTGATACAGTTCGATGACATACTTTTCAACTTGTAGTACAGGTACCTGGTTAACTGACAATGAAAGGAGTTTCAATCAAAGTTTTGGGGTTAAGGAAAGTATAGAAACATTGTTAAAAAATTAACTTTATTTTCTAAGTATATAAATAAGGTAATGACACTTTAAAATTTATTCTATAAGTTAACATTAATTTTTAAAAAAATTTATTATGCGAATGTGTGTTAAGTGTATTGCAAAATACACTAAATTTTAACTAATTTAACTAATTATTTGTTGTATAAAACGTAAGTAGAGACGACCTAAATTAGCCGTAATGCCCGTAAATACTGGGCTCGACTAGTGGTGTGTTGGTAAATTTTTAACAGAGGCGAAGAAGAGAGTGAGAGGAAGATTAAAACTATTAAAGTTTCTTTAACCTTCCATCTACGTAAAGTTAATTCTTCATAGGTCTTATAAATCGAAGGTTAATGTTACCTATGGTTCCAAAATGGCGGCCGTCTCTGATTCCAGCAAACAGAAGAAAGGAAACAGTGGGGACGCACGTTCTAACCTAACCTATTCTAATAATTTTGTTGGTAATAATTACGGTAATGTAATAGAATAGGTTAGGTTAGGTTAGAACGTGCTTCCCCATTGTTTCCTTCTGTTTGCTGGAATCAGAGACGAGCCGCTATTTTGAAACCACAGGTAACATTAACCAAATCGAGTAATTCAACCAATCAATAGTCAGTAAACTTACACTGGAATTTATTTGAAATATGTTTTCTTCACTCAAGAGGAAAAGACTAAGAAAAATTTTCATAAATTTATTTTTTTTATGGAGATATAAAAATACTAAATGTCAGGTTAAATCGTAAAGTTCTAATTCAGAAAACACAGATCATATTTGTATCTTTTCGAAAACATAAATATTATAGTATTTTAAACACGCAAATAGAATTCATGGCTTTTAATATGTAAAACATCCTTCAGCATCTAACCATTCATCAAGAATTTTAACAACCCGATCGAGCGAGCCGATCACTGGGCTCATTATCCTATGGGAAAAAAACAATTGCCTGGGGCCCCACCAGCGAGGCCCCAACCAATCTTCTATAAGAAAATAAAAAGAAAAATGTACGAAGTCTACACTGTACATTCACAATTCGATCATTTTTAATTAAACCAAAAACTTTTCAAAAGTGTAAGCTGGCCGAAATGGGGGGGGGAGTTTTATTCCCAACCGTCGGGATGGCTAAGGACTCTACGTATGTGGGTGGCGGTTTTGAGGAGGCAGAAAAGACAAGCAACACTTATAAAAGTTATAATCTTGGGATTTAACTCAACAAATTTGTACATATCCCCCTTTTTTTGGGGGGAGGGGCTATTTCCGGGCCTCACAAAAGTAAGTGATAGTTACCAATAACAATTATTATTGCGAAACAAAGATGGGTGACTTTTCTGTTAATTAATGTAAACACAAATAGCGTGGCTGAGATTACGGGATAATCAATCTCAATTTATTCTACAACCACTTACTTTTGAGAACTTATGGATAATTCTAAAAGACAGTTCTAAAACAATGATTATCCATAAAATCTTAATAGTAAGTGGTTGTAGAATAAATTGAGATCATCCCGTAATCTCAATCACACTACTTGTGTTTATATTAATTACTTCTTAAAAGTATTTTTTCTTCGTTTCTTTTAAATCGCACTTAAAATAGATATCGTGGACACGAATTTTGTCGTAATTACTGTGTATTTCATGTATTGTGTTCTTTCGTTGTCGCGTATTTATGGCAGAAATTTTTAACGGAAATACGACTGGCGCCATTGAAATTTTTAACGGAAATACGACCGGCGATCGTTTCGTTTAAAAATATGTTGGAACGTTTACACGTGGCAGAATTCAAAACACGGTTCTTTCCAGAAGGGAAATATATTCGAAATTCAACGTTCGGCTTATATTTATTACTACAAAGCCCGAAGAAGAGCCCAGACGGGGCTACGAAAACGTTTGCGACCCTAATATCAACCACTCCGGTTATCTGGTTCTTACGTAAGTGTGTTCTTGTATGAATCCCGGTGTGTAAAGAAGATTGATTCAAAGAAATATTTACTATAAATTAAAATATAAATTATTATGTAAAAAGTTAATTTAAAGGATAATTTATTGTTATATTTTAGATTATTATATCAAAAGTTGAAAAGTTTTTTCAGGCATTTGTGATTCAATCTTACATCACTTAATATTTATATGTAAATTATTTAGCTATAAAATTGATGCACATTCCATAAAACTTTCATCCAAAAGATAAGACACACTTAAACTTTATGATTTCTCATTAATAGAGATTAATTAAAACATAATGAAGATTCAGGTGCTTCATTCCCTCTCAATACGTTGATGTTTCACTAGCCTTCATTTTACAATATTGACGATCTTCCAACAGTTACTGTTATATGAAAGAAAAGAATTATATAGGCTGTTTTTTTTCAATCTCCAATGGTCCATAAAACAAAGACAAGTGTAAAGAACAAAATTAATTTATTACAGAAAGTTAAGTACAAACATAGTTACTTTTCAACATAATCACAGTGAAGATTGAGGCATTTGTCATAACTGTGAACAAGCATTGCAACCCCCTCTTCATAAAATGTTGTCGCCAACGACTTGAGATGGGCCTTAATGTTGTTTTGAAGATCGTCATTAGTCTGGAACCTCTGCCCTCCTAGCCACGTTTTCACTTCAGCAAAGAGGCGGAAATTGCTTGAGGCTATACACCAATTGTTTAAAAAGCTTCAAGCTGGGTGGAAGTCTTCACACTTTTAATGTGTGAAGACTTCCACCTCTTTCCTGAACTGAAAACACGGCTAGGAGGACAGAGATTCAAGAGTAACGACAATCTTCTAAACAACATTAATGTGTTCCCTGGTATTCCCGAAATATTTCGGGCTGAAACTTGATGACTTGACCAGTTGACCCAAAATATCTCGTTTTGGCACCGGAACGTCCTGGAAACTAGTCATTATAATTTTTATATTAAAACTAACTTTCAAAATATACATTTATTAATATATCAACACCTTTCACAAATTTCCAGCAACAAATTTAATCTTATAAAAACGTTTTCAACTGATTTGATCAGCCTTCTTCGGTTAATCGAACAAAATTAAAAATTAAGAACTAATAATTCGAATTTACAAAAGCAAGAGAACGAAAAGATTTTTTTGCGGGTGCGCAGATCATTTACTAACGATGTATCGATAAAACAGTAATAAAAAGTAGGTTCTTGACTAAGTACCCAATTTCTTACGTTGTTCAATAAACAATTTCCAGGCAGATGACAGCCCATCCGCGTCTCTGTGGTTAATGCATTGAGATGTTAATTGTGCTCTATATATATCTAATTTCTCCACGTGTCTAATAGCCTGTTTGGATCTAGTGGCTTTTATGATGGCAGCACTATCCCAGTGTACTGTGATCCCTTGCTGTCTAGCATACGCTGCTAGGACTGTGCTGTCAACTGATCTATTAACTGATTGTTTATGCTCATAAATTCTCTGTTTTAAGCTACGTAAGATGGCTCCAATGTACACTAGGTCGTAATTAAACCGTTGGTCCTTAAGCGGTATCGAGTACACCCCTGTTAGTTCATTTGGTTTCTCTTTCCTTTTATCGTTCCTTAACAGACGGTAAACCGCCGGGTTGCATCTATAAATCAACAGTAGGTTCCTATCTAAACCAAATGAACTAACCGGTGTACTCGATACCGCTTAAGGACCAACGGTTTAATTATAGAAGCGCTAGAAGCGCTAAAATCGGTTGTCTTCATCTTACAAATCAGAACTTGTTTTTACTGAAAAAAACAGAATAATAATTTTTGTAAAAGTGCAAAAAGTCTTCATTAAAACATTTTATTTATTTACAAAAAATAAATGAGTTTATTATTATAATTAATATAGCGATAATCTGTAATTTAAAAAATTCTTATATTTTTAAATTCGTTCCACCCAGTGTGCCCTAAGAGGCGGCAGGATGGCCGGCACTTATGCAATTTAGGGGGTACGGCTGTTTGGAAGGTTTTCTTCCATAAAATTAATCGATTCTAAATTAATGTGACTCGAACTTTTTCAAAACACTTATAATTTTTTAAAAATAATCCATATAAAATATGCTATAAACAAAAAATTGTAGGAATACTTACCGAGTGCGCACCGTTCGGAGATCCCTTGCTTAAGCTTGTTTTCGTCGCGGAGCGGCACATCGGACGGCGGACGCGTACGAAACGTATCGCGTGATATTTGTCGGCGCTATTCGGTCACGTGATTACTCATCTCTGACGTTTCTCGATAACTTATTCTTTTTGCGAAGAATTGGCTGAACTTTGGAGACATCACGTGATAGATCATAATATACTATAGTATTTTTATAGTAATTAGAGACGACTTCTTCCTATTATTATTATTATTATTAACTATATGAAACAACAAAGGTAAAACCGCTGGCTAACGACAATAATTTTACCATGATATATATTATGATGATAAGTATTAATCAGATGCAATATAAGATGTCTAATGTCTTGATGTAAATAAATATTATACAATTTCGTTTATGACACGAAAGAGATTAGGCCATTTAAAAGCAGAACAGAATTAATAGTTATTTACCGCATTATCGTACGTTATTATATGTTGATTTTTAATCCATATTTGAAAGGAAATGATGTTTTAATATTTCTATCAGTGATGCCTCCAAAGTTCAGCGAATTCTTCGCAAAAAGAATAAGTTATCGAAAACACGTCAGAGATGAGTAGTCACGTGACCGAAAGCTCCGACAAATATCACGCGATACGTTTCGTACGCGTCCGCCGTCCGATGTGCCGCTCCGCGACGAAAACAAGCTTAAGCAAGGGATCTCCGAACGGTGCGCACTCGGTAAGTATTCCTACAATTTTTTGTTTATAGCATATTTTATATGGATTATTTTTAAAAAATTATAAGTGTTTTGAAAAAGTTCGAGTCACATTAATTTAGAATCGATTAATTTTATGGAAGAAAATCTTTCAAACAGCCGTACCCCTGAAATGCACGTGGTTGTTCTAAGGTGGCGCAGGTCGTAAGGTGATAAAAAGTCAGTAGAACGCTAGATACACGTTATATGGAAATGGCTAGTGCCAGTGGTTCATCCAGAAAGGAATTTATCGCCGATGGAAAGTATAAATTGGTACGTTTGTTAGGAAGCGGTTCGTTCGCAGACATTTATTTAGGCATCAACGTCACAAATGGAGAAGAGGTTGCTGTAAAATTGGAGTCAACAAAAGCAAGGCATCAACAACTACTCTACGAAACTAAAGTATATTTGTATTTACGAAATGGTGTCGGTATACCTCGTATACGATGGCATGGACAAGAACTTTCTTATAATGTTTTAGTAATGGATATTCATGGACCAAATTTAGAAGATTTATTCAAATTCTGTTCACGCCGTTTTACTATGAAAACTGTTTTAATGCTAGCTGATCAGATGATTGAACGAATTGAATATGTTCACAGTAAGAATTTCATTCATCGAGACATTAAACCAGAAAATTTTATTATGGGAATGGGAAGACATTTCAATACGCTTTTTCTCATAGACTTTGGCTTAGCAAAACGATATATTCGCAAAGGACAACATATACCTTATTGTGAGGAGAAAAAGGTGACTGGTTCTATCAGTTATGTTAGCATTAACGCCAATTCGGGTATTGAACAAAGTCGTAGGGACGATATGGAGTCGTTAGGATATGTGTTAATGTATTTTAATCGCGGAAGTCTACCGTGGCAACATTTGGAAGCATCAACCAAAATACAGAAATATGAAAAAGAATGTGAAAAAAAAATGTCGACACCAGTAGAAGTTCTTTGTGAGGGATTTCCGGACGAATTTGCAACTTACTTGAATTACTGTCGAGGTCTCGGCTTTGAAGAAGCACCAGATTATACGTACCTCAGGCAATTATTTAGAAATTTATTTCGCGCACTTAATCATCAATACGACTACGCATTCGACTGGGTGATACTAAAACAGAAGGCCGACGAGTCGGAAGAAAGAAAAAAGAAAGTTAGTGTTTCTCGGGAAGAAGGAAAGGAGAAAGTTTGCGTTTTTTCGGAAGTGGAAAAATGGCGTTTCCTCGCAAGAGGAAAGTTGGCGTTTATTCTGTGACTCGTACTGAGTGGGTTCCGTTTTATTTTTATGTAAAAACAGTTTTGTCAATGGAGAATTTCTTAATGTCATTACATCTCAAAGCATTTTCAATTTTTTTTCTTTTTATTTCTTTAATGTTCTTACAGTAGATGCAATATTAGTTCTATATCTTATTTCTAACGTGTAATGTGTTAATAGTTTATATATACCTTTCAAACTGTAAATGTTCATATTAAACGTCCTACATCTAATAAATTTTAACTTTTGTAAACTGTTTAAGAATTGCAAATATCCAATATGGTAGCTGTTATGCGGAAAAATGTTACGCGTTTTTTGAATGGCTATTAAATATACCTTTTTTTATAAAATAATAATTAAAAAACTCTTATTCCCTTAAACTGCATAATTACCAATTTTTTTTTTTTTGTTAATGTTTATTATTGAAAGTAGCCGACATATTTTATAGAATTTTCTCAGTCATTGCTACAATCTCATGTAAAAAGAAAAAACAAAGTTTTTAAAAGGTCTAGTGTAATCTTTGCAGAGATCCAAAAGAAAAAATCTGGTCATTAGTAAAAAAAAAAAATGCATATACAGTGGAAACTCTATATTCGTAATATTCGATATTCGTCACATTTTGATGACCTTTTCCTCCCCCATATTCGTCAGTATTTTCTATATTCGTTGTCATACCCAATACCGGGCAGTAACGCTACAATCGCTCGCCGCGCCGATCACCTAGCTCAGAGCCGTAACTAGGCAGGTGCAACAGGTGCACCCGCACAGGGCCCACTTAGAAAGGGGGCCCAAACTGCTGTTCACAATTATATTTTTAAATTTTAAATTTTTCCGCCTTTCTACAGCGCGGTTTGGCGATTACATTTTGCCTTACTTAGACCCTAAATGTCTGCTCACCAGTGTTCCCAACCGTGGCGACTTTTAGAGGGACGTAGTGACGTTGCGGCAATCGCAGACAAATCAGCCAAAAGTAGCGACTTTTGAAATCTTTTTTATTTATTTTTTGAGAAATTTAAATTTATGTTTAGTTTTCAAAGTTACAAATTTTTCTCTATAGCGCTCTCTGGCAACGACTAATATTATTACTATATACAAAACGGTATTTTTAGATTTTTCTAGTGTGCAGAGCTAGAAATCTGTAAAGGTAACATTTTGTAACAAAAATAAATCTGCCCGGGAATTTTTTTAATTGCTAAATTGATATAATTAATAAATTTGCTGAAATGAAAGCCAGAAAAGTTCAATTAAAATAAATATTATTATTTTCCCAAACCAAATAAATTAAGGGGCCTAAATTCAAATTCTTGCACAGGGCACAGGAATGGTTAGTTACGGCTCTGACCTAGCTTAATGTTGCCAATTTAGCTATATATATATATATATATAAAAATAAAAAAAAATAAAAAATATATATATATATATATATTTTTTTTTTTTTGTTAGATTTAGTGGATTTATGAACAATCTAGCTATGCAAATTACTTAAATTTTAATTTATAATAGTCTAGCTATAAAAAATCAAACAATTTTAATGGAAACAAAATGATTCGAATATTTTTATTAAAATGTCTAGCTATAAATTTGAATTTTGAGTTGGCATCAGTAGGTCAGCTAGCTATAGTTAATCAGTCTGCTTTGTGGAGTCATCGTGTGCGTTCTTCGTTTCTCGCGTTGATTATTTTCAAAATCTAGTTCTAATGGCTCCAACAAAGTGCACTGAAAAAAAGGAAAGCTGTTAGAACAACAATAGAGATTAAAATATCTTATATATAAAATTCTCGTGTCACAATGTTAGTTACCTTACTCCTCCGAAACGGCTTTACCGATTTCTACCAAATTTTATATGCATATTCAGTAGGTCTGAGAATCGGCTACTATCTATTTTTCATACCCCTACACCATTTCCCCCTTTCAAAAATATATTTATATATGGATTAAGGCTTTTATGTCCAACAGATGGCGCTAACTTCCGACGACCTAAGTTTGCTTTTCTGTGAGAATGGACTGAAGCAGATCACTTTCTATCTATCTATATAAATAAAATATAACGTTTGTTTATTCCTACCGATTCCTTTTGAATTTTGACACAACGTTGCATTCGAATACGCACGTGTTTTTATATAATATACATGTCGAAATTCCCCCCAGTGGGGCAGATGGACGGGATTAAGGCTTACCGTGAAGAACTCGGCTTCTATTATACTATTTTACATGCGGTTTTTTGCGTTTTAATACGTTACGTCAACAGAATATACACTAAAAAGGGATTTTTCGATATTCCCCAGCGGGAAAAGTGACGGGATTAAGGCTTACTGTGAAGAACTCGGCTTTTATTATACTATTTTAGATGCGTTTTTGATTGCGTTTTAATAGGGTACGTCAAGAGAATGTACACTAAGGGGAAGTGTTATACATTTTTAATAGATACATTTCGAGCCACAGCAACGCGTGGCCGGGTCAGCTAGTATATATATATATATTGCTAAGTCTGAAAATGGAGAATGTAGAGAGGTTGCGGCTGAAGTTTTGATCTTGACGTTCCAAACGCCACTGTCAAACTTCTAGGCTTACAATATGGCGGTGCTCAACGTTCGACGTTCACGTTTTAGAGATCAATCTCTAGTGTTTTCAACTTAGCCAAACAATTTAATATGCCGAGATCATAATTGGAAGTACCTAATGTTTTAATTCATGTTATGTCTTCTGAACAATACTAGCGAGGTTGAGGCCGAAGTTTTCAACGCGAAAATGTGTACGTCGGACGTTCGGCGCCGCTTTCCCGTAAGCCTAGAAGTTTGACAATGGCGTTTGGAATGTCGAACATGATTCCACTGACTTTCCAAACTCTATTGTCAAACTACTAGGCTTACGGGAAAGCGGAGCCGAACGTCCGACATGCACGTTTCGCGTTGAAAACTTCGCCCTGAACCTCGCTAATAACCTTACTCTTCTTCCCCTTTCTACCACTATACTGTATTAGTACAATAAAGATGGCCGGATGGCCGAGCGGTCAAGGTGGCAGCCTACCGCTCTGGGGGACCCGGGATCGAATCCGAACGAGTCGAATAATCCCCAGGAGTTTTTCGGGGGGTGGTCCGTTCGGATATGTCGGGCCCCGTCCCTCACCTCCCGGTCGCCCCATTGTGGGCCTGGCCGAACCCATAATAAGCCTACTAAAAGAGGCCCTCTTGGTGCCCACAGGGCGGAAAGAGTTTTAAAAAAAAGCCCTTTAATTCATTGTTTCGCATCATTACTAACCGACTATATCGAATGAAGTAAGAGGAGTCGAGTTTATATTTCGGCATTTTCCGATAAAGTATAGACTTTTTTTAATAATTGATCATACTCATGAATTATTATTTAAAATTCGATAAAGCCGTTTTCAAATTTTATAAAATTCTCTTAAAAATGTATTTAGAAAAATTATCTTCTACAAAGTTTGATTATGATACAATTGGGCATAAAGGCAAATTTTAAAATTATTTCTGAAGTATTAAAGTATATAAAATTTATATCATTTAATAAGAATAAAAATAAATTAACTTGAAAATAGTGAATTTCTAAAAATGATTTTCTTTTAAGATGTGATAAATCACCAAACGATCGCCTAAATATCGGGCTATAATATGGCTAATTAAAGATGTGACAAGACTTCAACGAAGTACGAGTTTATTAAACATTAACTAAATATCTGGTCAAAAATATGCTTCTTCCGAAATTCGTTAAAATTTTATTTTAAAAAATTAGTTTATTTTCACTTAAAATTTATTACTTTAAATAAATAAATTATTAATTCTTGGAAATAAGTCTTATTAATATATAAGTCACTTTAATTAACGTTTACGTAACTAAACTATAACGCGCATATTTCATATAACCGACGTCCGATGACGTCAGGTAACCGCTTTTAAAATGGCGTCGAAATATTAGGAAATTTAGTAAAAATTGCGCTGTCGGTCAATCGGAGAATACTGGACGAACGAGAAAAATGATCTGTTCTGGTTTTCGGGGTGGCGACGTTCGATTATAGAAAATCTTGCTTCTAAACCCTTGTGGGGAATGGAAACGGAAGGCGGAGGGTGGTAGGGAGTCTCTCGATCCCGATCCGTCGTCATTCGGGGATAGAAACGTAAAAAAGGCAGATATTTAGCCTTAAAATTCAAAAAGAATCCATTACGTCAATCGCGTTCGAATTCGTTAGGCGCTTTCTAATCTCCGTAGAAACGGTAACAATTGCCGTTTCTATTGTTGCAACACGATTTTGCGTCACTTTGCACGTTTTTCGCTTGCCGGACGGACGCGTGCGCTCTTTGCTCCTGTTTTCGGTGTGTTTTTTGCTACCCGAAGTGGTTTTAAGAAGACTTTTGGACGCCGACATTACACCAAGTAAGATTTTAATTAGAATTTAGCTAGCTGTAAGATTTTATTTTCGTTTCGTTTAGTCCAACTTTCGGAGACGACATCGGCCGGCTCGGACTTTGCATATTTGCGTTTAAATCTGCCGTCGCTTGTGTTTTTCGTTTCAATTACCATCTCTTTCGACTTTTAAACGAGCCGCCACATTGGAAAGCGACCGAAGTGCCGAAAACGACGAGAGCAAAGGATAAATAAAGTATTTGTTCGTTGGTTTATTTTCGTAATTAATTAATTTCGATAATGTTTAATCGATTTACATTTTATAAACACGGTCAAAGAATAAGGATTATGTATAGAAATTCAATTAAAAATTTAATACTAACTTTAAATACGAATTTTAACTAAAATATACTATGGTAACATTGATGGACGGAGACCGTAGTCTGAAGCATGGGCATGAAGAAAACACTTTTCACGACGCACAAAAGCAGATATTCTACTAATGCAAAACCTAAGAAGTGTAATATATATATATGCATATAAAAGCATTACAAAGTATTGATATGAATTTTAGAATGTAGAAAATGTCGAATATTTCTACACAATAAACTCTAAACTTTTATTCTACTCTTGGGGCCTCCACTTCACTTTTCTTCTCTCTACCATGTTCTAAATTACTTTCCCTGTCCCTCTTCCCGCCTTTTTCTCCCTCGGTTTTATGAACCTTTGTCTATGTTTTTATAACCCCTTCTAAGAATGGGTTAATGAAAGCTATCGTAGGAAATACTCTATAGGTAATTTTATGTAATAAATGGGTACATAGACAAGACGTAAGCAAGTTTATGTAACATAATGGAAGATCTATACAGACAAGACGTCATAGACAAGACTTTTGCAAGCAAGACGTCATACACTAGATGTTATAGACAAGTTTATGTAAAGAAAAAGCAGTGGCGTGTTATCCTATGGTGGTTGGTAGCCCCCACCAACAGGGGCTCCAAACCAATCTTTTATTAAAAGAATATTTCCCCAAAAATGTCCCCCGAAGAAAAATGTCTGAAGACACGAGACCCCTTAATTCAAATTCACCCGCGTGCCCATGACGTGCCACTGCGAAAGAGGTATGAAGGCGAGACGTTGTAGACAAGTTTATGTAATAAAGGGGTATACAGAAATGACGTTGTAGACCTCGTAAGCGAGACAAATATTAATTTTATTGCGAGGTTTTTACATTATATTTAATTATAAAGGACATTTTAAGTCAACACCTTTAACAAAAATCGAATTAACGTAAACAAGACGTTAATTATTATTAACCTTCATACCTATGTACTATACAGTACTTATACTAATTTGTATGCCACTACCAGACACCTGTTTACTTTCGATTTCTGCTTTTTATAACATAAATTTATGCTAATTTTACATTTATTATCATATAATTTGCATAAAATATGACATAAAATACGAATCAATATCAAACTTTCAGACATAATTCAAAGTTTAAACCTCATTTCTTCGCCTTATAACATGGGATAAAGGATAAAAATGGTGCTTATCCCTGCCTTACACTTCACATATTTCTAAAAATACCTTTCCATATATCATTAATATAATACGAAATTATAAAAAAGCGGATATTTATACACTATACATCATTAGAATTTTGAAAATTGTATTGTCTACAATGCATAAATCTAAAAAATTAATCTCAAAGAAATTAATACCCGACATTTATAATAACATGAAGCAATATTTTATATATTAATTTGATATTAAATTGCTTAACGTTCCTTTAATAAATTATGTTATTTATAATTATATAATCTCTGCGGGGGTTGTTTTTACAAGAGGAAACTTATATTTATATTAATATTTCTTCTAAAAATCCAATTAAAAATGCATGCTAAATACCTGTAAATGTAATTGAATTTAGAGGAATTTATTTTAAAATATAATCATTGATTTCAATTGTAAAATAGACAATGGCACATTGTCTACAAGTTCTATATTTATTTTAATATATATATACATACATACATACGTACAAAATAACACAAAAGGGATAATTAGTTTCTTATAATACAGAAATATTACTCAGATTTGAAAATTATCCGGATACAATATTGAAAAGTCTGTCATAGATTGTGACTTTTTAGAATTCTTTTTAAACAATAAATTGTTTTAAATTAATTATTTATGGATGGAAGGATCTCGACCCTTGAATTACTCGATTGTTAAGTGATTGTAAAGGTCGAACGTTTGTTAAAATAAGAACCTCTTCTTTGTCGGTTATGGGGCCTTCTACCATGAGACGAAACAGTGGAGTCTGAAAAATAGAAAAACAATTGAATTTTTCGCAAGGTTTTACAGTAATTTTACGTGTTTTAGTTATTTTAACAATTGTAATTTCGCTTTGAATCTCACCTGTAAAACATTAACCTTTTGAGTCTCCGTGAAAACGGTCCAAGTCACGACTTCCTCACACCCTGGCGTAGTAAAGGAGCCGAAATATCTAACGTAAGACCCTCTATTTTTTGGAAAAAGTCGAGATAATGGGAAACCGAAATGTATCGTTTCGTTGGAGTAAGAATTTCGTACCGCACTCATGGCAATTGTTATCTTATCCAATAAAGGATTGGGTCTACTAGATGCCTAATTAAGTAAATAAATATTAGTTAAGAAATGAAATATAATCTATAAATTTTTATATATTTTTAATAAAAATTTACTCTATAAAAAACTGACAAAGCTGCAAAACCATCCCTCATCTGTAATGCCTGAGATTCGCTCGAGTATTTCTCGTTCATGTGAAGGCACTGCAACTGTAAGGTTCGTAAAAATCAGTTATTGTGATAAGGATAATGAACTTAACCTAATAAAATCCTTAAAATTAGCGTGTACGTCACCTCTAGAGCGAATTGTTTCTCGTTTAAGGTGTGTTCCGTTCCTTGAATATCAGTTAATCCCCAATGGAAGTGGCATTGTCTGAGTCTATACGTTCCACCGAGTCCTCCGTCCCTGATGGCTATGTAAGCATTTGCTGGTGGAATTAATTTAACTGCGAGAATTTTATTGGAAAAGAAGTGTTAGAAAACGTCAAAGATTAAAAGAAATTAAGCTGGAAACAGCTAAGCCTGTATGCCCATTGTTTTCTAAAGTGACACCTCTCAGTACCGAATTATACCCTATAAACGTTATAGGACCCAAATTACGATTGACCACCACTCGATCCATGTCTATGTTAACTGGGGATTGGTTAAAACCTCCGCATTGTTTATAAATAGCAGGCCACATTTCTGGTACTAGAATAGTTGAATATGCATATTAAATGATGATGAAAATGGTAACTATTATCCTCTATGTTATAAACCTACAAGTATCTCCATCGTATCCCCATTCTGGAAGACCTAGAAAAATGAAAACATTCTAATGTATGAATTGAATTATACTACGGTTTAAATTATATCTAATAATTAAAGTAGAAAACAATTGAATAATTGAATAAATACGATTGTAGTTACTATAAAACCCCAGAAAACTGGAATAGTTATAGCTATAATTGATATAAAAGTAATTTTTAAAAAATGGAGCAAATAGCTGTAATTAATTGCTACAAAAATCCATCAGCGAGTTGCTTAACTTTCCCGACAAAATTTAAAACTGCGTGTGTGGCGCCATCTGTTAGGAGATTTTATTTAAAAAAATCCTTTTATATTGTTAATAATTATAAAATAGAAAAAGCTTTATTTTGAGGGTACGGACGAGTTTTATAAAAAAAATTGTAAATACTAATAACGTTAAAATCGTCGTTAAGTCCAACCCTACTCGAGGTACGACACGCGATCCCCCTCTATCTCCCCACCCCCTCGACCTGTAAACACCAAAATTTAATACCAACGATACCCCTAATACACAATCTACCCCCCAAAATTTTAAAAAATTTCGGCAAAAAACACAGAAGTTATTAAGCTTCAAAATCGTGTCCCCCCTCACACTACCATACAAAAAAAAAACCGAATTCTTTGCATTTCTCTACACTTCGAGGTCCTCCGAGTCCAAAAATTTAAAATTTCGGGGGTCATTTTTTGACCCATTGCCGTACATTACCTCCTTTATGTATAACAGAGTCGGGAAAGTAATAACGATAATAACAATAACTATTAAACGTTAGTCAAATTAATTGTGTTTATTTTTGAACGTTTAATGATGTTTCTTAACAATAAAAGAAATTGTTAGTCTTTATAGTTATTTGTTAAGGTGTTTAAATCATCGAGAAAGTGTCAATTTATAGTTATTTAAACTCCATTAATGGACAATAAGCAATAAATATTATCGAGTAATGGGAGAAATTTGAAGGTTCATTTAATTGTGTTATTTAGAGCAATATTCGTGTTATAAATTGCTCTCGATTAATTGGATAATCGCGTGTTAAATCCCCAAATTTTTGACCAAAATCCAAAAAAATTTATAAAAATTAAAAATACAATTTAATTTTTTAAAAAATGACATATTATAAAATTTACCTGGTTCATGAGAACAGGTGAGAATAAATAAAGAAGTAACGACAAGGAAACTGAACATGACTACTGATTAATTCCTTCAACTTCTATATTTATGTGTGAATTTTTAAAAAAATTCAATTAAAAAAAGTCACTACGTCATTCGTCGATACTCGCTGGAGCGTAGTAAGTTGCTATAGCAACCGCCATTCATAAATTGAAATAGATTAATTTGTATTTTGTTTCTTATGAATGAAAGTTTCAATTTCACTTTAAATTACGTAACAATACAGATTTTTTTTGTATTTTTTGCCTTTTATTATTTTTGTAAATTGATTAATTAAATTTTTAAAAAAAATCATTTCTTTTATTTACTCGTTTAATGTATAAATTAATTTGTTTTTTTTTTTGTTTTTTTAAGCAACATTTTTAGATTTATGTGGAATTTTTTTAGTTGGATTTTTTCTCGAGAGATGTCGGAAGTTTAGTGATTTATTTTTAAATTTTTATATTTAAAACTTCGTTGTGTAAAACACAATTTAATTGTATGTGAATTGCACGTTTTGGTGTAATTTCGACAGGAGTTTCGTTGTTTTACGTGAAGTTTTAGACGTGTTTTTAACCGAGAGACGACCGAAATTTAGTGATTTTATTACAGAAAAAAGGTCATTAAAAACTTCAAGTTTTGTACAACAGACTTTATTTATTTATTTAAATTTTTTCTATACACATTTTTGGACACGTAACAAATAAAATCATTCTAAAAATGATCTACGACATACGTACACACACACACACACACACATATATATTTTATCAAGAAAAGTGTATGAATACACGACATGAATATGTTACAAGTAGATCAAAAAATTCACTTAAAAATAGAAATAAATATTATTTTAATGATGGAGTCTATAAGTATGCTTAATATTAAACCCAATTAAGATTTTTTAGAAGATTTAATTAGTTTTAAAAAACCATATTTTTAAGTTAGTAAATATCCTAAAACATCGATATACAGGACGAGACAGCAATAGTTACAATAGGAACTATATGTCTATGATTTTTTAGAAAAAACTTTGATTTTTTTGATATTTATATATTTATATATTTATATATAAATGGACAAATATCACCGGTGTTGTTCTACACCCTTTTTTAAATATTTTTTGGTTCTTAAAGTTAGTAGTTTCGAAGTTAAAAAGCACACTATGACTCTCTGCTACTTTTTTTTAGATGTTAGTTTATATTAAATATATATTATTTACACTATTCTACAAAGAAATTTTACCATCTAAACCCATTTTTTTATGTATTCGAGGCCTTAAACCCACCGTAAAGTTCGTATAAACGTACGAACGTACGTTTTAAAGTAACGGTCGACGGCCGACTTTTAACCATCTCTTTTGTCTCGATAAATGAAACGAAGTAAGCGTAACTCTCATTTCATTTATCTAACCCAGTGGTTCCCAACCTTTTCTAGGATGCGGAACACTTTTGTGAGCAGTTTTCTTTAGCGGAACACTTACTTAAGTTAATATGAAATACATAAGCTTGTCATCAGTTATTTTATTAGAATTGAGCAGTTATAATTCAAAATCTCTACTCATATTATTAATGCCAATTCTAAGACAGGAAAAAATATACCTAAATAACTTTAATGGGAAACTTGTGCCTGATGTTTTTTACATATTTCATTCAGTTTTTATCATTGCCTTTGTCTTATTCGAAACAGTAGTACACTCCATAAGTACGAGTCGTACATATATACTTAAGTTTATGAAAATTTTATGATTTTAATTTTTTGATATTCGGCGGCTTGAATACAATTGTACTGTACACTTTCCGATTTGTGACTAAATCTGCGGAACACTTGGGAGATGCTTACAGAACACCAGTGTTCCGCAGAACACCGGTTGGGAACCACTGATCTAACCAAAGCAAATAATTAATCGAGCAAAATTATTACAATTAATAACGATCAATGATTAATCATGCTAAATGAAGCACGAACTATGTTGATAGATGCAAAACTTCCTGTAGAATTTTGGGTAGTAGTCATATTAACCAAATATCATTTAAAAAATTGAGATCCTACATTAAAATGGATATCTTATCTTAAAGTTACCGAACAATCAAAGAAACTTGCTGTTAAAGCAGTGGATAGGGTTTCTACAGGATACACTATTGAAAGAATAGCATATCAAATATATAGTTCGAAAAATGGAAAAATTCATGAAGTTGCAGATTTTGATGAAAATACAAGACAAACAACAATTATTAATTAATCAGAATAGTTAAAATGGATGCTTTGAAGAAATGTTACAGCGTAGGAATGAAAATGCAATTATTAGACACAACACTTCTTAGAAATAATCAATACAATTTTTAAATGTAATCAGCCAATGATGCTTAGGAAAATGAAAAAGCACTGTCTAAAGTCAAAAGAAAAATGGTTAATATATGATAAAAATCAGACTCCAACAACCTTGACAATAATAAAGTGCTTGATAATAATAAAGAAAAAAGGCTTGCGTTGGCTGGGGCGACAAAATCCGAAAGAATAAAAGTAGAAAAATATCGTCAACCCAAGATTTATTAGAAAAAATTCCAACAACACATCAAGAGGCAAAAAACAGTGTCAAAGATGGATTAATGACACAAAAGAAGAGACCGGACATGATATTTTTCTTGGGAATTAAGATTATACAAAAGAAAACAGGTTATAAATTTTCTATAGAAGAATACATGAACAAAATACACAATAAATTTCAATTTAAGAATGGTAATCCAACGAAGAAACACGGCATTTCTAGCCAAGATTTAGACGAACACGATAATTCGTCATCGACAAACGGAGAAAAATTCCGAGAGACGACGGGCTCTTCGACGTACCCGTCGCTCGAAAACGGGCCCGATGTTACATTTTCCGTTAGCCGACCGTCTCGCCGTAATAAGCTTCCACAATTTATTCATCTAAGAGCAATTAAGAGAGTACACAGATATTTAAATGGAACTCAAAATTATAAATTAATCTGTGATAAACAACAAAGAAAACTGGAATTGAGCAGAGATGCAAGTTGGTGCTAAAGATTCCGAACATTTCTCCGATTAAAATCGAAAGATCTCCAATAACGTGGACGTGTCAAAAAAATAGTCGACTGCCGATTGTCTTGCCTCCCCAACGTGCGAAGCAGAAATTAAAGCCATTTACGAAGAAATACGGAAAATAAAACAAATCAGAAATTGGATTTTAGACATCGTGGATATGTACCGATCTTAAAGTCAGACAGTCTATCGGCCATCGACTCGATAAAAGAATAAACATTACACGATAAAACAAAACGTATCGATAGAAAATATTATTTTGCGAAAGACAAAATAGAAAAGGAAACCACGAAGATATTGCGTACCAGATCTAAAGATCTAGATGCAAATTTGCTTTTAAAAAGATTACCCGTGGAACAAATAAAAGTACAATCTCAAAAGACGGGACTTATTAATGTTAACTGTTTGCAGAAACCATACAATATCTTTCATAAGGAAGACTTCCAAAATTTATTATAATTAGTTTTTGGTTTCCATGGAAATACGCTAGTGCCTTTGAGTTTTCCGCGTGATGATTTTATCATCCGAAATTTGAACTTTTTTGGGTTTGTATAGGTCTCTGTGTTATATAATTTAACTTAAATACTTTCTTGTAATCGATCTATTTTATAAATTACCTAATAATACCGACACATACAAGCCGAGAAAGTCACACGATTCGGCGATATAATGTCACCAAACGGTACATTTAGTCATTTGCAAATTCCAAAAACATCCCTATTTAGTATTTATGAGGATCTTCCTCAAAAATATTAAATAGATGATTAAGTACAAGTATTTGTTGACACTTACGACGATGACAGCATTTTGAAGTTTGACAAAGTGGCAAATTTGTAGGGCAATTGTAATTCATATATTAAAATACATAACATTTTTATAAATGGAGAAAAGATTCTACACACAAATAGTGTGTAGATTTGCAATTATGTATATAATGGCATAAACTGTGCATCAGTAATTACCAGTAGGTATACATATAAACAAATTGCCCCTATTTCCTGTTAGTTACACAATATCCTGCACAATTAGAATTCACAGTTATATATTGTTCATTAAAATGACTTAATTAATTAGTTATTAACCTTAAATTATCAGTGTGAAGTTAATAATTAATTTAAAATAACTCAACTTACAGATCTTCTAAAGTCGGTGTGTTACTGAAAGAAAAACTTTTGCCGGAACCATTATTAGTTGTGTTAGACGTAGCTTCACTTTCGCCATTTAATTTGGCAGCCATTTTAACGAATTACTAAAATATTAAGAGAAAACAAAAATTTAGGTGATTTGATCGACGTAACAAAATAAATGTCGTTCGAAACCACGTGTTTGTTTACAACATAATAAAATTTCGCGGGAAAACCAATACAAGTGGTCGCTAGCGCCACCTGATTTTTTTGATATGATACTTTCAATTTATTTTTAATATTAAAATTATTTTTTATGTTTATACAGTAAACAAAAATTAAATTTGTGTATTTATTATAATTTTTAACTTAATAAAATTACTTTATTACTAAAGAAAATTTTATAATTTATTATTTTAACTTAATCCGAAAACGTTCATTCTAAAGTTTCTTGAAAAATCGGTCGTTCAAGAACCGGCGTTGTTACAGATAAAAATTCGAAATTTGAAAGTTTTTCAGAGATTAATTTCTATTTTAAATTTCCCCTTGATAACATTTAATTTTGATAACGATTAAATAAATAAAAATTATGATTAAACCCTTACACAATATTAGTAAAATGTCAAAAAGATGTGTTTTTTTTCTTTTCATTTAGACAAACGTGCAAAAACTTCAGATTCTATCACTTTTTTTGTGTTTTAACAAATTAAAATTACAATTAATTTAAAATAATATAAATGAAATTAACTAGAAAAGTATAAACTATAAAATGCCGGCACTTTACTAAAAATTGGATTGTTTTGAAAGATTTTCGAATGCCCGCCATGGCCGAGTGGGTTTTTTTTTTTAACTCTTTCCGCCCTGTGGGCACTAAGAGGGCCTCTTTTAGTAGGCCCATTATGGGTTCGGCCAGGCCCACGATGGGGCGACCGGGTGGTGAGGGACGGGGCCCGACATATGGCCGCGTGGGTAAGCCGTTGTTTGTCGTGAGTTCGCGCCTGGCCAAAGAGCTTACCTAAGAGGAATTTTCTGAGTTTTTTTCACGCTTATAACGCCTAAATAGGGGTCATTTCCCTTAGAATGTTTTGTAATATACGTAAATAAAAAATTAGTAGCGAGGTTGAGGCCGAAGTTTTAAACGCGAAAACGTGTACGTCGGACGTTCAGCGCCGCCTTCCTGTAAGCCTAGAAGTTTGACAATGGCATTTGGAATGTCGAGCACGATTCCACTGGCTTTCCAAACGCCATTGTCAAACTTCTAGGCTTACAGGAAGGCGGCGCTGAACGTCCGACGTACACGTTTTCGCGTTTAAAACGTCGGTTCTCAACCTCGCTACTAATTCTTTCTATATTACTTGTAATTTAATCAAGCAAACAACAATAAAAAATAGAGTCAAAGTAATCGCTTCAGTACTTTGTGATTGTACTTTTATTTTTATTCGGCATTTTAATTATTTAAAGTAACTTAAAATTAATTAATATGTCTAAATATATAAAATTATATTAGAAAAACAGAAAAAATTTCATAAGTTATTGAAATATGTTTACACATCTACCGATGAAGTATAGAAATTTGTGGACTTTCCCACGAGATATATTATCTACTTTTACTTTTTACATAATGAAAGTAATTAATACTTTTATTACGTAAAATGTCGGGTGACCAGGAAGATACCCGACATATCCGGAAGAGACACCCCCCGAATAATTCCAGGGGTTTCGTTCCCCCCGGAGCGATAGGCCGATGCCTTAACCGTCTCGGCCATCCGGCCTTCAGTAAACATAATTATTTAAGAATTAAAATGAAAGTAATTGTAATAAAAAATGAGGTATGTGTACAGTATAATTTCCTGTACGTTCAACTTTAATTCTCGTGTTGAAATACTCTAGCATTGTATGCATGTAGATTATTAATAAAAAACAGGAAACAATCGCCCCGTATTGCCAGTCATTTTATTATTTTAAAACCAGGGATCCATAGCGGCTCTCGGGGCCCTCCCTATTGATACAGAAATTAAAAAGAAAAAATTATTTGTTGGAACTTGAAATATGACACGTCGAAAAACCCATTTTTTGGGGATTTTTCGGGGATGGCTTGTCCTTCATTAATGGCCAAACCCATAATGGGGTTAAAAAAGCCATCTTCGTGCCCACAAAGTGGAAAGAGTAAAAAGTAATGCCTCGTGCTTATTAATACTGCTCACTTTAAAGTTTTGCTTCCGAAACTAATACAAATTTTCATTGAAATGTCATATTTAAGTGTCACCCGTCACTGACCGAATGGATCAAACACCCGAATGCTGGTAGTTAGTTGCGAACGAGCTGGCCACGTGGAGTTTTCTGGTTGTTCTTCGTGTCGCATATAATGCATAAATAGAGACCAGCTTTTCACAGGAAATCCGCCCGGAAGGAACCCTCTTGGCAAGTGTTGCATTGGTTTATTCATCAATGCAATCCATATTTAAAGTGCCACATTCTTTAAGATGGCCGTTCATTCTTTTATTTTCAGGAACCTAACTTTAATTCGAGGCCTAAGAGAAATGGGATAACCGGTTTTACGACGAATTTATAAAAATAAATCAGGGGAAACACCGAGTGTCCATTTTGGACTATATTATAATAACGATACATTGTTTTAATCATAATTAACACTTGGACGTAGGAACCGGCAATTTGGCTTTATTAACGTAATGTTTTGCTTTATTTTTGTCATTTCGTAATTCAAATCGGGTAGTTAAGCAGGAATATTTTTTCGAGGCCCCTTTGACGACGGAACCTATTGCCGTGTGTGCCATATGCAAATTAAACAACGTCTATTTTGAATATTTGCAACAGAACTCGAGGAGTGAGTACGTCACATCAATTGTGAGTAAAGTATTTCGGTCACAAAAATTAATTGAATTTAACCTATTTTTATTAATTCTATTGTTATTTATTTTTAACATATTGAATGACGATCGACGACGTAAATTACAGTAGAACACCGATTATCCGAGATCCTCGATTAACCGGTTTTCTTCCGTATTTCGTTTTCAAGCACAAAAACTCTATTAAAACTTATTAAACTTTTAAATTTTCCACTGTTATATAAATTAAAACAGAGGAAAAGTATGGAGATCGGTCAAAAATGACCCTTAAGTCTGGCATTTTTGGACTCCGGCCTTGAAACAAAACCGAAAAATGCAAAAACTAGTTGGGGGTTTTTGCATTGGAGGAAATGTTTGTAAAAATTTTCAAGAAAATCTGACCCCTGGTTCGGGAGAGAGTATGTACCAAATCACCCGAAGATCAATCGAAGATAATAGCAATTATTAGGCATGAAAACAAATAAAAAAATGCCGAGAAAGTCTAGCAACAAAGTTGCCAGCTTCTTTTGATAATTAGAATGAAAATTAAGGAATTTAATATAATGTATTTCCTCGATTAAATGCCGGGGATTTATTTTTAAAACCTATTTTCCAGATTTATTACCTCTCAACAGGAGATTATGGGTTATTTATGGGTTACAACCACATTTTAAATAATTACTGTTTTCATAGTTAATCCGATGGCCCGCCAGTGACCAACTGGATAAATCTCCGAATACTGATCGACACTTTGAAGAGGTGGAATTTTAGTTAAATCCTTTACTTATCACTCTAAACTACAGTAACCCGTACAGAGTAGTACTGTGTGTTCTCGTGTTTTTCAATATGGGATTTACTGGAGTAAATACGGTATAGACCTACTTACTGTACACAAGATACACAGATACCTGTATATAAATATATACTAGCATCTGTAAATATTACCTGGCTCGCAAGTTGTGTTTGTTTAGAAACAGCGGAACTCTTTTTATCATTAAAATAAATTCATTGACTCAGCTGTACCCAAGTGATTTATTATAAGACAACCTACTCGTGTATCAACCTTAACTTTTATTTATTTTTTAAAAATTTTTATGGAATAAAATATAACGTTTATTGCAGTAAATTTTATGAAAATCGCCTTAAGGCTTTACACCTTCACAATGGTATAACACTGCACTGTATCCGAATCGCTAAGGTTGGCACGATTTCTTGTATCTATTCAAACAAAAATGTGCGGTGCTTGCAGCGCCAAAAGCACCTTTTTTTTTTTAAACTCTTTTCGCCCAGTGGGCACTAAGAGGGCCTCTTATAGCAAGCCCATTATGGGTTCGGCCAGGCCCACAATGGGGCGACCGGGTGGTGAGGGACGGGGCCCGACATATCCGAACGGACCACCCCCCGAAAAATTCCTGGGGATTTTTCGACCCGTCCGGATTCGATCCCGGGTCCCCCAGGGCGGCAGGCTGCTAACCTTGACCGCTCGGCCATCCGGCCGCGCCAAAAGCACCTTAGTGTCTAGTTTTGAATTTTGGTAAGGAAATGTCACCATTTTAAATTTGTTGCGTTAGGTTAATTACAAATCTTCTCAAACCGAAATTGTGAGACAATGATAGCCTTCGATTAGTGTGTGTAGTGTGTAGTGTGTGATTAAACATTTGTTATCGTAAACCAGGACATTATTCTTCACTTTGATCTAGAAAAGAAAGACATATCCGCCATTTTGAATTAAGAAATGTCCTTTGTTTTTCGAAACACACCCACGATGCCCTCTTTTTCAGAACAATTTGTATTTATTCGAAAGTCGGGAATCATTGAAACATTGAAAAGTAGAAATTGCATGTCACGTGGTAGGAACTGCACATTAATGGCGTGCAATTCCTTGTAACACCTTGTAACAATTGCCTACTTTGTAACACTTTAGTAAAGTATTGAAAGGTGGAAATTACACGTCTTTAAAATGTTGCACGATAGGAATTGCATCACGTAGCACGTAAAACCTAAGAAATTACGAGAAAAGTAAAAAGTATGCTTCAGAATTTATTAGCTTTCTCCCAATTTCTTATTCTTACAAGCTAATCACTCGCCATTTTATCTCTCTGTACATTACTAAGGACCGTAAATCTTTCAGCGAGACACGTAAGTTCTTTCTCTTCACTTTTGATAAATTTATAACTAACTAAAAACGTCAAGTCTTGAAGTGAACCACTAAAAAGCACTTTGAGGGGTTATAAAAAAATGCAACTCGAATTTCTCCATTAAATATTTCTCATACGGGAAGAACGCTTTATTAATTTTACTTGCTTTACTTATTTGAAGTAATTTATATATTAAAATATTTAAATAATTTTATAAATTTATTTTTAAAAAATATTAAAGTGTAAATAATAATAAAATTCGTTCCAGTAGATGGCAGCATCGTCGGGAAAGTAACGTATTGTTCGGTTTGAATCTTACGTCAGTTTGACGTCACGTTTCCAGTTTTATTTTCGAAATGATGTCAAATTGACGTAATATTCAAACCAAACGAACATCTGTAAGTCGAATGCGCCATCTGCCAATTTGCACAAACTTACACTTTTTTTTTTTTTTAATAAAATGTTTTAATTGCAAATTAACATTAATTAACCCAAAACACAAGAAAATAAAATTTAAAATATTTTATTTACTTTAAAATTATAAATTTTAATATTAATATTCATAAAATTTTACAATTTATATATTATATATTTTAAATTCCATAGACTAAAATCTTCATTTGGCCATTAAATTTTCACATATTAATATTGCATTATCATGGAATTTCACAGTATAAATTCTGTAAATAAATAAAAAAAATGCTTATTCATTACTCGAAGCGATGTACTGTACGATATAAAGCTTACTAGCCGGAAAGTAGCGGGGAACTTGTTTAAAAAAATAAATTTATGTAAAAAATTAAAACATTAACCTCAGTGAAAGCAATTCGTATTAACTTCAACTAATCTTCCATTTAATGGTTGAATCGGGCGATAGTTATATTTGAGAACTTCTCCATTAGATTGACGAACCCCGGTACGGAATTTATACAGCTTGAAGATTAAATTTTATATTAATAAATTCAGATAATTTTAAAGCGAAATATCGAATACTCAACTTACTTGATCTTTAGAGATGCAAATAGTGTGTTTTAACAAAGTCCATGTCACCCCTTCGTTACATTCCGGAGTGGTCAAGGATCCTTTGTAACGGAAGTACTCGAAATGGTTTTCTGGTAAAAGCTCGCTAAGGGACGAACCAAAGGTTATATCTGCCGTTTGATTCGCATACTTTACTCTATCAATGGCACTCGTAATGGTATCCATGACTTTCAAAGGATAGCAATAGCGCTGTTTATAGTAAATATGTAAAAATTAAGATTTAATTAGAATTCCTTTTTTAGGACATTCGTCTAATTCAAAGATTTTTTTTATGAAGTTTGATTGGGTTAGACTGAAGGGTCATTTTTCTTCGGATGCAGAATATCTAAAGGATGTAAAGTGTTGTATAAGAGCGAAACTATCAACTGAATATCAGAGAACATTTGAATCGAAGGACACTTTCCTCTGGATTCAGTTGGATCCGAACATTCTTAGATCCTTTTATTCTGGCTCTTAGGAAAGAATCTAAAAAGTCCTTTGGATCTCTTTCAAAATAACCATTTCTTTTGAAAGAGGTTTAAGGGACCTTTCTTTAGATTCAGCTGTTTCGAATAATCCAAAAGAAAGCATGACTCGAGATTCAGTTAATCCAAAAACGAGGAAAGTTTCGTAAATGCATTCAATATTGTAGAAAAAACATAAATACCTCGAAAAATACTGCAATAACCGCTACACCGTCGTCGTATCGTAAAGCTTCTTGCAAAGTGGCATACTTCTCATTCTTGTGAACGAAGTGAAGCTAAACGATAAAGTAATTAGAAAAGTGTAAATAAATATTTAACTCCACGCTCCCGTCGCTCACCGAGGAGCATCGCGTGTTAAATGCTTCTTAGTGAAGAATATTACGTGTTAAATATAAAATGTCTTACTTCCAATGGATTAAATTCTCCTTCGTAAGAATGTTCCGCTCTCCAATGAAACTGAAACTCTTCGAGTTTAAAAGTTCCGGGCAAACTTCCACCAGATAATATAATGTCATCTTTAGGTGTCACTTTGACTTTACAAAAAAATAATTTAATTAATTGTACGTAAAGTAAATACTGTATATAATTATATATACAAAAGTAAAGAGAGATATTGCGACGATTATAGAGGAGGAGACAGAAGATGGTACGATCTCTTCTTCATAAATGGTATGGCCACGCATAGAAGAAGAAGGAGAAGAGAGTATCGAAGCTAAATCCGATATTAGAAGATAGAAGAGGTCAAAGGGAAGACTTTGGAGAGAATAAATATGGAAGGACAGAGAGATAAGGAGGCAATGAAAAGAAAGGAATTGCAGATAAAATAAAGGAAATTTTTGATTCACGAGATCCTCGGTTGTAAGGATATCTTGAAAAGAATTTAAAAAAAAAAGCGCGTGAATCGGAGGCAGGAGAAGAATAAAGAACAGATGGAGTACGAGGAACACGTGAAGAAAAACAAGAAGTACAAGAACAGGATCCACAAAAGGAACAAGGAGCACGGGAAGGAGAGGCAAATATTTTCTTACTTGTTTTTCCATTGGAATTTTCGATTTTTACCGATTCTAATTTTTTGTTATAATCTGAAAAATCGAAATAGTCCAGATTTTCATTTTCTACAACATAACTGCAATCTATATTAATGGGCGATTGCTCGGAACCAGTTTGACATAGTCCCGGCCAACCTTCGGGACCAACCCCTATAAACATATATATATATATATATTTAATTTAAAAAAAAATTACATTTGTTCATTTGAAAATAAATAACTAAATAACTATTTCTCACCATTCGATCCGTCGTAACTCCACTGGACTGTAAATAAAACGAAACAGAATAGGTTAAATTTATTATTTAAAAAAATAATAATGAAAACTTGAAATAATTCTGGATGTTTAGATGAATAATTTAACGTAAACTTTTAGAAAAATAAAAGTTTCAACAGGTGTTTAAGCATGTACATTACACGTGTTACGTTGGAACATGCAACAAAAATCTGTTTGTGTGACGTTGAAGCTTTTAACTTAAAATATTTATTGCGAAATTGTTAATAAATGCATCAATAATTTCTCATGTTTTAAACAAATAGATTATATTTTTAACCTTAAAAAATCGATTTAAAATAATATTTTTCTTTCACTTTAACTAATTGGGCCTGTATTCAAACTTTACAGTACGTGCTTAAATATCAGTTACTCGTCGTTTTTTAAATTTCCACCAAAAATCTACCAAAATTTAATATCATTAATAACCCTAATACACAAACTTCCCCGCAAAATTTCAGAAACTTTAGACAAAAGGCACACGAGTTATTAAGCTTTAAAGTTCCCCCCCCCACACGCATACTAACATTCATACGTACAGAAAAAACACTTCGTAGATTCTGTATTTCCCCCGAAAACCATATTTAAATATATCTACTCGGTTGATCTTGTGTTGAACATTAATCTTTGCAAAAAATTGTAAAATTTCTTAAAAATAAACGAGTTTCTAAAATTAACTCTTTTCTATCCGATTTCGAAAGAGCTAAGAACTGAGATGGACACCGTGGAAATTAATAAATTACTTCTTACTTTATTATTCACCATCCATACGTTATCATTCAAATTATCCAGATGCATTTCGCAAATTTCTTTGCCTCTTCAGTGGATATTACACCTTTACAACGGTGTTACATTTATATTCTATCAAATTTTCCCAGCATGCATCTACAGATAACCCGGTATTCAGATTGATGACATTTGCATAATTTTTGATACAATAATGTTCCGCGATACGTCTTGTTACAATATTTTCAAATTTATACAATATTTTGATATTATTTCTATTTATGATACAATTATTATTTTTACAATGTTGATACCATGGAGATTCACTTCGCCTCAGGCGAATTGCCGCTTCATGCTTTTTAACACGTTGTTCAAGCTGTCTTCCCGTTTCTCCAACATAGATCTTACTTTCTGGGCATGTACATATTAGTTTGTAGACGACTCCTGCTGTTTTCAAAGGGTCATGTGAATGTCCTACTATTCCTCTGTTTACCACATGAATACTTTTGCTTAATCTATTTTTCTGTTCGCCCACTAAGTTGACAGAACAATTATTAAAGTTATTTTTATATTTTTCATAAAACTTTTTAATATATGGTATTTTAATGTATAGGTTTTTACTTTTTTCTTCTTTTACATTATATCTACTTATTATATAACAATTATACCACTTACGTATTACTTGTTGAGGGTAATCGTTAAGCAGATATTTTTTAAACAGATTTTCAGTTTCGAGTTCTATATGCTTCTGCAATGTCGTTCTGTTGAGAATTTTTCTTAGTTCCATTATAAAAACGTTTCTCTTTATACCTAAAGGACAGTATGATTTATAGTTGATTACTTTATTATTATTACAGATCTTTGTATACTTACGAAACAGTAGTGTTTTTTCGTTTCGTGTGATTGTAACATCTAAATAGTTAATTTCATTATTTTTCTCTTCTTCGTAGGTGAATCTAATATCATTGTTTAAACTGTTCGCATAAGTTTCGATGTTTTGGGCTGTGGTAATATTGGAATCATACAGGATTAATATGTCGTCTACATACCTGGCGTAGAAGGAAATACCTTGGAACTGGAAAATCTTTTGATCTAATGATGTCATGCATATATCTGCAATCTTCGGGCCTATAACGGACCCCATTGCTATCCCATCTTTTTGTCGATAAAAGTCTGTAGAAACCGAAAAATAGTTATTTTTAAAAGCAAATTGTTCGGTTCTACAGACTTTTATCGACAAAAAGATGGGATAGCAATGGGGTCCGTTATAGGCCCGAAGATTGCAGATATATGCATGACATCATTAGATCAAAAGATTTTCCAGTTCCAAGGTATTTCCTTCTACGCCAGGTATGTAGACGACATATTAATCCTGTATGATTCCAATATTACCACAGCCCAAAACATCGAAACTTATGCGAACAGTTTAAACAATGATATTAGATTCACCTACGAAGAAGAGAAAAATAATGAAATTAACTATTTAGATGTTACAATCACACGAAACGAAAAAACACTACTGTTTCGTAAGTATACAAAGATCTGTAATAATAATAAAGTAATCAACTATAAATCATACTGTCCTTTAGGTATAAAGAGAAACGTTTTTATAATGGAACTAAGAAAAATTCTCAACAGAACGACATTGCAGAAGCATATAGAACTTGAAACTGAAAATCTGTTTAAAAAATATCTGCTTAACGATTACCCTCAACAAGTAATACGTAAGTGGTATAATTGTTATACAATAAGTAGATATAATGTAAAAGAAGAAAAAAGTAAAAACCTATACATTAAAATACCATATATTAAAAAGTTTTATGAAAAATATAAAAATAACTTTAATAATTGTTCTGTCAACTTAGTGGGCGAACAGAAAAATAGATTAAGCAAAAGTATTCATGTGGTAAACAGAGGAATAGTAGGACATTCACATGACCCTTTGAAAACAGCAGGAGTCGTCTACAAACTAATATGTACATGCCCAGAAAGTAAGATCTATGTTGGAGAAACGGGAAGACAGCTTGAACAACGTGTTAAAGAGCATGAAGCGGCAATTCGCCTGAAGCGAAGTGAATCTCCATGGTATCAACATTGTAAAAATAATAATTGTATCATAAATAGAAATAATATCAAAATATTGTATAAATTTGAAAATATTGTAACAAGACGTATCGCGGAACATTATTGTATCAAAAATTATGCAAATGTCATCAATCTGAATACCGGGTTATCTGTAGATGCATGCTGGGAAAATTTGATAGAATATAAATGTAACACTGTTGTAAAGGTGTAATATCCACTGAAGAGGCAAAGAAATTTGCGAAATGCATTTGGATAATTTGAATGATAACGTATGGATGGTGAATAATAAAGTAAGAAGTATTTATTAATTTCCACGGTGTCCATCTCAGTTCTTAGCTCTTTCGAAGTCGGATAGAAAAGAGTTAATTTTTGAAACTCGTTTATTTTTAAGAAATTTTACAATTTTTTAGAGATTATTGTTTTTTAAATATACAATAACCGATCCCATTGCTTGATATCGGTTGATCTTGTGTTGAAATTTGTTTGCGTGTCATTGGACTTATACCTAATTATGTAAACATCTTGGAAAATACGAAAGCAAACCCCCCCACCATTATTGTTCTCGAGGCCTCAATATAAAATGTTTCGATTGTAAGTTTCTAAATCTATTTCTAACTTGTAAACACGTATTTTATGGATAATTTAAATAGTGGAGAATAAATATACAGTAGAACTTCCAAAGAGGATCACCTCCGAACAACGGACACGTCTGGTGTTTTCCTCGGTGGCCGTTGTTCTGAGGTGCTTTAATGCACAGATTTATCAATTTCTGGGAAGTTAACCTCATTTTATTTAAATTTCTACTGGTTTAAGGATTGTTTTTAGATATTAAGAGCGGAAATTTCGAATTTTTAAGCAGTTAAAAATTATTTTTATGTTTATTTATTTTTTAAACAATTGTTCTTTTATTATTAGTATTATTATTTATTTTCTAGAAATTTTTTAAGGTTCAGAATAAACGGAAATTCAAACGGAAGTAGGAAATCCTTCTTCGGCAAAAGTTCTTATTCTTGTAAATAAATTTATTATATATAAACTTTAAATTATCCTATGGTATAATCTCTTTAAATGCTAATAAATAAAGTATAAACAAAAATAAGAGCGATTTTTACATAAAAAAATCAATTTTTAATTATATTTTAACTTAAAAAATAAGCTTTCTGGTCTCGATTTTCGTATACCTAACTCCGTTCTGGAGATTAACGAAGGAAGACGGACGGACAAACAGACAAACGGAATGTGTAGGTCCGTAATTTAGAAATTGCAGCCCGACAAGAGCGTCTTTATTAGGGTGAAAACACGCTCACGTTTCGTTTATACTTTTATTTATTCACCTAGAAAACAATCTCATTTAAAACACAATGAAAAATCGATTTAAATAATAAGTTATAAGTAAAATAAAGAGTATCTGTAGATGAGCAAATGAAATATAAACGAAGAAAGAGTGCTTTTTTAGATGAATTAATTGTAAAAGAGAAGCAAAAGTGTTTTTTTATGGATAAAATATAAATAGATTAAGAGAAAAAATAAGTAGAATTAAAGCAAGAGTGTATCTTTATAGGAGTAAATAAAATGACGATACAGTGGAGAGTGGTTTAAAGATAATTTCGTACACCTTACCTTCCTGGCCGGAGGCAAACAGCACGAACGAAAGTAGCAAAGTAACGATCATGTCGACGGCAAGGAATAATTGCCAGTGCCAATATGTAGATAAAACACTTATTTATAATTCTCTAATAGTGACAACATCTATCACTTTTCCAGTCACGTGGCGAGCGCACGGAACACACACACACGCACAGCTTTTCCACTACTCGTTGCTGCATCACTTGATAATTGGCGAAACTTAATATTAATTTATTCCGTTGGGACTCCGCGTAAATATATTTTCTTGCCACCAAATTTATTGCTTTTTCACCAAAGACATTTGAATTTTCTTATATATAGGCCCGTATATATTTCACTTCTTCCCTTCTCTTTATTTAATTAATTTAATTTATTATATAAAATAAACTTACTTATACAGTTAGACGTTAACCGAGCATATAGATAATTGCGTTATTTTTATTAGAATTACGTAATATTCAATTAAAAGTTCTTTAATTATAATTAGCGTGACTGTAATTAAGCATATTTATCTAATTTCTGGTTAGAAAATTGGTGTGTTATCGTTAATTTCTTGCAATACAAACCGCGATTTAAGTAGTATTTTTGCATATATTTGTTAAAGCACGATTAACTTCGAAAAAATTGGTTCTATAGATTAAGGTCCTAACAGCCTGTATTACACTTATCTCTGATTTAAAAACTTCTTAAGACGATAATCTGATCGAGTTAAATCACGCCTTAAGCCATCAAAAATTCAATTTTAACCTCTTGCCGTCCTGAATTATTAAAAAAACTGACTTCAGATGAAAAAACTATTATTATTACTTAAAAGTAAACATCTATTTTATTTAAAAAAAAGTGTTTTTTAATTTTTTTCAATTGATCGAACTTGGTTCCTAAATGGTGTCTTTTCCTTTGGATAGCCAACTTTACAGGGGCCCCTGCTATTCGGCTTTTTTGTATTACGTGTTTTACCGAAAAGCTGCCATTCGTAGGTAAGGTGTAGTTAGCGATAAAAAATAATTTTAAAAAATTAAACACGACAAAATATATAATGAAAGTAACGATCTAAACTTTGATTTGCTTTTTTGTATTTGTCTTAACCAATAAATGTTTTGTCACCACCCCTAGGCCATAAATACTTCGGGAAAGACCGTCCCCTACTATTGTAAAGCAATTAGCGATAACAATACAGGTTATTGGCTGATAAAATCAATACTGAACTTTTTAAAACTATAATTGGTTTATTTCTGTATCAGTTGAGATATTAGTTTGACGAATCATCAACCTTTGAAAACACTGAAACTAAAATTGTCGCTAAATGCCACACTTATCGAGCTACATTGTGTAAATATGTAAACAGTTGCTATAAAATGGCTTGTTTTGTTTGTTTTTTGATCTACGATTTGCTAAAGAAAAGTTTTGACAGTATTTAGACAAGTAAAAATGTTTTCAAAACTGTTTAGCAATAAATATCTCTGGGAAACTCTATATTACTATAGTAAGTCTAAGAAAAATTTTCTTGATGTCAATTGGCTTTCAAGTTCTTATTTTTACGTCTTTTACGCTCTAATTTGTCATTTTTATTATGACTGATTGGATATCAACCAATGTGCGTCTTTGTAGAACTGTTCGTTTAGGATTTTCCTGCAAAGAACCAATGGCTTTCAAGGTCACTTGATCAGAGTCAGATTGTAAACAAACTTCGGAAAAAGTTATTTTCATCGCTTCTAGCTGTAATTTCACTAGGTTTTATGTTATTTGAAGTTACTTAGACTAGAAGATGTTATATCAAAAGCTTCTATTCAAAGAATGTATCGGGAAAGTCATTTCTTCCGGGTTTTACAGTACTTCCGTAAATATGTAAAAAAATAGGTATATAATCATTCATATAATAGGGTAATATTCGATTATTATAGTCTATTGTTATTATAATAGCGTAAATAACATATACATAGAATGAAATATACATCATCGATACTAAAAAGTGTTGACCTAGATTTACAAAAACCACCACCCCCCTTCCACGCCAATCGGTGTTATAAACTATACGCTGTATTATCTCTCTACATCGGATTAGAAAGCTGCAATTTTTTTTATTTGTGAGAATTTAGACCTATCTATGTAACGTATATAACAGAATAATTGGATGTTTATAGAAAAAGGTTTTTTTTTTTTTTTTGATTATTTTAAAAACTGGAATTGTATAAATTTTTGTAAACATACATAATATTTTATTCAAGAATCATAAACGCTGATATGTTATTCATAATTCTATAATATTATCATACATATAAAGTCATTTATATAGAATTTATGAACATCTGGTTTGCAAGTATCCTGCTGGCTTAGACCGCTATAAAGTCATTAGACTTTGCTAAATGGAAAATGTTTAGTGTACTGTAAATTGAAAGGTTACAAACTATTTATATGAATTTTATAACCTAAAAAATGTCAATTATTTATTGATATATACAAAGTTGGATGCATATAAAAGTAGGTATACAGAAACATCAATTGCAAATATATAGCATTACACGGAAGTCGCGTAATAAAGTGATTATACCAATATATATATATAATATATATATATATAGCATTACAAAATACAGTATTTACATAAATTTTTTCTTACACATTATATATTTTCAGTCGTGTGATATATTTCAAAACATGGTGCAGGACATAGTGCAACATCGCAATTTCTGCACCAATATCGTGTTTCTTTTCTAATTTTTTTCATTTTGGCATCACGCTTGTTACAACAGACTGCGCAACATCTTGTGGGAGCTGCTTTTTTTTCTGTCGGCGGAATGAAGGCTGGGAAATGCCTTTCTGTCAGTCTTAGTGGACATGGACCTGGTGTCCTCGGCCGACCTCTATATACCTTAGTTACGGTGTGAAATTCCTTGATGAGCTGTTCAATAAGTTGTGCTCTGAATGCTAAATGTTTTTTCTCTCCGCCATATTTTTTATAGAGTACAAAAGAATTATAAAGGCAAATATCAAATAAATGAAAAAATATTTTCTTATAATATTTCTTTCCTCTTTTCCTAGCCACTGGGTAATCATGGAGTTGTTGATCTAAACGATCAACTCCTCCCATTGTATCGTTGTAATCAACGACAACACGTGGCTTCATTTGAACAGTACCAACACGCGTTTGTTTAGATACAAGTGTGGCATTGTGCACTGTAGATAGCAGCGTAACAGTTTTTTTGTCTTCCCATTTTAAAATCATCACTTTTCCCCTCTGTTGTGCCACTATTTCTCCTTTTTTCAATTTCTTTCTTTTTATGATATCTGGAATCCCCCTTCTGTTTAGACGAAGTGTTCCATATATATCTGTTTGATGCGATATCAAATAATCAGCTAACTGAGGAGACGTATAATAATTATCAGTAGTTACGCAGTGGCCTTTGTTCAACAATGGGTCCACTAATGATAATACAATTTGGGAAGTTATTTGCATCTGGTTATATTTTGGATCCAGTATAGTATCCTTTCCGGTGTAAATTATAAATTTGTACAGATATCCTGATGAGGATTCACATAACATAAAGAATTTTACACCGTAACGTGACCGTTTGAGAGGTATGTATTGTCTCCAGGAAATACGACCTTTGAATAGTAAGAGAGACTCGTCCACAGTTATGTCTCTCTCTGGTTCGTATAAACGCGAAAATTTAGAATTTAGATTATTTACTATAGCCAAAATTTTGTTCAATTTAGGAGCCGGATGGGTGGACGAATCGAATGATGCATTATCCGCGAAGTGTAAATTTTGCTTTATTTCTGCAAATCTATTTTTAGTCATGAGTTTAGGAAAAATCGGTGTGAAAAATAAATCATTGGTGGACCAATACATCCTCTCATCCGGTTTTTTTACAATACCTTGCAAGATGCAGATAGCCAGAAATGTATATATCTCGCCCACTGTAACAGGCTCCCACTGATGCCTGGATGATCGCGGCTGTTGCAGTGCATAACGATTCGTCTCGCTAACAATCAAATTTACTAAATGTAAGTCAAAAAATAACTTAAAAAAAGCGAGTGGATCGACATTATTTATATTGAATCGACAACCCGGATTTCCTGTGAAAGGAAATCGTGGAGGAGGCGGAGAAGGATTGTTGATATCCACATCGACCCAATTTCTGGCAGTAGAGATGCTTTGGTCCGAATCTACGCTCGATTCTGAGTCGCTGACATCGCTCAAATTATACTCCGATCCACTTTCAGAAAAACTATCGTCATCATATTCTGAACTAGACATTCTGGCAATAAAAGATTGTATATAAAATCCGTTATATATATATATATTATGCGCGAGAAGAATATTCTCCGGATAAAACATACTTATAAACTTACTTGGAAAAGAGTAGAAAACACTTTTCACGACGCACAAAAGCAGAGATATTTTACTAAATCTAAAGGGAGAAAATTTTATCTAAAATCTGTTTTTTATATTACGCGCGAGAAGAATATTTCCCAGATAAAATATACTTATAAACTTACTTGGAAAAGAGTAGAAAACACTTTTCACGACGCACAAAAGCAGAGATATTTTACTAAATCTAAAGGGAGAAAATTTTATCTAAAATCTGTTTTTTATATTACGCGCGAGAAGAATATTTCCCAGATAAAATATACTTATAAACTTACTTGGAAAAGAGTAGAAAACACTTTTCACGACGCACAAAAGCAGAGATATTTTACTAAATCTAAAGGGAGAAAATTTTATCTAAAATCTGTTTTTTATATTACGCGCGAGAAGAATATTTCCCAGATAAAATATATTTATAAACTTACTTGGAAAAGAGTAGAAAACACTTTTCACGACGCACAAAAGCAGAGATATTTTACTAAATCTAAAGGGAGAAAATTTTATCTAAAATCTGTTTTTTATATTACGCGCGAGAAGAATATTTCCCAGATAAAATATATTTATAAACTTACTTGGAAAAGAGTAGAAAACACTTTTCACGACGCACAAAAGCAGAGATATTTTACTAAATCTAAAGGGAGAAAATTTTATCTAAAATCTGTTTTTTATATTACGCGCGAGAAGAATATTTCCCAGATAAAATATATTTATAAACTTACTTGGAAAAGAGTAGAAAACACTTTTCACGACGCACAAAAGCAGAGATATTTTACTAAATCTAAAGGGAGAAAATTTTATCTAAAATCTGTTTTTTATATTACGCGCGAGAAGAATATTTCCCAGATAAAATATATTTATAAACTTACTTGGAAAAGAGTAGAAAACACTTTTCACGACGCACAAAAGCAGAGATATTTTACTAAATCTAAAGGGAGAAAATTTTATCTAAAATCTGTTTTTTATATTACGCGCGAGAAGAATATTTCCCAGATAAAATATATTTATAAACTTACTTGGAAAAGAGTAGAAAACACTTTTCACGACGCACAAAAGCAGAGATATTTTACTAAATCTAAAGGGAGAAAATTTTATCTAAAATCTGTTTTTTATATTACGCGCGAGAAGAATATTTCCCAGATAAAATATATTTATAAACTTACTTGGAAAAGAGTAGAAAACACTTTTCACGACGCACAAAAGCAGAGATATTTTACTAAATCTAAAGGGAGAAAATTTTATCTAAAATCTGTTTTTTATATTACGCGCGAGAAGAATATTTCCCAGATAAAATATATTTATAAACTTACTTGGAAAAGAGTAGAAAACACTTTTCACGACGCACAAAAGCAGAGATATTTTACTAAATCTAAAGGGAGAAAATTTTATCTAAAATCTGTTTTTTATATTACGCGCGAGAAGAATATTTCCCAGATAAAATATATTTATAAACTTACTTGGAAAAGAGTAGAAAACACTTTTCACGACGCACAAAAGCAGAGATATTTTACTAAATCTAAAGGGAGAAAATTTTATCTAAAATCTGTTTTTTATATTACGCGCGAGAAGAATATTTCCCAGATAAAATATATTTATAAACTTACTTGGAAAAGAGTAGAAAACACTTTTCACGACGCACAAAAGCAGAGATATTTTACTAAATCTAAAGGGAGAAAATTTTATCTAAAATCTGTTTTTTATATTACGCGCGAGAAGAATATTTCCCAGATAAAATATATTTATAAACTTACTTGGAAAAGAGTAGAAAACACTTTTCACGACGCACAAAAGCAGAGATATTTTACTAAATCTAAAGGGAGAAAATTTTATCTAAAATCTGTTTTTTATATTACGCGCGAGAAGAATATTTCCCAGATAAAATATATTTATAAACTTACTTGGAAAAGAGTAGAAAACACTTTTCACGACGCACAAAAGCAGAGATATTTTACTAAATCTAAAGGGAGAAAATTTTATCTAAAATCTGTTTTTTATATTACGCGCGAGAAGAATATTTCCCAGATAAAATATACTTATAAACTTACTTGGAAAAGAGTAGAAAACACTTTTCACCACGCACAAAAGCAGAGATATTTTACTAAATCTAAAGGGAGAAAATTTTATCTAAAATCTGTTTTTTATATTACGCGCGAGAAGAATATTTCCCAGATAAAATATACTTATAAACTTACTTGGAAAAGAGTAGAAAACACTTTTCACCACGCACAAAAGCAGAGATATTTTACTAAATCTAAAGGGAGAAAATTTTATCTAAAATCTGTTTTTTATATTACGCGCGAGAAGAATATTTCCCAGATAAAATATACTTATAAACTTACTTGGAAAAGAGTAGAAAACACTTTTCACCACGCACAAAAGCAGAGATATTTTACTAAATCTAAAGGGAGAAAATTTTATCTAAAATCTGTTTTTTATATTACGCGCGAGAAGAATATTTCCCAGATAAAATATACTTATAAACTTACTTGGAAAAGAGTAGAAAACACTTTTCACCACGCACAAAAGCAGAGATATTTTACTAAATCTAAAGGGAGAAAATTTTATCTAAAATCTGTTTTTTATATTACGCGCGAGAAGAATATTTCCCACATAAAATATACTTATAAACTTACTTGGAAAAGAGTAGAAAACACTTTTCACCACGCACAAAAGCAGAGATATTTTACTAAATCTAAAGGGAGAAAATTTTATCTAAAATCTGTTTTTTATATTACGCGCGAGAAGAATATTTCCCAGATAAAATATACTTATAAACTTACTTGGAAAAGAGTAGAAAACACTTTTCACCACGCACAAAAGCAGAGATATTTTACTAAATCTAAAGGGAGAAAATTTTATCTAAAATCTGTTTTTTATATTACGCGCGAGAAGAATATTTCCCAGATAAAATATACTTATAAACTTACTTGGAAAAGAGTAGAAAACACTTTTCACCACGCACAAAAGCAGAGATATTTTACTAAATCTAAAGGGAGAAAATTTTATCTAAAATCTGTTTTTTATATTACGCGCGAGAAGAATATTTCCCAGATAAAATATACTTATAAACTTACTTGGAAAAGAGTAGAAAACACTTTTCACCACGCACAAAAGCAGAGATATTTTACTAAATCTAAAGGGAGAAAATTTTATCTAAAATCTGTTTTTTATATTACGCGCGAGAAGAATATTTCCCACATAAAATATACTTATAAACTTACTTGGAAAAGAGTAGAAAACACTTTTCACCACGCACAAAAGCAGAGATATTTTACTAAATCTAAAGGGAGAAAATTTTATCTAAAATCTGTTTTTTATATTACGCGCGAGAAGAATATTTCCCAGATAAAATATACTTATAAACTTACTTGGAAAAGAGTAGAAAACACTTTTCACCACGCACAAAAGCAGAGATATTTTACTAAATCTAAAGGGAGAAAATTTTATCTAAAATCTGTTTTTTATATTACGCGCGAGAAGAATATTTCCCAGATAAAATATACTTATAAACTTACTTGGAAAAGAGTAGAAAACACTTTTCACCACGCACAAAAGCAGAGATATTTTACTAAATCTAAAGGGAGAAAATTTTATCTAAAATCTGTTTTTTATATTACGCGCGAGAAGAATATTTCCCAGATAAAATATACTTATAAACTTACTTGGAAAAGAGTAGAAAACACTTTTCACCACGCACAAAAGCAGAGATATTTTACTAAATCTAAAGGGAGAAAATTTTATCTAAAATCTGTTTTTTATATTACGCGCGAGAAGAATATTTCCCACATAAAATATACTTATAAACTTACTTGGAAAAGAGTAGAAAACACTTTTCACCACGCACAAAAGCAGAGATATTTTACTAAATCTAAAGGGAGAAAATTTTATCTAAAATCTGTTTTTTATATTACGCGCGAGAAGAATATTTCCCAGATAAAATATACTTATAAACTTACTTGGAAAAGAGTAGAAAACACTTTTCACCACGCACAAAAGCAGAGATATTTTACTAAATCTAAAGGGAGAAAATTTTATCTAAAATCTGTTTTTTATATTACGCGCGAGAAGAATATTTCCCACATAAAATATACTTATAAACTTACTTGGAAAAGAGTAGAAAACACTTTTCACCACGCACAAAAGCAGAGATATTTTACTAAATCTAAAGGGAGAAAATTTTATCTAAAATCTGTTTTTTATATTACGCGCGAGAAGAATATTTCCCAGATAAAATATACTTATAAACTTACTTGGAAAAGAGTAGAAAACACTTTTCACCACGCACAAAAGCAGAGATATTTTACTAAATCTAAAGGGAGAAAATTTTATCTAAAATCTGTTTTTTATATTACGCGCGAGAAGAATATTTCCCACATAAAATATACTTATAAACTTACTTGGAAAAGAGTAGAAAACACTTTTCACCACGCACAAAAGCAGAGATATTTTACTAAATCTAAAGGGAGAAAATTTTATCTAAAATCTGTTTTTTATATTACGCGCGAGAAGAATATTTCCCAGATAAAATATACTTATAAACTTACTTGGAAAAGAGTAGAAAACACTTTTCACCACGCACAAAAGCAGAGATATTTTACTAAATCTAAAGGGAGAAAATTTTATCTAAAATCTGTTTTTTTATATTACGCGCGAGAAGAATATTTCCCACATAAAATATACTTATAAACTTACTTGGAAAAGAGTAGAAAACACTTTTCACCACGCACAAAAGCAGAGATATTTTACTAAATCTAAAGGGAGAAAATTTTATCTAAAATCTGTTTTTTATATTACGCGCGAGAAGAATATTTCCCACATAAAATATACTTATAAACTTACTTGGAAAAGAGTAGAAAACACTTTTCACCACGCACAAAAGCAGAGATATTTTACTAAATCTAAAGGGAGAAAATTTTATCTAAAATCTGTTTTTTATATTACGCGCGAGAAGAATATTTCCCACATAAAATATACTTATAAACTTACTTGGAAAAGAGTAGAAAACACTTTTCACCACGCACAAAAGCAGAGATATTTTACTAAATCTAAAGGGAGAAAATTTTATCTAAAATCTGTTTTTTATATTACGCGCGAGAAGAATATTTCCCAGATAAAATATACTTATAAACTTACTTGGAAAAGAGTAGAAAACACTTTTCACCACGCACAAAAGCAGAGATATTTTACTAAATCTAAAGGGAGAAAATTTTATCTAAAATCTGTTTTTTTATATTACGCGCGAGAAGAATATTTCCCACATAAAATATACTTATAAACTTACTTGGAAAAGAGTAGAAAACACTTTTCACCACGCACAAAAGCAGAGATATTTTACTAAATCTAAAGGGAGAAAATTTTATCTAAAATCTGTTTTTTATATTACGCGCGAGAAGAATATTTCCCAGATAAAATATACTTATAAACTTACTTGGAAAAGAGTAGAAAACACTTTTCACCACGCACAAAAGCAGAGATATTTTACTAAATCTAAAGGGAGAAAATTTTATCTAAAATCTGTTTTTTTATATTACGCGCGAGAAGAATATTTCCCACATAAAATATACTTATAAACTTACTTGGAAAAGAGTAGAAAACACTTTTCACCACGCACAAAAGCAGAGATATTTTACTAAATCTAAAGGGAGAAAATTTTATCTAAAATCTGTTTTTTATATTACGCGCGAGAAGAATATTTCCCAGATAAAATATACTTATAAACTTACTTGGAAAAGAGTAGAAAACACTTTTCACCACGCACAAAAGCAGAGATATTTTACTAAATCTAAAGGGAGAAAATTTTATCTAAAATCTGTTTTTTTATATTACGCGCGAGAAGAATATTTCCCACATAAAATATACTTATAAACTTACTTGGAAAAGAGTAGAAAACACTTTTCACCACGCACAAAAGCAGAGATATTTTACTAAATCTAAAGGGAGAAAATTTTATCTAAAATCTGTTTTTTATATTACGCGCGAGAAGAATATTTCCCAGATAAAATATACTTATAAACTTACTTGGAAAAGAGTAGAAAACACTTTTCACCACGCACAAAAGCAGAGATATTTTACTAAATCTAAAGGGAGAAAATTTTATCTAAAATCTGTTTTTTTATATTACGCGCGAGAAGAATATTTCCCACATAAAATATACTTATAAACTTACTTGGAAAAGAGTAGAAAACACTTTTCACCACGCACAAAAGCAGAGATATTTTACTAAATCTAAAGGGAGAAAATTTTATCTAAAATCTGTTTTTTATATTACGCGCGAGAAGAATATTTCCCAGATAAAATATACTTATAAACTTACTTGGAAAAGAGTAGAAAACACTTTTCACCACGCACAAAAGCAGAGATATTTTACTAAATCTAAAGGGAGAAAATTTTATCTAAAATCTGTTTTTTTATATTACGCGCGAGAAGAATATTTCCCACATAAAATATACTTATAAACTTACTTGGAAAAGAGTAGAAAACACTTTTCACCACGCACAAAAGCAGAGATATTTTACTAAATCTAAAGGGAGAAAATTTTATCTAAAATCTGTTTTTTATATTACGCGCGAGAAGAATATTTCCCAGATAAAATATACTTATAAACTTACTTGGAAAAGAGTAGAAAACACTTTTCACCACGCACAAAAGCAGAGATATTTTACTAAATCTAAAGGGAGAAAATTTTATCTAAAATCTGTTTTTTTATATTACGCGCGAGAAGAATATTTCCCACATAAAATATACTTATAAACTTACTTGGAAAAGAGTAGAAAACACTTTTCACCACGCACAAAAGCAGAGATATTTTACTAAATCTAAAGGGAGAAAATTTTATCTAAAATCTGTTTTTTATATTACGCGCGAGAAGAATATTTCCCAGATAAAATATACTTATAAACTTACTTGGAAAAGAGTAGAAAACACTTTTCACCACGCACAAAAGCAGAGATATTTTACTAAATCTAAAGGGAGAAAATTTTATCTAAAATCTGTTTTTTATATTACGCGCGAGAAGAATATTTCCCACATAAAATATACTTATAAACTTACTTGGAAAAGAGTAGAAAACACTTTTCACCACGCACAAAAGCAGAGATATTTTACTAAATCTAAAGGGAGAAAATTTTATCTAAAATCTGTTTTTTATATTACGCGCGAGAAGAATATTTCCCAGATAAAATATACTTATAAACTTACTTGGAAAAGAGTAGAAAACACTTTTCACCACGCACAAAAGCAGAGATATTTTACTAAATCTAAAGGGAGAAAATTTTATCTAAAATCTGTTTTTTATATTACGCGCGAGAAGAATATTTCCCACATAAAATATACTTATAAACTTACTTGGAAAAGAGTAGAAAACACTTTTCACCACGCACAAAAGCAGAGATATTTTACTAAATCTAAAGGAAGAAAATTTTATCTAAAATCTGTTTTTTATATTACGCGCGAGAAGAATATTTCCCAGATAAAATATACTTATAAACTTACTTGGAAAAGAGTAGAAAACACTTTTCACCACGCACAAAAGCAGAGATATTTTACTAAATCTAAAGGGAGAAAATTTTATCTAAAATCTGTTTTTTATATTACGCGCGAGAAGAATATTTCCCACATAAAATATACTTATAAACTTACTTGGAAAAGAGTAGAAAACACTTTTCACCACGCACAAAAGCAGAGATATTTTACTAAATCTAAAGGAAGAAAATTTTATCTAAAATCTGTTTTTTATATTACGCGCGAGAAGAATATTTCCCAGATAAAATATACTTATAAACTTACTTGGAAAAGAGTAGAAAACACTTTTCACCACGCACAAAAGCAGAGATATTTTACTAAATCTAAAGGGAGAAAATTTTATCTAAAATCTGTTTTTTATATTACGCGCGAGAAGAATATTTCCCACATAAAATATACTTATAAACTTACTTGGAAAAGAGTAGAAAACACTTTTCACCACGCACAAAAGCAGAGATATTTTACTAAATCTAAAGGGAGAAAATTTTATCTAAAATCTGTTTTTTATATTACGCGCGAGAAGAATATTTCCCACATAAAATATACTTATAAACTTACTTGGAAAAGAGTAGAAAACACTTTTCACCACGCACAAAAGCAGAGATATTTTACTAAATCTAAAGGGAGAAAATTTTATCTAAAATCTGTTTTTTATATTACGCGCGAGAAGAATATTTCCCACATAAAATATACTTATAAACTTACTTGGAAAAGAGTAGAAAACACTTTTCACCACGCACAAAAGCAGAGATATTTTACTAAATCTAAAGGGAGAAAATTTTATCTAAAATCTGTTTTTTATATTACGCGCGAGAAGAATATTTCCCACATAAAATATACTTATAAACTTACTTGGAAAAGAGTAGAAAACACTTTTCACCACGCACAAAAGCAGAGATATTTTACTAAATCTAAAGGGAGAAAATTTTATCTAAAATCTGTTTTTTATATTACGCGCGAGAAGAATATTTCCCACATAAAATATACTTATAAACTTACTTGGAAAAGAGTAGAAAACACTTTTCACCACGCACAAAAGCAGAGATATTTTACTAAATCTAAAGGGAGAAAATTTTATCTAAAATCTGTTTTTTATATTACGCGCGAGAAGAATATTTCCCACATAAAATATACTTATAAACTTACTTGGAAAAGAGTAGAAAACACTTTTCACCACGCACAAAAGCAGAGATATTTTACTAAATCTAAAGGGAGAAAATTTTATCTAAAATCTGTTTTTTATATTACGCGCGAGAAGAATATTTCCCACATAAAATATACTTATAAACTTACTTGGAAAAGAGTAGAAAACACTTTTCACCACGCACAAAAGCAGAGATATTTTACTAAATCTAAAGGGAGAAAATTTTATCTAAAATCTGTTTTTTATATTACGCGCGAGAAGAATATTTCCCACATAAAATATACTTATAAACTTACTTGGAAAAGAGTAGAAAACACTTTTCACCACGCACAAAAGCAGAGATATTTTACTAAATCTAAAGGGAGAAAATTTTATCTAAAATCTGTTTTTTATATTACGCGCGAGAAGAATATTTCCCACATAAAATATACTTATAAACTTACTTGGAAAAGAGTAGAAAACACTTTTCACCACGCACAAAAGCAGAGATATTTTACTAAATCTAAAGGGAGAAAATTTTATCTAAAATCTGTTTTTTATATTACGCGCGAGAAGAATATTTCCCACATAAAATATACTTATAAACTTACTTGGAAAAGAGTAGAAAACACTTTTCACCACGCACAAAAGCAGAGATATTTTACTAAATCTAAAGGGAGAAAATTTTATCTAAAATCTGTTTTTTATATTACGCGCGAGAAGAATATTTCCCACATAAAATATACTTATAAACTTACTTGGAAAAGAGTAGAAAACACTTTTCACCACGCACAAAAGCAGAGATATTTTACTAAATCTAAAGGGAGAAAATTTTATCTAAAATCTGTTTTTTATATTACGCGCGAGAAGAATATTTCCCACATAAAATATACTTATAAACTTACTTGGAAAAGAGTAGAAAACACTTTTCACCACGCACAAAAGCAGAGATATTTTACTAAATCTAAAGGGAGAAAATTTTATCTAAAATCTGTTTTTTATATTACGCGCGAGAAGAATATTTCCCACATAAAATATACTTATAAACTTACTTGGAAAAGAGTAGAAAACACTTTTCACCACGCACAAAAGCAGAGATATTTTACTAAATCTAAAGGGAGAAAATTTTATCTAAAATCTGTTTTTTATATTACGCGCGAGAAGAATATTTCCCACATAAAATATACTTATAAACTTACTTGGAAAAGAGTAGAAAACACTTTTCACCACGCACAAAAGCAGAGATATTTTACTAAATCTAAAGGGAGAAAATTTTATCTAAAATCTGTTTTTTATATTACGCGCGAGAAGAATATTTCCCACATAAAATATACTTATAAACTTAGCACAAAAGCAGAGATATTTTACTAAATCTAAAGGGAGAAAATTTTATCTAAAATCTGTTTTTTATATTACGCGCGAGAAGAATATTTCCCAGATAAAATATACTTATAAACTTACTTGGAGAAGAGTAGAAAACACTTTTCACCACGCACAAAAGCAGAGATATTTTACTAAATCTAAAGGGAGAAAATTTTATCTAAAATCTGTTTTTTAATATTACGCGCGAGAAGAATCTTTCCCAGATAAAATATACTTATAAACTTACTTGGAAAAGAGTAGAAAACACTTTTCACCACGCACAAAAGCAGAGATATTTTACTAAATCTAAAGGGAGAAAATTTTATCTAAAATCTGCTTTTTTTATATTACGCGCGAGAAGAATATTTCCCAGATAAAATATACTTATAATCTTACTTGGAAAAGAGTAGAAAACACTTTTCACCACGCACAAAAGCAGAGATATTTTACTAAATCTAAAGGGAGAAAATTTTATCTAAAATCTGTTTTTTTATATTACGCGCGAGAAGAATATTCCCCAGATAAAATATACTTATAAACTTACTTGGAAAAGAGTAGAAACACACTTTTCACCACGCACAAAAGCAGAGATATTTTACTAAATCTAAAGGGAAGAAAATTTTATCTAAAATCTGTTTTTTATATTACGCGCGAGAAGAATATTTCCCAGATAAAATATACTTATAAACTTACTTGGAAAAGAGTAAAACACACTTTTCACGACGCACAAAAGCAGAGATATTTTACTAAATCTAAAGGAAGAAAAATTTTATCTAAAATCTGTTTTTTATATTACGCGCGAGAAGAATATTTCCCAGATAAAATATATCTTATAAACTTACTTGGAAAAGAGTAAAACACACTTTTCACGACGCACAAAAGCAGAGATATTTTACTAAATCTAAAGGAAAAAAATTTTATCTAAAATCTGTTTTTTATATTACGCGCGAGAAGAATATTTCCCAGATAAAATATACTTATAAACTTACTTGGAAAAAGAGTAGAAAACACTTTTCACCACGCACAAAAGCAGAGATATTTTACTAAATCTAAAGGGAGAAAATTTTATCTAAAATCTGTTTTTTATATTACGCGCGAGAAGAATATTTCCCAGATAAAATATACTTATAAACTTACTTGGAGAAGAGTAGAAAACACTTTTCACCACGCACAAAAGCAGAGATATTTTACTAAATCTAAAGGGACGAAAAATTTTTTATCAATCTAAAAAAATCCCCTTTGTTTTTTTTAATTAATTTTTAAAACGCGCGAGGAAGAATATTCCCCAGATAAAATATACTTATAAACTTACTTGGAAAAGAGTAGAAAACACTTTTCACCACGCACAAAAGCAGAGATATTTTACTAAATCTAAAGGGAGAAAATTTTATCTAAAATCTGTTTTTTATATTACGCGCAGAGAAGAATATTTCCCAGATAAAATATACTTATAAACTTACTTGGAAAAGAGTAGAAAACACTTTTCACCACG